>NC_134370.1:67251785-67556071 GCF_035582795.1 Mycteria americana | reverse complement strand
TTTTTTTTTTTTTTAAACAGTTTCCTGCCCTTGGCAGGTGGTGCCTGGATATTCTGTTAGCAACTTAATAAATATTTGCAGCATCTAACTTCATATTTAGATAAGCCTTCTGCTGACTGGGCAACACCGTGACTCTTCTGTGTTAAATTATGACCTGGATATTCTGTGCAATAACACAGACATAGGTTTACATATCAGTGTTAGCTTTCTAGCTCTCGGTGCCAAACATGTTTGCTTGTTTTCTGTTTCATTAACGCTGTTCCACAGAGAAGCTGAGAATTGCTTCTAGGAGCAGCATATATCCAGTCTGACTTAATAAGCAAAATCTGATTCTATTCAGAACTAACTGCTGTGACTTGTTACGTAGGTGTTTGACCAAAGCGCGCTTTCGACTGAAGCAAAAGAAGAAATGTATAAGCTTTATCCTAATGCCAGAAGAGCTCATCTCAAAACAGGAGGCAACTTCCCGTATCTCTGCAGGAGTGCTGAGGTCAACCTATATATTCAAGTGAGTCTCTGATCCACTAATGCGTACAGCTGAAACAGCATTAGGAGACTCCTCTCTCGTGCTTGCTTTTGTTTCTCAACCTGCCTGAGCTCTGTTTGCTCTGGCTCCCAGATCACCGATACAGAAGGGCACGGGCTGGGAGCAGCCACGTTCATGGAGGGCTGGGTCTGGGGGTTTGTCTGTTGCCTGTTTCCTCTGTGTTCTCTCTGAACTCCAGAGCCATTATTTCATCCTCACAAAAATTACTCAGCAGGAATGTTTCTCTTTTACCAAACCCTTGTGCTTCTACACCTGTTTCAGTGTTGTTTTCTGTGTCCAACAGATCCATTTACTGCAGTTCCATGGTACCCGTTACGCAGCCATCGATCCCTCCATGGTCAGTGCAGAGGAGCTGGAAGTCCAAAAGATCAGTCTTCACACCAGCACCGAGCAAGAAGAGCAGTAGGTTTTGGAGTGCCGGTGAAAATGAGGAATCGGTTTGGTGGTCTTCCTGTGTACAATCAACCGTTCCCCCTCTGCCTTTTTCCTTGCGTTAGCCGATTATCACTGTGTGATTCCTACAGGATCAATAGTCAGTGAACTACCCACGGACAGTAGCCTCCAGCAGTATCATGGGATCGATCTGTTTAATTTTTAGTCTTTGAATTCAAGGAAGCATCTTTGAAGACTACAGTTTTAAAAACAAAGACATTTTTGCTACCAAAGTCTTCACTATCATGTTCTTAGGCAGAACAATATTTCTTTTTATATTTTTCACTCGGCTGTATATATTGCCACATGCAGATCGTGTACTTATAAGCTGACATATATTTTTGTTGAATATTTGGTTTAAAAGATGTTTAAGTGCCAATGTTGCCATCACTTATTTGCTTCATATGTTGTGTTGTAAGTTAGTTTCTATTTGAAATAAAGCATTTGAATTTTTAACTTTCTTGCTGTTTAAAAATGGTTTTCAATAAAACTTCAATTTCAGCAAGTGTCTCTTGTTTTGACTGCAGGAGAAGAGCAGTGTAGCTTACCACAGTCCAGGTTTGCCTCTACAGCCACCTCGGAATTAAGAAAACCAGCACCTTCTGCTTGAATTCAGGCTTTAATTAAAATATTGCACTGGTTCAGCTCTAAGATTTATGTAGTATTTTTTTAATAAAGAATGACTGAGACATAACTTGCAAATTTAAGGGTAAAATCTGAATTTATTATTTTTCCCTTGAAACACTGTAAGAAAACAAATATGAAGTATTACATGACAAATTGGTATGTCCTTGTCAGAGACTGTGGAGATAACCCATGACCATTCTTATCTTGCACTTTTCAAGCTGTAACCTAGGGATTAAAGGAGTCACCTGTTTGATTTATAAACACTATCTGTATGTTAATGTTCTTCTCTGAAACTTTTTGTGAAGAGTTGAAACAAAGATCACAACCCTTAAGGTTCCAAAAGGACCAAGGGGTAGCCTTGACTTCTCTTCTTAAATTCCCACCCTAACAGGGAAGTTATGAACACAGCTGAGACACAAGTGATAGACACTCTCCCCCCCAAAAAAGGTAAGTAAGTAACGAACATTTCTGAAAACAAAGGCTTTCCCCTCAATAACTTAAAAAATTGACAATTGAAAATTTATATACAAAAGGGTGATGAAAACAAGTTAAAATAGTGTCGTATTTCCTGATACTCACAGCCTGACACGTGAGGCTCACTCACGGAACTCTTAGTACAGCGCCCAGACCATAGGCAACAGCTGATAAAAATCGCCCCTCTGCGTGAAGAGGCATTCTAGAGCATTAGCGTTTGCTGATCCCCTCGTCATTTCAGACCAAGAAGGAAGCAGCAGCCACGCCAGTTTTTTATGACAAGAAGCCCTTAAGTTGCAGCTGCCTTCTGACCAGCAGCAGAGCAAGTGTTCCTCCTGTCGCTCTCAGAGGAGCTGAGGATGCATCAGTTGAAGGAACCGCTGGTGCCCTCCTGGTGTTACATTGCTATGCACTTCCGTGGAGAGGCAGAGTCTGCATTTGCTTTTTTCCGAATGCTTTCTGTAAAAGAAAAGAGAACAGAAAGGATAAAGCTGTGGCAGGATGTGTTAATTTATCGAAGCAAAAGGAAGAGAAAGAAATGACATGTAACGGTAGCAAGGGGGCAGAGCAGGGTGGCTTCCAGCTTGTGTGAATTGGCTTCGCTTAAGTTTTCCTCCGTGTATGTTGTGTGACCACAGAATTTAAGTAGTGCTCAGTGTGAGTTATTTGAAGGAAGACAGAAGTATTACCTGCTAAATCTCTTCTTCCGATCCCCACAAGGCCTTCGTACAATCCCTTGATTGGATTTTCTCCTGCCGTGATCACGCCATGGAGCCAGATAAGCAACATTCTGTGGCCATGCTCCCTGTAGCTTTTAGTGCCTGGCAAGGTCAAACCACAACTGAAATCCTGCACTTCACAGTGCACAGCCCTGACCAGCGCGGATTTCTGAACTGGTGGGTCTGGACATCCCGCTCTCCTCTCTGGATTTAGTAGGATGCTCTAAAGTACAGTTTAGCTTAATTCCTAGTTGTGGTGTGATTGCTAGATAACGTTATACTAACAGAGTGGGCCATGAATGAGCTTGGGCTTGTCAGACAACCTTTCATGGCAATACAGAATTTCTGCCTTCAGAGGACAGCTTAGCCCCTTGCTCGTGTCGTGCGAACTACAGGAGTCCTTACAGTAACCGAACCAGTGGGGATCTGTTTCTGAAACTCGGAACCTGCTTCTGCTAATGTCTCTCTTAAATTCTAAATGGGACTTCACTGCCTCTTTGGTTCAGCTCCTTAAAAGAAAGAAAATAAAACCAGCAAGTTTCTTCTGTCCTAGAGAACAATATTTTTTTATTTAATTCCTGTAGCAAGGACTAACAGGTCTGGCAGTACCTCAAAAGCCGTGAGCAGTGGACCACTAGCCCCATGCTTGCGTGTTTTACTCCTAGCCAAATTCCAGTGTGTAGATACCTCCACATTAATTAAATACAGGATTTTTAACCTAATCTTTTGGTTGTTTCAAATAAGCCAGCTGGTTTTCTTCATGCTTTGCTATTACTGCAGACTTATCTCCTAGAAACACAGTCTAAGTGAAGGAAGGAAAATATCTGGGCAGCATTTTATACCTGTCCATTGTTGCTCAATGGCCCTAATGTGGGCATCAGTGAATTTCCAGTAATGTGCCAGCTTCTTCCATTCACCAGGTTTGAGGTACTTAGTAGCTAATCTCCACATTACTGAGCGAATGTGCTGTGTTTCCAGCCTGTGATCTTGCTTAAAGGTCAAGTGCTTTGCCACCCAGGAGTCGGAGTCGCTGTTCAGATTGTCCTGCAAAGCCAGAACAGGGGTTTCAGTCGGGATGCTGCAGATGTACCTGTCATTCTGCAGCCTCCCACGTCCTCAGCTCTGCGGGTCGCTGTGAGCTCATTCTGGCACAGCACATTTATTTTATTCTCTTTATTCTCTTGTTTCGCTCTGTTCTAATCGTGCATGTTAACAAATACTGTTAATAGCAGCTTTGCTGTGGAAGCCCATGCGGATCGCAATTTACATTTCTACAGTGCCTTTTATCTGGGGCTTGTATGCAGAATCATTTAATTAAATCTCCTCGCTCCCCTGCAACACAGGCGCAGCTGCTCAGCCCCCTTTACATGCCAGACTGCAAAGAGGCTAAATGACTTTCCCTAGGGCTGTCCAGGAAGCCCATGCAAGGGCCTGATATACACAGCATTACTCCTGAAGCCACACCTGAGCAACAGGCATATGCTCTCCTTTCCTTTCCCCGCTAGAGCACTGTCTTTCCTGGTATGGGAGGAGGCCCGAAGTCTTACGAAGACGCAAGGGATGTGGTGTTTGACTGTACTTTCAGCTCGCTCTCTGCTCAGGTTGGTTTGGGGACAGGCTTGGGGTAGGCAGGGTTTCAGATGGGGGACTGGGGCTGAGCAGCTGTGCCTTGCACACGGGGCCATGGGAGGAGAGAGACTGCTGGGCCACGCTGGGAAACGCAGGAGGAACAGCCCCGGCTGTGGGGAAGTTTGAGAGGGAAGTCGGTTGTATGACTCCGACAAGAACTGATTACTCTGCTCACAAGAGGTGTCCCCCTTCCACTGTTGAAAAACTCCCCACCTCCCATTTGGTGACCTTGGGCCAAGCATTCTCCTGCTCCTTCAGTTTCTCCTTCTGGGAAAAGGAACTAAGCTACCCCAGCTCCCTTCTACAGGGCTTTGGGAACAGCTGCCAAAGAGTCTTTGAAAACCCCTGTTCCCTTCAGCGCAGCCTGGGATTTTTAACAACAGAGGCTTTTTTAAATAAAGGAAGCCTTAAGTAGATGTTGTTGGCATGGTGAGGGCTCTTGTTTTTCTTAAGTAAGGTGGTGAAAGTAGAGGTCAGGCTGTCACAGGATGTCCTGTATTTCTTTTCCTTTTGACAGCTGGTAATGTGGAGTCTCAATGGAGAGGATAAAGTTACATCTGCCCTGGAAAACGCAGGGGATGGTGGTGTAAGCTACTCACCTTTTCCCATTTGTAAAACCGATCGGCTTTGATAATCATGTCCACCAAGTTGATGTGATTGCCTCGGGCGGCGACATCCAGAGATGTTTTCCCTTGCTGCAATTAGAAGGGGAAAAATGAGCTGGAAAAGACCTTGCACGCTTAGGAGGTACAACCTCCATGTCCACCCGGCAGTCTGTAATAGCAGGCAGCATGGCCTATTGAGCAATGCACCCAGCCAGGATGAAGGACCCCTATTCTCCACCTGTAAACACCTCGGATGTGAGCTAGCTTCAAGCTACTGCGTGCAGGGCATGGGAAGTCATTTTCTAGGCTCTGCAGCATCTCCTCTGTTGCGCCAGGGATCTGCCCGTTTGGCAGGAGCGGTTGGGAACGCATCCCATAACCCACAGTGGATGGCAGGGTGCTTTCAGGCTCTCAGCACCATGGGTGCAGCCGTCAAAGGACCAGCTCAGCAGTACAATCCGAGGCATTTTATAGCCTTTTGCACAGCAGGTTTGCTGACACATGAAACTGAAGTGATTTATACAACCTCCTTAATTTTATAGGCTCCACATATGCATGATTAGAAATGGCCACCTAGGAGAAGCACAGGCTGATGGGACTATGAAAATGTAACTACGCTCCTTACATGAACATGATTTTGGATTGGGCATGGGGGGGATTTGTATTTGTGTCTAAAAGCGTATAGCGGAAAGGAACAAGATGTGAAAGTTGCATGAAGGAAAGCGAGCCAGCCCAGCCATCAGGCACGCCAGTGAGAACGGTTCTAGCCTCAGATGTGAGCAGAAACCCAATTTCACACAGAAAAGTGTGAATGTGTTCCCTGTGCTGAGTCTCACTGTGGTTCCACAGACTGCTGGAAGGTGGCAAACACTCACTGCAGCTGAAGGCCGTTTCAGCCAGGTGGCTTTGAGTCTGTATGTGCTTTAACTCACTGCGAATGGCAGACATTATTTTAATCCCTCCCCAAGCCCCCTTCAGCATTTTCTGAGCACACACCACGCTTTCAGGCTGCATGCAAGTTGCCTGATTCCTCTGGAATTCCTTTCATTGATTTAATTTGAGAGCAAAAGCCCTGGACACCAGTGCCAGATCTATTCCAACCACATACTTTTAACCTATTAAAACATGTGTGCTTGAGGTATATTAGTTACCATTATTCAGGAAGATGTTTGATGTTAATGTGCATGATAGCACAAGTAGAAGTAGAAGGAACTAGAACAACTCTGAGAAGAAAAAGTTTGCTCACTGTGTGAACTGTTTTCTACCTTCCTAAGAACCAGTCACTTCTTTCCTGGAAAACACATCAAAATAACCTACTCAGCAGTGTTTCAAGGCCTTATCCCTGGAAATATCCAGATTTAATATTATTACTAGCCTTCCTTGAAAATTATGAAAAACAGTGGCAAAGACCATCCATATTTTCCCTCCATACCCCCACAGAATCTATTCAACCCATGGAGACATTTACCTTGTCTGTTAGCTTCAGATTAACTCCTGCAATGAGAATCATCTCGGCAATGTCCTGCCTGCCATGCTCCGCAGCGATATGGAGTGAGGTCTGCTGCCTCTGCAGGAGGAGGGTGAAAGGACTAAATTTCAGAGAAGGACAAGTGTGAGGCTGGAAGGATAGGACAGAACAATACCAGAAGGAAGCGCTGTAAGAACGCTGTCAGCTCTGCTCTCCTTTCCCCTCTATCCCTTTTTAAACTGAGGGCCAAACACCCTCCTGCCTCAAAATGGAGTTGGGTTCCTCAGGCTGAGCAGAACTGGTCTGTCCCTGTCCCAGCACCACCATTAGGAAGCCTCCCTGATAATATTTCAGTCTAAAGAAGGAACCTCTTCAGTTCAATAAAGCTCCCTAGGGTCACTTATAGGACTATATTGTTTCCTGTTATTTAAACAATTTCTGTAGGCAGATAGTTTGGCCAAGGGAGGAAAGGACCTTTGCCAATTCTTTGTTCCTGGGACACAGGGCCGGGTTAATGTGTATGCACTGTACACTGTATGCACCTTGAGATTGTTTAATGGAAACAACTAAAATCAAATACAAAATGTGGCAATCTTATGGTGTCATCTGGAGAGAACATCACTACAAGAATGAACATTAACCGAAACATTACAAAGAAGTTACACATTTGTTAGCAAAGCTCCTCATTCACAAAATTACAATTTGGTGAGACAACCAGCTACCTCCAGGTTTGCCTCCCGTTCTCAGCCCCCCAGACATTTTGCAGAATATCTTCCAGGCTGAAATTTCTCCCCCCTGCTTCCAGCAGGGATGAGAGAGTCTGACTACGCAATGTCTCTGTGCACAGGTCCCAGGACATGGCATAGCCCACATGTTGAACGCCACCAAGCGATTACTTCACTGCAACACTCAGAATCATTTCACAGGTTTCATGTTTCCTAAGTTGCACTTCCAGGTTTTCCCCGTTTTAAAGCACTCCTCTTTAATCCTGTCCCCAAAGTGATCAAATCCCCCATGAAATGGGTTCACATTTCAAAGACAAAGAACAGGAGCTGCAGTCTTACATTATCTGGAATGTCAAGGTCACACTCCGCGTTGATGAAGAGCTTCACCATGGCTGGGAAGTTCTGCAGTACTGCAATGTGTGTCGCTGATGCGTTTTGCTGTGGAAAAAAGACCCTCTGCTTAGGAAAAACTTAGCCCATGGCACCGAAAGGACCATGCAGTGCCCAGCATGTCTTATTCTAAGACAGCTGCCAGCCTGGACTGGGGACGGAGTGAGGATATTGCCCCATAAGCACAGACCCCACAGCAGCACTGGTCCTTCCAGAGTTGCTTTGTGCTCTTGAACAGCTCCGCAAACTGGTTTTGCCTTTTTGTAAGTGATGAGAGCATTAAGCAGGACTTACATGATTAACAGCGTCTGTGTGGATTCCTGCATCCACGAGGATCCTGGCTATCTCCTCATAGCCATGCAGCGCTGCATAATGAAGGCAATTCATCTTCTTCTGAGAGGCACATCAGAAGAGATGGGTATTAGTCAGGGTTTCCACTCAGAAGCTGCAGTTCATACAGACTGCGCACAGAGATCTCCCTGCTTCCCTCCTGCAAGAGCCTCATGCCCCCATACTGACAAATTCATAGAGATTGTCTCCACAGCCACACCAGTCCCAGCGCAGCTTCACCCGCCTCTTTGTACAAAGCCATTTGTGCATTCCTCTGGACTCCCTGTGCTGTTTCTGAAGCGCTGGGCTCCACACGACCTCACCTGATAACAGGAGCCATCCCTGGGAGGCCACAGGTCTGGGCAAAAATCCACAAAGTAGTGTCTGGAAATGGAATCACCTCCACAGAGCTCACCTGGGTTTGGGCATTGACATTGGCACCTGCTTCCAAGAGCAGCTTCGCACAGTCACTGTGACCCCCTTCAGCAGCCAGGTGCAGAGCCGTAAGTCCCTCCTGGACAAGGCAAAAAAGGAGACAAACAGCATTTCTGTAGACAAGGCCAAGACAGATCAGCGGAACAGGCAAGCCTCTACCCTGTCTTCTGAATCCATGACATGTTAAAATACCAATTCTGAGGGCCAGGGTGACTGTTAGGAAAATAAAGGACACAATTATCTGCCACCAACGTATCAGAGTACTGCTCTGTCCTTATGCCACTGGAAACAGGTGGCCCATGGGCCACAAGACAGACATCATGGTCATCATCTTTTCTCCCCTTCAGCCCATTAGCAAACAAAAAAGGATCTCACGTGGACAATGAAGACAAACCATTTTCCTAGAGTAGCCCAGAAACAGCCATAGGCAGAACTGGAAGCCTGTGGCCCTCGACCACTGGGTCTCCCTTCTGAGGGAGAGATTTCCCCCAGAAATTTCTTTACAAGAAACAAGCAGAATTCCTATCTGGTTTTATTATTGCTCTTCACACAAAGGGCAGCTCATCTGGGGGAAGACAAATGCTACCAGAGTTACCACAGAAGGTGGTTTCCCTTTTCTTTCAGATCTTAATCACAATCAAATACACTTTTCAAAGACAGTAACCAAATAAGACTAAAAAAATTGCTGATAAACTTAATTGGGAGTGTGCCCTGGAATAAATAAAAGCGTTACTAAGCCAATATTTGCTATCTAAATCATTAACTATGTTTCAGCCACATAATTTTCCAAAGTAGGTCTATCAAAGAGAGATCTCAAACAGAAGGTCCATATGTTCAGTGACTAAGTCAATACTATAAAGCATAGTGAAGTTTAGTTTAAAACACTCAATAACCATTTAGGCACTTGCACGTACAAGGGTCGGGGAGAAAAAGGGAGATTAAATGGAGTGATAACGTAGGCCAGCAGATACAGCAGGAAGAAAAGGCAACACTTTAGAATTGGATATTGGTCCAAGAAGGATGTTGCTTTTCACTGATATTCTGCAAGTGTGACCTGCGTTTACACACGTACACTTTAGATAAAATCAGCTATTTTCTAAACCTCTCCTGTCAATACTGACTATTCAGCCTGATGACTGTGGCAGGAGAGTATTTCTAGGGAGGGAAAGGGCGAAACTGATGTGGTTTTCATTTCATTTAAATGTACTTACTGAGTCCTTTTCATCAAGGTCCACTCCAACATCTATAATCTTCTGCAGCACAGAGAGATGTCCATTTTTAGCAGCTAAATGCAATGCTGTATTTTCTTCCTGAAAGTGAACATCACTTCATATATACATGCATCACAGGACTGAGTGTTCATACACCACAACTTTGCATAGAGTATATCCAGCGTGACTGAAAAGGAGGTTGTAACCAGCAGTAGGAGTCTGAAACAGTCTTCTAACGGGTGCAGCAGGGAGGTAAGAAATCCAGCTACCTTAAACTGGAGCACGGTCTACCAGGTGTGTATCCTGTATTGCTGTGTATCCTGTCTGAAAAGTGCTGGAGAGAAATCCAACACAGACTGAGATGCAAATGGTTTCCAAGTGGATAGGGAAGAAAAGCCCTGGCATACCACAAGCATAGTGACAACTGCTGACAACTTGCCTGCATGAGCCTCACTTGGTATCCTGTTCCCTGATTTTCACATCCTCTAATCCTTGAACTTTACCTCCCTTGTGTGTGGTTTTATGCCCATACCTTGTCTTTGGCACTGTGAGAACAACCCAGTCGAATTAGGAACTCCACCACCTCCAGCTGCCCATACTCTGCAGCCAGGTGAAACGCTGTCCTGTCCATCTTTGAAAGGAAACAGAAAGAAATACAGTCCAAGAAAGACTCAGAAAGCACAAGATTAGATCATCTGCTGCAAGCAATATAATAATGCCTTGGGCGAGAACCCAGTCCACAGGGGGAAAAAGTGCTGGACTTCAAAAATAGTTATCTTTTATTCTGCTATTAACTTTTATTCTGCTTTACATTTAGGATGCCCCTAACAAAACAAGGTGAACGGAATTACCCACTGAGGCTAACAACTCCAAGCACTTTAGTCTCGCCAAACACTGGAAAATAGATCTTTTCAGTGTTTATTTAATATAAATAGTTTACTAAAAGGATAATAAATAGGTTACTGAAAGCAACTAAGGATAAAAAAATGGAATTAATATCTGAGATCCCAGTTATCGAGTGAGTCAGAACCCCTTTTGGGGAAAGGGGGAAAGGCAGATCTCTTGTTGCCTCATTTAACTCCCAAGTATCAGAGTGGGGATCACTCTAGGAACCATGAAGGCCAGGGAATGGAAAAGAGTGTGCGTCAGCTCCTGTGTGCTCCTACGCTGTCTTCAGGAACAGATCAGCTAATGCTGGAACATGCTGGGAGAGGGTTACCCTGGGTTATTGCTTACCTACAATACACCCTGGAACATCAGCTGCACAAGAGGACAATGAAATTCCTGAATTTATTCTGCAAAAGGCTACATTGGAAAGCCTTGGCTGCTGAAGCTTGATCAGAGCCAGAATCTTCATCATCCCTAAGCCCCCCTCCACAGGAGGGCCAGAGCCTGTGTGCGATAACCTTGGTTCTCTGGGAGTAGCATCTGACTCTGACTCTCTTCCCAAGACCAAGGGCAACATTCCTGCTAAGCTCAGCAGAGCAAGATCAGACCTCGTGAAACAAAGCCATGAAGAGCCTTCTTACCTTGTCTGTCTTATCCACAGACATGTCCTCCAGGTCCTCCACGATGAACTCCATCACCCGGATGTGTCCCCTCTGAGCTGCACAGTGGAGCAGGTTCCTACCATTCTGGAGAGGAGATAAAGGACCATTCACTTAACAAGTCCAAGACTGCAGGACAGTCCTTTTTAACAACCTGCTCCTGTTAGCAAAGACCTGTTCCATGCCTCCCTGAACCTCTAGGGCTAAACTAGCTTGTGCTGCAGACAGCAAGCTATGACTGAAGTATTAATGACCCTTTTCCCAACCAAGGTCTATTTTAAAATACATGGACTGCTGATTCACTAAACCCATTTCCCATTTCTGTAACACCTTCCACATCACCACTGCACAAACATGAGCTGAGAAAGCCATGTACATCTCTATAGCTACAATTATTACACCTGTTTTAGGAATAAAGCAGAAGTGCAGATGGCAGTCCCCATAGCAGATGCTGTCACACACGATTACCTTAGCTCACAGGTAAGCCTCTCTCTCTCCCCCCTGTCACTGTCTGGAGCTGTGTGATGGACCCACGTAGGAGGGAGACTCTCTCACCCTATTGACACAGTTAATCTTGGCCCCAGCATTGATGAGGATCTGCAGGACACGGAGGTGGCCAAACCAGGCAGACAGGAGAAGCGCATTCATTCCAAACTGGGCGGAAGAGAAGAGAGAGATACTTACAGATAAACTGCAGCCACCACCATCCCCACCCTAGAGGGAAACTTCATGAAGTTTCCCAAATATTTTTGTTTCTCTCTGGGGGTTTTTTAGCCCCACTTTCTCCAATTACTATTATTCCTGCCACAGATGGTCACAGCAGCTGAGCAGAGACCTGCCTCTTGACTGCCACTTCCTAGTCAATGGTGCATATTAGCCTGGTTGTTATGGGGGAGAGAGAACTTGCTGGCTGTTACTGTCTTCTCACAAGCCTCAACAACACAACCAGACGAAGAAAAGCATCCCCACGCTATACAGAAAACTTCACAGATTCTACCAGCCTACGTCCCGGTCACTGTGCATGCAAGGAAAAGGCCAAAAGACAGAGCACAGACGTATCTGAAAACAAGGCTTGCTCCAGACAGGCACTGCACCTGCCTCAGCAGAGAGGCCACAGCTCCCCGAGCACTGCAATGCCTTGTGCCACCCACCTAGGCTAAAGGTGCGGTCTGTAACCGCCAGCCCAGCACCCAGTCCCCGGCACTCCCCCAACACAGAACACATTTGCAGGACACACAAGGCAGATTCGCCTTCATACACTGTCTTCATCATCCACTGGGACATTATGATCCAGGAGCAGTCGCACAGCATCCACGTTCCCTGCTCCCGCGGCCCAGTGCAGGGCAGTCCGGTCTGTCTGGAAGGGAAGGAAGGAGAGAGGGAAGGCTGAGATATGCAGAGTGCACGTGTATCCACCAGCATTCCTGAAGGCCAAAATCTCCTTTTCCATCCACAGAGCCAGAATTTCCCGCACTGTGCAGGGTTTTCTTTGGACATAGCCCTCTGTCTCTTTGCTGTCTTGTCAGGCAGATAGTGACCTCTGTTAGTCACCTTCTACTCAGAAACTGCAGTTATGGACTATAACGACAGCACAGGAATGAGAAATATCGCTGACCATGGATGGACAGATTGAAACAGTAGGGACGGACACAATCCCATATTTCCAGGAACCTACTGGTCAACAATGGGAGACCTGCACCAGGAACTGAGTTAGTCCCACAGCCTTGGCATACAGAGATAGAAAAATCAAAGCCTTTCACTGCAGCCACGTGTATCTGGCACACGGGTTCCAAGAGGAACCATAAATTATCACCTCCCTCAAGAGGAACCATAAATTATCACCTCCCTCAACACTTGCAACTTTTCAGTCTGGCCAGGATGGCAGTGGGTTCTAGCGTTTTGTGAAACTGCTCAGTTGCTACAGGCCCTATTTAGCACTGGGCAGTGTATTTCAAAGCTTTAACCAATTGAGCAGCTAATGAGGAGAGTAGTGTTAAGGAGCTCCAGTTCTGAAACATACCCTCAGCACTTCCTGCAGCTTAGAGGTGGAAAAACCCAGGACTTACATTGGTTTTGGCTTTGACGTCAACCCCTCTCCTGATGAGCTCCTCCATCCTGGCCGTGTCATTACGCTTTGCCGCATCATGGAACTCCTTCTCTGAATGAAGCACTGCAGCAGAGACAGAACAGCAGGCCTTAAAACAGTGCTGGCAGGGAGCATGGAGCAGCATGCCCCAGCAAACCTCCCCTTCATCTCACTGGCCCTGGTGACTTCAGGGAAGGATGACTGCAGAAAGATTCTTCCAGCAAGAATCCCAGCCCTACAGACGTTGGCATGCTTGCTGGATTCGTCCTCTCCCACGATCTCCCGTTCCCTGAGTACCCCTGTGCCACATCAGTGCTCTTCCAGTCCTACTAGCTTCTCTTCTAATTCAGTGTTTGCATGGACTTGCTCCAGCCCCAAAACCTTTCGATCCATCAGGTCTAGCATCCTCCACAGCCCAGTGCCGGTGTGAGGGCTCAGGCAGATGACCCAGACCCTTTCCTCCATCCCTCCACTTACATCCCTCTTGCTCTACAAGGAGGCGTTTACACATGGTCCTGCTGTGCCCCTTCAGGCAACCTAAATCAGCCAAGGAGCACAAAACTGCTAGCCTGCCCTGTGATTAGTGTTGCATCTCTTAATAGACCGTGGCAGTTCTGCACATAATTTACCACAACCGGCAGTATTTGTCCTGCACAGTTAGGCACAATTTAAGGGTGTTTACGCTCCATGCTGGGCCTTGCCCCAGCAATCTTCTCCTTGATTGAACAAACCTTCCTGCCAAGAAACGAGAGCAAGGCTGTGACTCTGGGCCTGCTGCAGCCCCACAGGGAGGCTCTCAAGGTTTTTGGCAAGGCTGGTGTCAGTCTTTGTTGGACTCAGTCTCCACCCTAATGCTTTTGGGGAATTGTTTCAAGAAGTGCTTGATTCAGATCCTCAGCCTGTCACAGCCCGCTGGAGAGCTGGCTCAGGTCCTCTGCTCTATTCTACATTTCTGCAGATCTCAGGCCACAGTTTGAGGATAGCAGGGGCTCAACGCAACTTCAGTTTGTATCAACGTATCAACTCGACACTAACCACATGCCATAAAAGAGGCATCAAAACACGTTATTGTTCCCATTCCACCACACTGAGGAGATAAACAGGAGACTTGCTGTTTAAATAGCACTACCGCATTTCTCTCTGAAGGGCACAGAAGAAAGACACCCCTACTGTGGACTCTTAGGGCAGGAGAGGTATAACCTCATCCTCCAATTTCTGTTCCTCTTATCTTCAAACAAAAACCTTTAGCTCAACAAAAACACAAATAACACAAATCTTAATACCAGACGGGATCATTCAAGAGCATTGAACCTGCTGCTACAATGAAGGCAGTAGGATCTGGACACCGATTTCTGCAGGAACAGTATATTGAGACCCTGTTCTCATCTGGTCCGGTGTGTTAACGGGACTGCATTTCCACACGGCATGGACCCTTCATTTGAGAGGAAATATCAGGAGAATTTGGGAAAAACCTGTGGAGCTTACGTTAATTATTAACACCAACGGCTACACACATACTACCTCCTTGCAAATGCTTATCTCTGTTCAGTGGAGTAAATCCTATGTCTCAGTTAAGCAAATGTTGCTGCCCCTGCTCTCCAGGTGACAGATGCTCTTACATTTTACGATCGCACAAAGCATCATTGTCAAGAGATGCCAAACCGCCCCTTGGCTTATTTATTCTCTCCTTTACCTGTACAGCTACAGTAACAAACCTTGCATCGCTAAGGCTGTAGAAGCCGCAGTTTATTTATTCTCAGCAACACACGGGAAACAATTTGACAGTCTGAGTTTCCTACTTAGTGTTCACACATGCGAAGCTAGCCCTGTAAATGTAAATGCACTCCTCGTCTTGGCATGCACCTGTCCAACAGCAGCATTTCAATAGATATTTAGTGGTTTTTCCTTCTCTTTCACGCTCAGGTTCTGGGGTATTTCATACCTTATGGTACTGCATATGAATTCAGTTATCCCAAGCAGTGTGGAAAACAATTTAAGTGATTTACCTTCAGTGCAATGCACCAACTCACAGGCAGCTTATTATGCAAGAGATTTAAAAAAGCAGCAAAGGAGATGAAAGGCATGCAAAGAAACGCACTAAAACTGTCCGCTGGGCTCTACCTGAGGCTGCAGGACCAAAGACAACCCAGTACGGCCGGGGACTGGTCGATAAAGGGGGCCAAAACGCCGAAGCGGGGGGTACTGGCGTTATTTGCAGCATCTTAGGGGTACAGGATGCTCTGGGGCAAAAGCAGTCTCGATGCCCGCATAGGTTATACACCTAGTGTGTTTCTGAATGGATTTTTATACGTCTTGTTATTCTTTAAAGCATCTCGGCCCTGCCCCACAGCCTCCCCCGGGCCCGGAAGAGGCCGTGGCCGCGCCCGCCCTCTCCCGCCACACAAATCCCCCCCCGCCCCGCTGGGGCAGCCCCCGCCTCGCCCCCACTCACGGCTGTCGCCCTCCGACGCCAGGTCGTCCCCCATGCCGCAGCCTGCCGGCCCCGCCAGCCCGCCGCCACCGCCTCAGGGCGGGCTGATAGGCCCAGCCCCGCCGCCTCAGGGCGGGCTCACTGCCGCCGCCCCGCCGCCTCACGGGCGAGCTGACTGCCGCCGCCCCGCCGCCTCACGGGAGGGCTCGCTGCCGCCGCCCCGCCGCCTCACGGGCGAGCTGAGTGCCGCCGCTGCAGAGCGCCTCTTTAACTGTTATTTAAAGGGAAATAAAATAAAATAAATCCTCTTTCCGACAAACACGGTGTTTTCGGGCCGTTTTGGGATGAGTTGAAAGAGAAAATCCAGCTACCGCCATTTCGGTCAGGGGGCCACACGGCTGTTACCTCGGCCAGTGCTGCCGTTACCTCAGCACGGCTCAGCTCAGTGCTGCTACTTTGAGGCTGTGGGTGGTTTAATTCTGTTTCAAACCGATTTGGGAAGAGAGGGATTTCTATTCTGTGGGAAATATGGGGTGGGTTGTTGGGTTTTTTTTCCTGAAGCAGGGTCCAGGGTTTGGCATTTCCTGGGGATGAGGTGCTCTCATCTACCACACAGCCGGGACACAGCAGTGGGTGCAGGAGGGAGTTAAAAGTGCTCTTCACTCAGAGTTTTAGTTAATTTTGTTTCAGCATCTGGGTCTGGTTTTGTCTTTTATTTTCTTTTCCATTTTGATAGCATGAGCGGGAAGCAACCAGGCAGTGGCTGAGCTGAGGTGAGGGGAGAATCAGATCTGCTTCGGGGAGGTCTGAGGTAGGCAGGAAAAAAAAGGTCCAAAACAGCACGAAAAATTCCAGAAGTGGGTGCTTGGTCCTGTCAGTGCTGTCTGTCTCCAGGCTGGAGAGATGCTGCTGCCTTTTCACAAAGGACCAGGCAGTGCCTCTTCTGGCAGCAAATCTTTCCTGGAGCTACACAGGGGCCACTCTTTCTGCCACAGCCATTTCAGTTCAGCCTGTGCAAGTCTCTGGCATGGGTCTGGCCCCCCCAGCTTTCTCCCCGTATCTAATTTGTCAGGGTAAGTGTGGCACACGAGTGTTCCCTACTCCTTACATTTTCTAGCTTTTCCTGTGTTTGCTTGCACTCGGTCTTGCCACGGATATGGGGTGACACGTTGAGTGACACTTTGGGTTGATTCAGTAAAATGCTGTTTGTTGGCCTTCAAACACATAGGAAGGTGGTGCGAGGAGAAATGAATAACCTGTTCTGCAAAGCCAGGATGGGCAGGACTGGGAGGCATGAGCTTAAATCATGGTAGGCAGGACTTTGGTTTCTCCTGTGTATGGCTTCCCAGTGGCCAAGACAGCAAAGGGGAGTTGACTGCAGAAAGGGGGTTCCTTTGCTGCCGGTCACAGGATAGGAATGGTGGCCTTGCAAGGGCCCTTCCAGCCCCACTACTCTGATTTCTCGACTTAGTCCTTGCAGCATCAGCTTTGCATTCCCTGTCTGTACCGTGCTGGCCTGTGTCAGACTTGGTCCTTGTCATGGGCTCCTCTCTCTTCCTCGGCAGGACTCCCTGGAGGAGCCTCCCCGTCCCCTCCAGCCTCGCTGTCCCGCGGGTTTTGGCGGCCAGCACACACCGATCCCGGCGGCCACATGAGGGTGCCAGTGCTGTTCACCTGCCACGACTTGCTGCAGCGAGCAATGAATTCCAGGGTGCAGATGGGGCTGTTCCCTGGGCTCAGGCCAGTTTTGGGGGACGCCCCTGTCCGGGGACCCTTGTGCGGGTCTGTGCTGCTCCTGAGAGAGAGCGCGGGGTGTGGGCGTGTGGTGGGAGATGCAGGGAGGCAGGCAGCGTCCCGGGGGGACGCAGAGATGCATGTGGGGACCCTCTGCTACTTCAGAAACGTCCCTCCGTGGGCACAGCTACACCCTGCGCGGGGACACCAGAGCTGTCTTCAGGGCTGGGAGCAGCAGGGCTGAGCCGGCGGTTTCCATCTCAGCGAAGCCCACTGCAGAGGGTCTCCATAGCCAAGCGCTGTGCTGGTGCAGCTGACCTACTGCAGGGACCACGAGCAGGGCTTGGCCTGCCCAGCTGCGAAATGGGGAGATAGACCCTAAGCTCTTGAGCGAACACAGATTGTGTGGGGGTCTGTGGCTAGCTGCTGGTCTCAGAGCTTTGGATTTGTGTTTTGTTTTCCTTTTATTCAAATTGAATTAAAAAAAAAAAAAAAACCTATCCGGTAGGAAAAGCAAACATAAGGTCTGTCTGGATAAAGGGGAAGCCCTTCTTTTGTACAATAGCTCAGCAGGTAGAGCATCCTCCCTGAGGAAAGGGGAAAGCTAGGTTTGATCCTTGCTTCTGCCGGAGGGGAGATGCAAACCCTGGTCTCCACAAGACCCCAGAGAATACTGTAAACAGCAGGCTGCGAGCATGTCTGGTGCGGAGAGTTTTTCTTGCTCTTTCCTGTTATTTTAAATAATTAATGATTTGATGGAGCAGGGAGTGGAGAAGGCAGGTGTCCCGGCTCCCTGGAGAGCAGTCTGTGCACCCGGCGAGACAGAGTCTTGCTCTCTCTCGATGAATATTTAAGTGTCTTTAGACAAATTGGAATGGCGCCAGCAAGAATGACTGAGAAGGGCTGAGCCCTTCCCACTGGGTACCCTAGTGCCTGGGGGCTGGGGAAACAGCCCTGAATGGGGCAGAGAATAATCCCTGCTTGTACAGACAGACGTACTGTGCATCCCAGCCTTAGGTGGGACCGCTGGCTCTTGCCAATCTTTTCTTACGCTGTAAGAGAACCTTGGATGGAAAGCTGTCCAGACTTAACCTGCCACTGTTAATGTCATTGTCTGCACCTCTTCCAGAACTTGAATCAGCCAGGACTGATCACCTACGGCTCTTCTGCTGCTTAATGCTGACCTCGGAGGAGAAGTAGCACAGATGCACTGAAAGTTCGCATCTGTTTGTGGGCTTGGGCCTTTCCAGCAGGCAGAAAAAAAGCAATGTAGGCAGTTCCTTCTGTCCTTACTAAATAGGTATGTGTTCGGGGTGGAAGGGATGAAGACTTTCTGCTGATACTAAGTACAGAATGCAGCAAGGATTTATTAATGACGCTGAACACTTGCCTAGCGATCCATTTATTAGCTAACAGACCTAAAAGAGCTTTTGGATTTTTCCACTAATGTTGTAGCATAACGAATGACAGGGGGAGGTGATAATTTGAGATCTTTTTGCAATATATTCCTGATATTGACCCCATCTGCAGAAAGGTATTAAAGTCTTCGACTTTATTTCACTTGAAGAATAATTTTAGCTAAGCCGGCTACGTGCTCTTTTTCACTTAGAGGTGAAGCTCTCTGGCATAGCATTTTGTGCTCTTACCTTGCATGCACAATTTTTATGTGTTAGTTTAGCATAATCATTATTTTCAATCTCCAGCTTTCAAAAATCATGAGTCAGGCTGCTTAAGTCCATGCCATTTTAAAATGTGCCTCTGTTTGCTCTCTGGTTTAGTTGTATACACAGTGATTTTAAAGTCAGTCAGATTTGTAGCTAGCCATGTAATACAGCCCACAAACCAGTATGTGTTTATGCAGAAACAGTTGCTTACCTAAAGGTTTAGCAAATTGGACTTTAATTTATAATCTTCCTTTGGAAGCAAAACTGGAAGGTGACTCCTCCTGCCTGCAGCTGCCTGTAGTCCAGGAAGCCAAGCCTCTCCTTCCCTGGAGCTGCCCACAGTGGGGGAGCCTGGCTCGGGGAACAGCCTCCAGCCCGGGAGGATTGTCTTTTCTGGCATATGCTGCCACAGTCAGGAAACTGAATATTGCATGGGAGAGGGGATGACCATGTCGCTCTTTCAGTGCTGATGGACTGTTTTTACATGACCGAGTGTCAAACAGGACAATGTGTTGAGATAGCAACCATGGGCTTTGCGTGGCAGCACCTAAACCAGATCCTTTGGGCACTGTGGTACCCAGCTGCCATTGATGCCGTGAGGAATTGTATGTTTGTGCTGCTTTATGTCCCTGCTGTGGGTATGAAAGGGACTAAGCTTACCAGCTCTGTGTCTTGGTTTGCAAACTGCGCTTTCAGATATGTCCCATTAGGATGGAATACATGTTAGAGCTCTGGCTTACATGGCTTCATGTGTGGCTCCCCCTTATTTATTTTTTTGTCTGGGCTAGGCTTTTAGTTGTCCTGTAGACTAGGTTATTTTTGGTGCTTTCTTTGATAACGCTGTTGCTGTGACACGCTGCGGAGCCAAAACTCCTCTGGGAACATCCCAGCAAAGCACACAAACATCAGCACTCTAGCTTCTAACAGTCAACATACAAAGCTTTCAGAAACCCTGGACACCTAACGGGACTCCACAAACCCACTTTGGAAGCCTGAGAAGGGATCCAGCCTTTCCTCAAAGGCTTTATTCATCTCCTTGCAAGGCTTCCACAGAGGAACAGCTTGTTAGAGGGACCTGTGGAGCTTGGAAGCTTTGCCAATAATAATTCAGGCCCAATTCTGAAGTCAAATATTTAGTTAAACAGAGACTGTCTGATGACTGGATTAAACACAGACGGCATCTGAGTGAGCTCAACACTTCAGGTTTTTGTCAGTGTCCATTTCACGAGCCTATAATTCTGTTTTTCCTGTCTTCCCAGACTGCTCATCCTGTGTAGTGTTTCAGACAACACAGAATGAGGTATTTCAGCAGAGCTGTTGCTCCTAGCTCAGGAAGCAGCCTGTATCACAAAGTGATGTTCTCTGGTTTAGGCTTAGGAATAATCCAGTATTACGGGATTGGGAGGAAACCACATGTTAGAAAAATTGAAGGTTTTGTTTGTTTGTTTGTTTGCTTGCTTGTTTTTAAGGAAAAGTCTCAAGGAAGCCAGGAAATGTCAGAGAGGGTGGGTGAGCGAGTCTTCCAGGCAAGATGCTGCTGCATGGGGTTGACACAGAGAGTTCAATCCATGTTAATAGCAACTGGAAGTTTCAGCTGATGATTTTGAACTTCCCTCTCCTGTCACTCTCACTTCCCAAAGCCGATAGGCCTTTAAATCCCTTGAAAAGATAAATGGGCTTAAGCTTCTATGTAGCTTTGAAAGTGAAGCTTACACTCAATTAGCACTGTCGCCGGGGCTGCTCCTGACGATCAGGTCACTCCTGTTGATCCCTGACCTTCGCATAGAGCTGACTGACACGAGCTCACTACCTCTTCCAACTCAGTATATTCTCCTTCCAGCTGTGGAGAACTGACATCTATCCTGCAGGAATACATGAGAAGCAAAAAATATACCTGCTAAGGATCACTTGTACCTGAATTATATCTTAGAAAACTACTAGGGGGGGGAATTTGTTATTTCTATGATGCTTTGCTATATGAGCCCTTTGTGTTCAAACTCTTTTAATGCATGAGTCCCAGGTTTGACCAGTAGCTGGGAGATTACAGGTGTGACAACCTCCATCTCACAGTGAAGATCAGGTCACAGTGGTCATCCTAGCCTTGCTTTGAACTGTACGCCTTACTGGAAGAGTGGAGGCTGGTCTTTCAAAACCAGGAATATAAGACTAGTATGCTCTTAAAACATCTACTATGTGAAGGAAAGCAAGCGTAGCAGGGAAGGATCTAAAGGGCAGAAAAATCTTCCTTCTTGAATTTGAGAAGAGAAATAGTGTTTGATTATGGGAGGTGGGAATGGCTGCATCGTATCAACCAAGCAATAATCGGACACTGAATCCTAATCCCCTTGCTGACATGCCTGGAGGCAATGTTTTTCTTCTCACTTTCCTGCATGTTTAAAAAGAGGGAGGATCCTTTGCTTCCTGGGCCTCTGGGGACTGTCTGGCTCCTGAAGGCAATCTCTTCCCTGCTTTTTTCAGGGCAAAAGTGCAGCTGAAATGTAGGATCTTATAACCATAAGCCTGAAGTGCTGAAACCGACTGCCAGAGGCACAGCCCTGAGCTGCTCTTATGCCATGCTGTAGGACTCAATGGAAAATTTGAAGCGAAACAGAAAATCTTGTGTTTGAGCATTTAATAAAAGCCAAGTGGAAGCAAAGGGTCGCTAAGCTGTGATGCCATCGCTCCCTTCTTCTCTGACACTATGGTAAACCATGGAGTGCAACAGGAGCAGGAAAGCACGCTGTTAGGAGGCAGCAGTGCAGCTTTGGAAGCGTTTCATTCCACTTTCTCAGCAGTTTTCTTCCAGAGCCCGAAACATCTGTCTCTGCCTCCAGCCACATGCAAGTGCACCAAAAGAGTTTTGTTCCAAGCCTAATGAGTAATTTCATGGTCTTGGACTTGGAGGCAGGGCGAGGGGGCTGGGACAGCAGCCGGAGTCATGTGCTCTACAAGGAGCTCTGCTGATGTCAAATCGCAGGCTGATGACTTTTATTTTATTGCAGCCCACCGGGCTTCCCTTTAAAGTCTGCTGCAAGAGTTGCTGGTGATCAGTGCAGAAACAGCTCCTACATGAGCTGCTGCGTTCCAGGGGTTCCCTCACTTCTGGGCACAAGGAGCAACACGGAAAATAATGACATCAGTGGAGAGGAGGTGGGGGAGCTCAGCGGGGCGTCAGCTCTGCTCTGTTTGTGGAGAGAGCACATGTGAATGCAGAAAGCGCTTTGCCTGTCCTGCTTCTGGCTTCAGTGCAATGTGCTCGTAGAAGGAGGGATGAGGGAACAAACAACCCCGGGCAGATGTGTAATCACATTGCTTGAGTGTCTAGTGGATGATGCTGCGATGTGGTGATGCACGCAGTTTGAGAACAGATACAGAATGAGCTGATCAAAACTGTAGCCGGCCTCAGCAGTGTTTAAAAAGCACAAACTTTCTCTTGGAGAAGGACAGGGTTATCTGTAGAGAGAGGTAATCTGTACAGAGCACAGGAAACAGAAGGCAGATGTTGTCATATGTTTATCATATGTTTCCACCACAGGGTCTTCCTTTGGGACAGGCTTGCAGATCCCAGGCCCTGGAGCAGGACTTGCACAGCTCCACGGACACACCATGCTGTGTTTATCTAGGGCAGAAGAATATACAGAGTTCTTCCTCTACCTGCCCAGGTTCTCCTGGTCTGAAGAGGAAGTTTATATTCACTCACTGTGACTCAGCTACAGAGCCTGACTCATTTTCATGCTGTTACTCACAGAAAGGGAAAGCCAAATGGCAACCAGTCTGTGCCTGTAGACACCTGTAATTCTCCAGCTTTCTGCTGTTAATCTCTGGATGAGTTTCTGTTTATCGGCACTAACACACTTATCTTGCTGAAGCTTTTAATACTCCTCTCTACAGAGAAAGACTGATTAGAAAATAAAGTTTTCTACCCCTAAAGCCAAGAGGAAGTGTGCTGAATCTCCATGGCTGCTTGTGGAGTTCCTGAAATGGGACTATTTTGAGCGGACATTTCACAGGGGTAGCAACAGGCTGGGAGCAGATGGAGCAACCACCAGGCAGAGCTGGGAAGGGCTGCAGAGTTACTGCAGCTCCTGAGCTGACCTCTGTGGTCTGGAGGGAGTTGCTGGTGGTCTGTCTCTTAAAGGTGCTCAGCGGTAGGAGATCCTACTTCCAGCGACGATGGCTTGTTGGTGACCAGAAATCTGTCTCACCAGTTCTCTGGGCTTCTGTCCCATGCCTTGAGTCCT
This sequence comes from Mycteria americana, assembly GCF_035582795.1. Classification (NCBI taxonomy): domain Eukaryota; kingdom Metazoa; phylum Chordata; class Aves; order Ciconiiformes; family Ciconiidae; genus Mycteria; species Mycteria americana. The sequence goes on along the minus strand of NC_134370.1, from coordinate 67,532,776 downwards.
TGCTGCAATACAAGGACTACAGCTACATGGGGTTCTGTAGGCTGCTAGTCCTCAGGGGAAGGGATGGTGTTTTACTTTGTGTAAGCCTTTGTTGCGCTGCCAGCTCAGGAGTCTCTGCTCACTTGAGACCTGGCTGTTGCTCACTTGCACATATTTTGACCGCTCATCAGGGTGCAGGGAAACACTGGGTCCTGGTTCTTTCTCTTGCAGCATGATGGGTGGGTTATTCTGTGTCAGAGACCGCACGAGCATGAGTCAGATTTGAAAATCTCACCCAAGATCTGCATAGTGAGGCTTTAGCTGTCAGGGGGGAACTGGTGCCCACCACTACAGCTGGGCCAAACCCAGCCTTTCCCATTTCAGCCTCATTCCGTGTAAAAACCACAGTGCAGCCCTTCCTGCACTGCACAGAAGAGCACAGTGCAAAGCTCCAGGTGGGTGGGCTGTCCAGAGGACAAGGAGGGATCTCGGGCCTGGAGCAGGGGTTGTGTCAGAGTTAAGGCAGTTTCCTCCAGGTTATGGGAAGCCGAGGTTCAAGTCACCGGTCCAAGCTGTACAGAGGGCGGCTTGGCCTCAACCCTGGCTCTCTTTTCTCAGCAGCCTGTTGCTGGACAAGAGGCCACTCTAGAGTTCAGCTCTCTTGTCATTTGCCTTGATCCTGTCTAAAGAGCTTTGATCAGAATTGTTCCATGGACTCTCAAATGAAAAGCTGGGGTTTCTGTTATTTTCTGGTGGAAAAAATATTTAATTGGAAAAATTCCTGCGTGTCCTTGGTATGCTTTCAGCTGGCATCCTGCCTGCCCCTCTCTGAAAATATTGCTGATTTTGAGTGCAAGAGCTTCTTGTGAGGCTGGTTTCTTCGGTTGCATTCCCTCACTTAGGTTTCTTTTTACCTTGAGCAGATGGTAGGAGTTGGCCTCTTGTTACGTGGCACTGAAGTGACCTTCTGGGGCTGCCTGCTTGTCCTGCTGCCCTTCACAGGAGAGCATGGCTGAGAGAGGCCAGAGTTCCTGTAGCATTTAAGGAGCAGCCATTGCCCTGCTGCTCCTAGCTCTCTGCTGTTAATTCTCGCCACCACCCCCAGCTCTGGCAGCTGTGTTTGCAAAAACCTCTGCGGGCAGTGGAAGCAAGCTGGTTTCATCATGACAATGTAGTTATCCTTTTAAGGGAAAATTCCCTCCGGGAGCGAACCCTCAATTACCTCCTGCTCCAGTGCCTTCTTGCTGGAGATAGCTTGTAACACAGCTGAGTTACAGCCACAGTAACTCAGTCGAGCATCTAACCGCCCTGAAAAAAAAAATTAAACTCTGTTGGCCTCTGTTGTTTGCTGAATCTAGAAATTGGGGTGAAAACCCAAAGGGCTGGCTCTCCTCATCAGTGCATTTGTGCAGAACCAATCCGTGGACATTACATCTTCAAACCCAGATGCTATTCCCATGGTATTTAATGGGGTCGTATGCAGATAGCGTATTCTTCCCTAAAGAAGTTTGTTGCAATATTCGGGAGCTCTGGGTAGTACAAGACTGGTGATAATTAGCCGATGCAAGTGTCTACTAAATGCCAGGAAACTGGGGTAGGCAGTGGCTGCATTTCAATTTGCTGTTATTCACTGTGGTGAATGGGAGGGGTCCTCCAAGGGTCCTCATTCGGAGGTCGAAAAATTCCTTCTATTCTGCTGACATGTCTCATAGTCCACGGGGGCGATGTCTAACCGGGATGGGGCTGCTGCGGAGGTTGCCCTCTGCCTCTCCCTCTGCTCTGAGCAGAGCAGGAGCGTGCAGAGCTGCAGAGAACAGCCTGTGCTCTTTCTATTCTATAGGAATGGTGGCTTTGGCTGCAAGCCCCCAAATTTACATCTCTTGTGTTTAGCGCTGAAAATACTTTAATTCCAAACGAGTTGCTTACCAGAAGAACATGTCACTCTTGAACGCAAACTTGTCACAGGAATGAGACCAGACTCCTTAAAGGAGTTCTAGGGACTGCTTCTTTTGACATCTGTAAATTTACTGTGATGGTCTGAGAAAATGGCATTTTCTTTCTGGGCAATGACAGACTCACTTAAAAAAACCAACCCTGTACCTGTGCAGCTACTGTTGCCTTGAGCCAAAACAAATGGACCACAGCCCATGGTGTGACTGGTTCATCTGAGGATGAAATGATGGTCCTTGGAGGAAACAGTCACAGAGGAGCCAGGTTGGATCCTTGTGCCCCGTTTTGAGGTCTGAAATGCACAGGAATCCTATTCTGTCTGCCTAGAGCCAGACTGAAAGAGCTCTCCCATCTTCCCAGCCTTCCCAAGGGCTGGAATTCTCTTCCCCTATCTAGAGCAAGGGAAAAAAAAAATTTAAAACTTCTATAAGCAGACAGGAAGCAATCACATGAGCTCCATCAAAAGATGTAATTTCATACTTTTAAAAACTCTTAGGGTAAATTACTTAAAAACTTGTAAATTAACTAAAGTGTTGAAATTGTGGTTTCATGCTGCAGAGCAAAACTGTCTCCTTTTGAAATGTCAAATTTTCAAAGCTTTTTTTGTATGTCTTTTTAAACCAAGACACTTTTCCACATCTGTCGTCCTCTGTTAATAGTTTCGGGTTGCTGTTTTGCCCTGAAAACATTTTGCCAGAAAATTTCTCGCCAGCAATTCCCGTGAGGACCTGATTCCACCCTTGGAGGCGGGTGGTTCCGAACCCACCTGGATAGAAAGGCAGAAGTGTGGCTTAACTGAGAGCAATCCTGTCATTCAAATACATAACTATTGTTTGAACTGATGACCTTTCAGAAGTTCATTAGTTCTTGGCAGTTGAAAACAAGTGGAATTTATTTGCCTCCCTCAGGAAATTCAGCCCATGCTGTTGAAAATTCAGCGTTGCTCCAGAGAAAGAGCTGATCAGAGGCTCTGTTGCTTGGACAGGAAGGTTATCCACGTGCTGGGGACTGGCACCGGAGAACGTAGGTTCAAATCTGTATCTCCTGTGATCTCCCATATGACATCTGGCCATGTTTTTTTCTTTGAGCTTCATTTCCCCTTCACCGCTGTTTCTTGCAAAGACGTACAATACATGAAGAACTGGGCAGTGCTTTGCTGTCATGGTGATGTGGTCTAAACAAGCCCGGAGTATCTTGCCAGTATTTCAAAACTGACTTCTTGTTGCGAATGAAATAGCAGAGGAACTTGCAGTTTTGTTTGCACAGATCCTCGCCCAGTTAGTCATGCTGGCTTGGATATCTGTTGGACTTTTGGAGATCTTCTAGTGTTTTATCAATTTCAGTGATAAATATCCCAGGGTGCAGTGGTGTGCTAGATAACTTGCATCTAAAACTGATTAGCATTCTCCTTTAAGAAGCATTTCTTTCTGTGCAAGGTAGGTTTCTCTGGAAGGAAAAAATAATTTTCCTCCAAAACTACTTTTTCCTCCAAAACTTGAGGTTTTTTTGGGTGGGAGGGAAAAATATTAATATAGTTAAAAACCTCACCGAGCATCTGAAACTATTTAGAGACCAAGAGGGAATTAAATGTTTCAGTAAGGGGTCAGGGAAAGCCAGTAACCAGCTTTCAAATATCCTCATTTCTGGATATGACCCCGCTGTGTAGCTCTGAGGGGAAGGAGAGTTTGGATCTGTTTGTGTTGTGTATGTCACAGCCTTACCCATGAATGGGAACTAGTACTTAGCATTGCCTCCCCACGTCTTGCCCTCTTCCTACCTCTGACCTCTTCTCCCGTACACCCCCTTACAGTCTCTGCTCCAGGTGGCTTTGTCTTTTCCCCCAGAACATCTCCAAAATACTTCAAGTTCTTATTTCTTATTTTAAATGAGCAATATGGTAGATTTAACAGCTATCTGTAGTATTTGCACAGTATGTCTTACCCATTTCAGGGCTAGCAATAATAGTTCTTTAACTGTCATATCGCCCAAAGAAAGCAGGATTTGGAGGTCCATTCCTATCCCTGCTAAGGGTTAGGAAAGTCATCGAAGGACAAATTCTCAGAATTGGCGGGGTTTTTTTTTGGTTTGCTGTTTTTGAGAGCACTTCAGCTGGTCATCTAATGTTCAGGTCATCTCATGTTTGCTCCAAAATGTCACTACTGCACCAATTAAAAATAAAAGTATCTGCTGCAGGAGAATGGGTTTGGAGCCCAGCTCTTCAATGTTCTGTGCCTTTGCCTTCATTCTGCAGGGTGAGAAGCTCCACTGTCTCTCCTGGCTGCACTACAAGGCGGAATTCATTCATGGCCACAAAACACCTTCAGGTCTTCATACTGGAAGCTATAAAGAACCACCAATAGTGTTGTTAGTCAAAAAAATGGAGGTAGTTGTAGTTTGGGTTCCCAGCATTTTGATTCCATTCATTCACTTAGTTTTAGCAAATAATTTTAAAATTAGTTTCCTGACTTTGAAAAATGCCCATGTTCCAAAGCATAAACTTATCCCCCATGGGGATGTAGAAACTGGCTCGTGAATCTGACAGGGGCGAGGAATAAGGAGGCTTTCTTGGCAGCGGCACAACTAAAACTTATGGACAGCTTCTATCAACACAGCGCTGAGCTTTCTAGGAATCAGTTGTTCTGGCAGAGAAGGGGCATGAGATGGGAAAGTGGGGAGAGACAAGAACTGGAATCTGGAGGAGAAGAGGAGAGGAGAGGAGAGGAGAGGAGAGGAGAGGAGAGGAGAGGAGAGGAGAGGAGAGGAGAGGAGAGGAGAGGAGAGGAGAGGAGAGGAGAGGAGAGGAGAGGAGAGGAGAGGAGAGGAGAGGAGAGGAGAGGAGAGGAGAGGAGAGGAGAGAAGAGAAGAGAAGAGAAGAGAAGAGAAGAGAAGAGAAGAGAAGAGAAGAGAAGAGAAGAGAAGAGAAGAGAAGAGAAGAGAAGAGAAGAGAAGAGAAGAGAAGAGAAGAGAAGAGAAGAGAAGAGAGAAGAGAAGCTGGGGAGAGCAGGCCAGGCTGAGGAGGTGTGAGCAGAGTCTGCGGGGGATTTCTAGGGCACCACGTTTATCATCCCACAGCTCCCCAGTGAGAGGGAAAATGGGGTTAAAGACCTGAATAGCCTGTGGGGTTTATTAGCCCCTGAGTCTGGTTGCTGAGGCTTCTGCCAGTGTCCGGTGGAAACCGTATGGCTGGGAAGGACCTCAGGCAACAGTTTCATCCACCTTTCCATGTGGAAGAGGGTGAGGTATACCCACCTTCCCCGCATATCTGCTCTTAAGAAATCCCAGTGATGGAGGTCCCCCTGTGGATCCCATCTCAGAATACATCCACTCTGGGCCTGGAAGACTTTTCTAAATAGAAGTCTTCGATCATTTTTGCTGCAAATTAAGCCAACTTTGTTTTTTTCCCTTTACCCAGTCGATGCGATAAGCTGTTGGCAGCCATCCCTCCTGTAATAACTTCTTACAAATGGCATTTTGCAATATTTCACAGCTTTCTTTTTCTTTTCTATAGGTGTGAATACATGTGCTTTACGTATCACCTTTAGTAAAGACGCACTAAGGTAGGATTCCTTCACCGTTTCCTCATATGTTGTGTTTTACAACCTCTGAACTGCCAAGCCGAGCTAGCTCAGGCAGAGGGGACGAACACTGCCCAGCAGGAGATGCGAGGGCTAAGCCTCTCTGAAGTGAAGCTGGTGGGACTGGGTCTCTGATACCCAGGAGAGGATGGAAAATATATAGCTTAAAGTCCCTCGTGTTGACCTCAAAGAGCAGGATTTCAGCTGAGAATGAAATTGTTAATGCTTTGTAACATCACGCCGGCGGTTGTCACAGGAATATGGTGGGTTGCTTAGCCGTGAGGTAAGGCGCTAGAAGAACACAGTGACTAAGTTTCCTGGAATAAATTAAGCACTGGCTTTCTGAAGTATGTGAACTTGCATAGCGTAACAAAACGGGGATCTCCATTCTCTAAACACAGTGTGTATCTTCTGTGCCTGCAAATTTTCTCTTAAGCTGGAAAAGGGAAATCTTGGAGAGCTTCACTGCTGATGACTCATATTTGAGATAAAACGCACATTTTTTAATAGCAAGAATAATTAGTCATCAGAGTAGACTAGCCAATGCTGTAGTAAATCTTTTGGCACCCTGGGGCTGAAAGAGCTCTTTCTGCTCTTTTTCAGTTGCAAATTATTGAGTTCTGTGGGATCACTGGATGGAACCTAGCACCTGCATTTTCTATTTCAGATTACACCATAACACAGTCTCTTCAAACCGGTAACCCATGACTATCCATTGAATTAAAAGTAGTCAGGCAAATGTTTCATATGCCAATACTATGTATGTTTTCATTTGTGTTTTTTTAAATCATGTTTCACATCGTGCTAGACACTTTCCTTCCTTACCAACATCAATTTAAGGCCAAAATGTGATGTGTTGTCTGTTTTGTTAGTGCAAGAGGAAGAGTGCCTTTCTCTACAATATATCTGTAGAAACCAACCCTGTGTCTTGGAGATTGCTTTGAGGAACAGCCCCCTTCCCAGCAAGGGGTTAGAAGGTTTGCTAAGCACATTTTTTTTACCCAAATGAAGCCAAGCTTGTGCCATAGGATGGCGCATACACTTGCAGTCTTTTCCCTGCTTCCTCCTAACTTTTGAACCTACTGACTAGTTTCTACCCAGTTTTTGCAGAAGGGAAGCAGTCACTATGATACCAGCTTCTTGTCTTCCTGTAGCTTACTGGCATCTGGGCAGAGGAACGAAGCTCTGGTGTTGCTCACCACCAAGGGGACGACTGCTGAGCGAGCTCAACATTTTGTAGACACCAGAGAGTCCACATGAAGATGTTAAGGGCAGCCCAGACAGCACCGCTGGAGACTGCACTTGGTGAGGTCTCCAGCAATGAGGATGCTTCCCACTGCTTTCCAGAAGGAGCAGGAGCAGGTCCTGGCCTCGGCCGTGCTTTCTGGCCAGGGCAGCCAAGCTGGCAGGCAGGGATGAGTCAGGAACTGCACTGTGTGCAGCAGCAGCTCCAGCTCTGTGCCAGCCGCAGCCCCCAGTGCTTCTCCTTCCTCCGGGCTTGTGGTTAGCACAGCATCTAGCTCACCCCTGCCTGACCACAGCCTGTGCAATGTGTCCTCCTCCAGAGCAAAGCCTCAATGTGCCGCTCCTGGTGGCTCTTCTTTGCTCCTGTTTAGGACAAATGGCTCTTAAACAGCTGATATTTAAAAGGGGGTTTTATTGCCAAATCTCAAAGCTCTTTACAAGCAGGAGACAAAGTGCTGTCTTTCCACGGGCTGCAGCAGCTGCTTTTCAGATAGACATCCACATTTGCTTGCTTGCAAACTCACTTCCTTCCTGTCACAGACATGTAACCTGGTGGCACAGCCCAAAACACAGACTTACGCCCCACAGCTCCATGCCCAGAGGGTTTTCAGGCACAAAAAAACCAGCCTTAGTGGAGCCAGAAATTAGATGTAAGTTTAAATGTAAGTTTAAAAGAAGATTTAAAGAAAAAGTGCATGGTGGCAGGATGTACACTGAAGATGGGAGTTGCTGTATGAGGTCAGAGCAGACCAGGATCCTGTCTCTGACTCTGACCAGCACTACCATTTTCAGAGGAGCATGTAAAAACACCCCAGAAGGCAGTTTCCAGCCCTAGGAAGGGCCTGGCTCATGACCAGAACAAGAAGAACAAGTGGGAAAACTGCAGAAGGACCATGATGCATTTTTTCCTGCGAAGTCCAGGTGAATCAGGCTTATGGCCGGGCTAGACAGTTTAGGATGAACTGCTAATCCTATTAGAAAAAACAGTTAAAACCAGAGAGTCTCTAACATAGCGTTCTCAGCAGTAGAGTTACTGGGTGCTAGGGAGATTCCACTTAAGTTATATCTATTTACAAGACATAATACAAATCTAGTAAAGTTCTGTTAGTACAGCAAATACAGTAATTAGCTGTAGCTTGTAAAATTATTTAACTTGCCCATTTCCTAACAGATACAGGGGGGTTTATCTGTTAAGATTCCTCCTGATGGGTATTCAGTAAAATGTCAGACATTTATTCATTAGAATTTAGTATAATATAAAAATATACAGTAAATATAAGCACATCCTGTAGGTTTGGCTGTAACAGATAGGGATGTCTGGGTATTTTCATCAGCGCTTTGCCAGACGGGTATCTACAGAACACACCACCACAAGAAAACACCTGCGAGAGCAAAAGCATTTGTATATAAATTAGGGGACTGAGCTATCCCATAAGCTCTTTTCATTCTCCTGGGTTTTCAGTTCCAGGCTTTGATTTGCCCATCCTGGAGTTTAGGACTGGCTTCTGCTCTGGGATATGAACCTGTACCCAGAGTTTGCCCTGGTTTGTGTGTCTTCCTGTTAGCGTGAACTGCTTTTTCCCCATCTAATTTATCTCGTTATAGAACTGCATCTTGCAAAAGCCTGCCTGCTCTCTGAAGCTGATGTCCCTCTACTTCCAGTGCACACCAGGTTCTGACAGCTCACATTCATACCACACAGTGTTCGGTAAACAAAAGTGCACATGCAGAAAAATACATTTAGATAGCAGATAGGCACTGAATATTGTCTGTGTTATTAGCCCTTGGCCTAAGTATGTCTGGAAAGGCAAATAAGACCCACGGTTCACATTGAATCTACAGCAGCAAATGACACAGATCCAGAGTTTGCTCCAGGCTGTGTGCCTGGGAGTGGGCTTAGGACGTAGGAATCTTTTTGTCTCAAAGCAAAGCTTTTTGGCACCTGAGCCCTGAGTGTTTGACTGTGTAGAACTTTCCACGTGAGAGAATAACGAGTGAATTCCCATGCCATGTCTATGGCTGTCTTGAGAGGGGGACAGACGACTGAAACCAAGGCTGCTTTAATCAAAAGAGGCAAAAGCATCAGTTCTAGTCACTACCTGTCTTGGTGGCTCCGGGTGGTGAAAAACAGGAAATTTGGAAGCCCAAAGCCAACACTTCTGTGCTCAGACCTGAAGTGCCCGCTGCCTAGCCTAAGAAGCAGCTCAGATGAAGCTTTACTGGGCTGCTGCTATGGGGGGTGTTTGCAGCCCACTGCAGCCTTGTGGAACCTGGGAAATTATGAAAGAAAGAACAGAAGAAAAAGAAATGGGTGAGCTAAGAGGGCAGTGCTGGCAAACGAGAGAAAAGAGCTTAGGTAGCGTGTCACTCCTTAAAACCAGACTGGGAAGATTGTCCTTTTCCGTGCTTCCAGAGCCTGGCTTGCAAAGGAGAAGCCCTTTGGGCTGTCATATGATTCTCCTCAGAGCAACTATAGAGAATAGGGGAGGGGAACCAGCTCAGGTACGGGGCTATACAGCAGCGGTGCAAAGACATGATTTTATCACGGCTGTAATCACTAAAGACCACAGGAACTGTGGTTGCTTTCAGCAGGTGGGCAGGGAAGCTGTGGGAATTGTGCCGGAGCCTTCTCCAATGGCTTCCTCGGACCCTCGTGTAGCGATGCATTTTTATTTTAATGTACTAAAGCCACTGGGACCAGCCCCGAAGTTGTGCGTGCAAAATGCCTTTCCCTCCATGTACTCCAATTACAGACATCTGTGCCAAACCATGGCTCTCAGGCTAGCCAGAACACAGCAGGTAGAGACGTGTTAAATAGGAAGAGGGATCTCATCCAGACCCGCTGCCTGATGTGCATGCTCCTGTCAGTTAACATCCCAAGACAACACAGAGCGAGCCTACAGCTAAGGGAACACACATCCCTGAAGTTTCTTAATGACAGCTCTGCTAGGAAGCTCCTGGGGACCTCCTGGACACAAGTTCTCCAAATGCCTGGCTAACCGTTCCCAACGATGATGAGGGGTTACCAGATAGGTATGGTCCTCAATAATCAACGTGTTATGCTGCTAGAAGACGCTCCTTCAAAGGCCAAGTGTAACCTGCTCTTCGCCTCAATTTCCCTATTAATGAAACAGGAACAATTAATACTTGCCTGGCAATGATGCAGTGAGGCTTGCGTTCACTGACGCAGTGCTTAGCACACCTAAAGCTCTGCACAGCCAGGCTCAGAAGAGTGCCTTTGTACAGCTGCTCCAGATCTGAGGACACTACTTGGAGTCAGGAGTTGGCCAGTTTCGTTTGCCTCTGTGTGAGGTCACTTTTTACCTGTGGATGTGGTTTTATGAGTATCTTTGGAGAAGATTAAACCATTTATTTTTACATTCCTAGATGTCACTGGGCCAGGTGGTCTGGGAAACCTTGCCAGCAAGTGAACAAACACTGGCTACATTTATCCTTAAATGATTTAACTGGGAAAACCAGATAGGTGCCAGTGTAATGTGGTATCTGCTTGTCTGTAAATACAGATAGACAGGGGCTTTTGCTAGCATAGCCATTCTACTCCCTTCAAAAATCTGGCGTGGTTTGATTACCAGTAATTTTTAAGGCCTGATCCATTGAAAGGACTTTGGACAGAGTCCTTAAAGAGCATTCACATTTTCGAAACCGTTCAATGTCCTGTAACCTTCTGCTGTGCTAAGAGGATTAGAACTGGACTGGTATGTACAGCATGAAGAAAGATAAAAAGATGCTATAACTGAAAGCTCAATTCTGTCCCCTAAACATGGTGCATGCACAGCAAAACACCACCTTTTAAACACTGGCCTAGCAACGGTACAAATCATAAATGGCAAATGTTTAGCTTTGATTTTGAGAAAGAAGTCTCTTTGAAGAGTATGTCAGGGAGCACTTCTCCTATAAAGAGTCACTAGATCCTTTTGCTTTTCTTTCTGTTTCTGTGTTGCTTCTTTTTTCAGTTCTCCAAGACCTTTAATTTCTTGCAAAACTTGTGTAGCTTGCCGAAGTTGTTCCACTGCCTCATTGAGCAATGTCTCTGCCATCACTGGGGACCCATTCCCCTCCTGGGCCTGTTCCAACCCTTCACGTAAAACCTTCTGCAGAAGTTTTTCTGCCTTTTCCCTTTCATTAGCAACTTTCTCCTCCATTTTAGCTAAGCAGTGATGGGAATCCTTGGGGAAACCTTGGCCTGGAAGTGCTCTTTGTGTATTTTTGGAATCAGACAGCAAGTCTCCCAGAGAAGAACTGCGAAGTTTGACACCTGAAGTGCTTTCTACAGAGGCTTTCTTCTCAATAGAGAAAGCTCTTTCTGCTTTTACACTCTCATGGCCTGTTTCTGTAGATAAGGAAGTCTCTGCCTCTTCTGCTGAAGTTTGCTGTTCCTTCTCAGCAGGGGTTGTCCCATTTCCTTCTTCAGTTTCAACTGCTGGGGATGTGGACTCTGCCACCTCGCTGGCTGAGATCCCATTGACCGGGGGCTTGGAGCTGCCAGACTCCAGGTCTTCCTGAACCCCAACTTCCAGGTCACCATGGCTGGAGTTCGTTGCGGCTAGCATTTTTTCTGACAGAATCTTAGGAGGAACAGGAGGATTTGTAACATCTGCAGTGGCAATCTCAGCAAGGTTGTCTTTGCTACTGTCTCCTGATGATTTCAAGTCTTCTGTGGTTTTAGGCTCAGGGACTGGTTGGTCCCAAGCTACTTTTAGTTTGTCTGGCACGCTCTTAGGAAGAGGAATTGGAGCTTTTGCTATGCCCCTGTTGCTGACCTCAATGAGGTTCTCTCTGTTCTCCTCACTTGGTGCTTGGGATCCTTCCACATTCTCCTCTGGGCTTACAGAGTCCTCTTCCGTGGCATTTACATTGTCCTTTGATGCTATGCCTTCCTTAAGCTTCTTATCTGGAGGCAACGGAGGAGACAGAGGTTTTTTATGTTCCTGGTCAGGAACATTTTTCTCCGCGTCCTGGTTTTCTTTTGTGCCAGTGGGTTTTGTAGGTGGCATAGGTGGCTTTGGAGTTTCTTTCTGAGGTGGCACATTGTCACTTTCGCTGATAGTGGAATCAAAGTTTGGCGGTCCGTTGTCTACTATATCCAGATCTAGTCGCAGGATACCATCTGATGTAGACTTGGCAGCCTGAAATACAAGAGAGAACTTTTTCAATATCTATCCCATCATCGATCCTGTGCTCCATCTTTTAACTTCAAGTTAAAGTGCAAGACCCTCACAACCAGCATGGCAAGCAAGGGGTTGCTGCTTCACACATCCACCCCATTTATCCTTACGTCTGTTGAAACTGCAAGAAGAATCTGACTGATAACAAAACCGGTGCTTTTAAGAGCAGCTTTTCCTATAGCTCAAGAGCAATCTATGGAGCTTGCACTTCTTCCATGCAGCATCACCCTGTGCTACCCTCTAACAGCAGTAGCCAGCTCTACCACCGTTAATCTGACAAGTGAAACCCAATGTGATCTGCTATGCTAAAATTTAACGAGCTATGATAATCACGAGTCCCAAACATTTCATCCAACAAAGAAGAAAGTTGGGTCAAGTCACGTACATTGCAGCAAATCTTGAATGCATCGAGTCAAGCACTTCCACCCCCCTGCATAGCCCCGCTTTTTCCCCAGACCAACACGTTCTGTGAACATCACGAGCATTTTGCTGCCGAGTTATTTTCAGCCTGACGGTGCAGCAACTTGCACGAGAATATCAAAGCCAATAACCATAAGCAGTCAAGAGTTAGGACATAAGCACAGAACTTACTTTACTACTTCCTTTGAGAAGAACGTCTCAAAGCCTGTTCCACGATAACCTTATTTCTTGGTTTTCCTGTCAGTGCAAGCTGTCAGCTCTGCCATATTTTCATTCTTTATGCTGTGGTAGGTGGATCCCTCTACTCCCCTCATTTGCAACGTGCCTACCCAAAGCACACCTGCTTTCGGGACTGTCATATTTTTACTTGAACATATAAAACAAGTTGATCTTTAGATTGCTTGGCCAGGGATACTATTGTAATACCGTTGCCTTCTGCTTGCTTCCTCCAACCTGATGTCATCCCTGTCTTACCGGGGCCAAGCCTCAGCTGGTTAAACCTCCTTCAAACCACAGGCTGTGTGCAAATCGCTCTAGTAGGAGGATTTGCCTAAAAAGGATGGACTTAGTAAAGACATTGCAGCATGTAAGCTCAGTCCCCTTGAGGGAGAAACGCGGTGACAGTTCCTGTGTGAGGGAACCCAAAACCACACGAAGGCGTAGCTGCAGCCAGGGCCAGACTCCTGCAGTGCAGGGAGTTTAGTTAAAGTCTCTCTTTGCCTTTCCAGCCCATCAGAGAGACGGAGGCAAGCCGCATCCTGGCAGCTTGGCCCTAACCTGTCCTCACCTGGCCTGCTTTGACACTAAAAATCATTGTGCATCCCATTTCCTTCACGATACTGCAGCCAGCAGCCGTGATACACATCTTTCTGCAGGCTCTATCCCCTCCCTTTCCCCTCATTCCTGCTTCTGAATTTGTAAGCCAGTTTCCCCTGAATTTGGCTGAAGGTGAGAGGTCTTACAGGTATTAACCTCAGAGGTATCTTGTGAATTTAGTGAGCTGAGTCTGGGAGAGAGATCTTTTTAGTGCCTAGGGAAGGGCTTCCTACCTTCCTGAAGCCATATTAGGCAACAGAGAATCCACACTTCATTGCTGCTGTGACTTTTGTCATGTTTTCTTCTGCGGTTTTCTGGAGGAGTGGATGGGAATCTATGATTCATTCCCATGCATTTCTCTAGAAGAGACACTCTTCCTCCATTTCTATGCAAAGTAAAAAGTCTCAGGGCATCTTATTTTCTGCACGAGGGTCATCCGAGTGCTGTGCAGAGACATATGTCAGAGTCTTGGAAGTTTGAAGAAAGAAGGTTTGATTTAAAAACCTTCCTTGGTTGAGATTAATGCTCTCCTAAAATATCAATATGTCTTTTTCATAAATCACAGGAATCAAACATTAGTAAGAACCTCTCCCATAGAAATGAACTGCAGCTTTATTTTGTGGTGGTTTTTCTTTCTTTTTTTTTTTTTTAAGTGACAGATCCAGAAAGTCAGTTAAGAGTATACGGGCTAGTCGATAAAACTGCCTGGGAGAATAATGTATTCTGTTTCAGACCTAAGGAAGGGCTTGTAAGCTTGAAAGCTTGTCTGCTTTTTCCAGTTAGGTTAATAAAAAACACAGTTTCTCCCCCCAGACCATGCAGTTCTTCTACATTTAGACCACTGTGGCTACAAAATCATCGCTTCTTAGAAAATAAATATAGGCGCTTCGGTCTCTTCTGATTAAAGAGAAACTATAATGGCTCTCACCAGACGGTGAAGCGGCTCATGAGTTATGAAAAGCTAAACATATCGTGACGTGTTGCAGCAACTGCAGATCTATGGGAACCTGGAGCTTCGTTAGAGAGGTGCTGGTGCTGGTGCAGTCCTTCCCGGAGGAAGCTGTTTCCCTCGTCAGCTTTCTCTGGGCTCTCTGTACCTGGGGTTTTCCCTGGGGTTTTGTACCTAAGTGGAAGTTCTTGGTGATCCCAGCTGGGGAGATGGCTCACCCCGGAGGGGTCCACTTACCTCCTTTAGGTGACTTCTCGTGGGTGGCCTGCGTCCGTGGGTCATTTTCACTCTGTCCCGAGTTACGTGGTCCAAAGAAAGGCTCTCGTCTACTTTAACCTTTAAAAGGGAGAAGAGGAGGGAAAGAAAAAAGGAAGAGGGTCACTAATTTCTCAAGATACGTTTATAAAGTTCTCACTGTCACACGTGAAGAGATGGAGCATTTGGATCCAGGAGGGTTTTGAATATTTCACCACTACAGACTTTGCCTCAGACCTTAGTTACAGCCTGCATGCAAAGCCCTGCATGTACGTGATGGATATTTAAGGTATCTGTCCTATACTGACCCGTGTTTATCTAAAAGACACTCCAAAGCAAAGCATCCAACCTTCAGAGGTCTGCGATGGCTAACCTCCCCTCTACCTAAAGGGCAGGGAAGGAAGGACACAAGGCAGCTTTGTTGTCCTCGCCGCAGCCCGGGCTTGGACCGGCTCCTGCATGTGACAGAGCACAGCGCCGAAATTGCTGTTGCCATCTTAGAGGTGAAAGCTCATTAATAACCGTGACCTGACTGTGAACTGTATCAGCAGCGCTTTGTTACAGACCTTCCCTTCTACAGCTCTAATGACCACAGGATGCTGAAGAGAAGGTGTGAGCAGTGACCTGGATTAATTGCAACTCTAGCTGAATTAACACATTTATTTCCGGGAATCAGATGAGAAATCCACTGCCTCCTGCATGTGGGGAGGGAGGTCCCAGCCCCCTGGCAGGTTCTTCTCTGTGCCGGCTCTGTGACCGCCCACCCACCCACGCTGCGATGGCTGAGGGCTGGAGTCTGCTCCACCAGTGACCGGGGATGGTGAAACGTCAGCGTGTCCTTGGTTTGCTGGCCGCAGGTTTGTACAATAGGAAAGCTGGGTGAAATAGAGATTTAAAGGGAAAAATGGGTCCCAATCCCTAGCTGATAAGGCAGAGGGGTTTTACAGCTCTTTCAGCAGAGAACAGCTAATCCAAGCCAGCTGAGGGCTTGACCTGTTAGCTTGGCCTGTGCGGAAACACTTTAAATCTGAGGTCTGATCCTCACTGGAATGAATGAGAATTAGACGCTGGCTCCCTCTGAGAACCCAGGTCCTCGTAAGGAGGATAACCCCAGGCCACGGGGCAGGGAGGTGACCTGCGATCCCACCTTGCTGTCCTGCCACGGGGGGCTGCAGAGTTCAGTGCCCACCGGCGTGGGGTGGCTCCAGCAAGGGCTGGGCAGCATTGCATTACAGGACTTCGCATCTCCCACCCGCTGAAACACGAGAGCAGACCTGGCTGCTAAGCTCTCTGCTGCTGGGTTTTATCTTCCCAGGCTGCTACCGGTCCCAGCTGGCCCCTTTAATTCCATGTGCTGCTTCCCACTTGGTCCAAAAGCCCAAGGAACAGCTACACCCCACTACCAGCAAAAACCTGACACTGACTGCCATTTTCCTTGACAAAAAAGGAGCATGTTCTAGCCTCTCCTCCTGCTTTTGCCTGCTGCTGAATAAAAGCAAAAGCACAAGCCCTCAGAGTTCGCATCTCTAGCACCGTATCTGCAGCACTTAGCCCTTTTCTCAAAACTTTTTACTCATTGCTTTGGTTTCCTTTGCTAAACAGATCTTGCCGATTGCTTCGTCCCCTCGTTACCCTGCCCATTTCTTCTTGAGTCATTCCCGTGATGGTGGTTTTGTGGACTTCCTTTCAGTTACTGAAACAACTGCAGAATGGATACCTCTCCTTGGGTTTAGTTCAGGGCTGATTTAGAAGCTAACAGGGAGCAGGGCAAGGTTAGCCAGGCTCTAGGATGTGCAATTTTCATCCTTGGAGAATTTGGGAGCGCAGGAGCGCTGGGGCCAGCTGAGAGGCAGGCAGGTTTGGCCGGGGCCATGGAGTAACTTTCCACCCGACTTCTCTCCAGACTGCCGGCGGAATAGCTGGTGGACTGAGTCATTTCAGATTTTTCCAGTCTTGAAGACTGGGCTATGTCCTAACCAAATACCTCCATTTCCAGGTTGCTTGGTGCTGAGGATCGTGGCAGCGGGGGGAAGACAGGTCTCTCCAGGCTGCATCCCCAGCTCGACACAACTCAGCGCTGCGGCTGCTTCTCTGCACCAGCCGCTTCCATTGGGAGAGCGGAACACCCCTGCATTCGCCGATCCCAAACCACTGAAGCGAGCAGACCACCTCACACTGACTTTGGTGAGCTCTTGTGTCCCCTGGGCCTCTTGATGAGACGTTAGCTCTTAGCAGCACAGACCAGCCCTCCGGCACACTGTCTACTCAACCAGCTGCCCCTGCCTCCCTGCATCCAACCCTGGCCAGAAGAAAGGGAAAAGCAGCAAGAGACAGGATGGTGCAAATGGCTCTCGATATGTTCTACCTTCTTGGGCTGGGAACTGAAGTGGCTAAAAGCTCCCAGCCTGCGGGGATGTGACCTGGTTTGCCTTGAATACCATCTTTCTCTTTCCTTTGCCATGGCTGCCATGCAGGAAGGACAGGGAGCACGGGGGCTGAGGCAAGTTCTGCTTTTAGCTAAAAAAGCAGTGGACAAGAACTGACACAGAAATACAGGAGTTTGAAAACTGTTCCTCTTACCTCATCAAATACTTTGTTTTTGCCTCTATTGATCCCTTCATTAAGAGCTTTTATCCACGATTCCTTTTCTTCCAAAGTTGGAGCTTGAAATTTGATATCATGAACCTGCAAGAGCAGAGAGACAGTTTTTGCCTAAGCATTCCTTGCCAGGAACAGAGAGGTAGCTCTCTGCTCTCTGTGTATCACTTCAGTTTCTGTGTAACATCCAGTTCCAGCCTGTGTTTAAATTACAGATTCCTTTGCGCTTTGGCAAGTACTTCACTTCATAGCTCCCATGAACAGGATTTTGTTATTCTGAACAGCTTGTTGCTGTAGTTTTATTTTTGCAACTAGTCACTAAAGTAGTAAGAAAGTAAGAGTTTCTTCCTTCTGCAAAACGCTCGGAATAGCTCTTAGAGCAGCCACAAGCTGTATAGCGAACGGTCACACTGTGTATAGAGAGTCAGACTGAAAGTCCAAGTCATTTTGTGCTGGTTCAGATGCAATAAAGTACTTTATCTCCAACTTCCCCCCAGGCTGCAAGCAACGGGAAGACTGCGTGCAGTGGGCTCTGCCTGCTTCCCTGTTACTGCGGCTCCGCAGAACAGAACTGATACGGGAATGTGGGGCTCTGCCCTTGGCTGCACTAACGCCGATCCAGCCGAGCACGGACGTGACGAGGCATGAGGGCAATGTAAGTGAAAAAATTAACCGTATCTTTTTCTGTTTGCAAATGAAGAAATACAGCGGTGAGCGCTACAGACACACACTTTCTGGGGTTTGAACAGCTGTCCTAAGAAGAAGGGAAGAGTCGGCCGTAAAAGAGGGATCTGGCAAGAAGCACGGGACACAAATAAGGAGGGAGCAATGGGTGATTGTATGGCCTCTCCTCCCTTCAGCCAGCTCTCCCCTTCCTCCAGGGCAGTCCCATGGCTGTGCTCAGTGTTTCAAATCTCTTCTTGACCACATCAAGAACAATGGGCAGGGTGTTATTTATTTCACTGCTGTGCTCTCTGAGCACCTCACCAGGATTATGTAGCTTTGCCCTAAAGTGAGCTTTGCCCACTTCAGGTGAGAGAAATAATCAACTTCACGTTACAGGTGGCTCTGTGGCAGACTGGCTTGGATCCAAACAGCTCCCTGCGGTGCCCTAATCCGCGCACAGGCACACAGAAATGCTCTTGCGCTAAAGAACATCATTGAAGTTGCAAAATCAAGCACTTAAAAATGAGACAATCCCAACGCTGCCGGGGCAGTCCTAACTCAGCCTGCTAGCACCGTCCCTAGTGACAGGGGCGGCACTTCTTACTGAGCTATCCCATCGCGTGTTTTACTGGGTCAGTATGTCTTATTGATTGCACTCTGCTCAAGCCCTGCCCTGAAAACAGAATTACTGATTCCCCTGACAATCTTGCCTTTGCTGCTTATCACTACAATATCTGGGGGCTTCACAAATGACTTTTCAGAGCAACTGAAATTATCCACCTCTTACAGGTGGGGAGGGGAGATATAGAGAGGCTCATCCAAAACACATACTAGCGGGGTCTCGTTTGGAATAGTTTTTTCAGGTATTTAACATCCTATAGGTATTCCGCACCTTCCCATTGCCTTCAAGAGCAGTTGTAGTCCCAGCCTTTTTGTAAATGAGGCCCCCCATTCTAAAATCACAACAGTGTCTATATAAAACAGGGACTATATAAAATGAGGGTGACAAAGCTAACGGTGACTGACAGTCGAATGCTCTTAGCGGCTCCCTGTTTTGTTTATGCCACAACAAAGCAGCAACTGTTCTGGGTCTCAGCAACTCTGAAGGTACCATCAGAAATTCTGCCGAACTAAAGTCTGATCTCCTTACACCCACTCCTGCTGTTTAGCTAGAAACCGACTGCCCTTCCCTCCTGCATTTATTCCTCGCTTCAACGCCATGGTTTTACATCTGCACATCACAGCGACAAAGTGCCAGACCCTCACAACCAGCATGGCAAGCAGGGAGTTAAGAAGCAATGTGGGGAAAGATTATTTGTTCGATTAGTTTGCACATAAGGTGACGGGACCACGTCTTCCTGAGAGCTCAGAGGAGAGGTTAGGGCCTGAACCACAGCCCGCTGCAAAAAGAGCCCTTTGTCTGGGATGCAGAAGGGCCACATTAACCAGGGAACCTAAGGGAAGGCAAGGCTCCAAAACAGAGCGACAGCCAGATTTTGTTTTAGTCCAAGCAGGCCTGTTTTTGTGTGTGCTTAAAAACTTTTTTTGTTTGGAAACGATTTTGCCTCAAAGCTTTGTGATTATAAAAGCTTATGAGAAAGCTCTACTTGTGAGCAGCTGAGCTGCTGCACTGCCTGGCAAAGACCTGGCAGCCTGCACCAGGGTTTAGAAATCTCCGTACATGTTGTTCAAGGGAAGGATTCCTGCTTCACTTCAAGCTTCCTCTTCCAATGCCACTTTCTGTGCCTCATTCTCAACAAAAGCCTCCGGCCTCCCGGAGCTGAGACTGTGACTAAGTGCTGGTGTCAGCAACCCTGCGGCAGGGCAGAGCGAAGGCTCAGGGGGACGGTTTATCATTAATGAGAAGCTGAGATGTCCCTCCGGCACACAACCCTCTGCCGCACAGCGTTAACGCTGACCAACCGCCGCAGCCACCGAACGCAGACTCAGCGGATGGTGGGGGAAAGGGACTCGGGGGAAGATGCTCCCAAGGCATCAGCAGGAAGAGCCCTCCAGTTTCCCGATGGGCTGGGCAAGGGAGGACAAGCGGCACTCTGCGTGGGACCCCGCTCCCCGCGATGGGCAGCGCAGGCAATGCCAGACTTGTGCCGCTGCAGCCCCGCTCCCTGCTTGCACAAGTCCCTGGGGCTGTGACACAGAGGGGCAGCCTCGAGGCTCGCAGCGGGTTCCTCCCGGTACACCCAGCTGTCTTTGAAAACTTTTTTCTCCTTTTTAGAACAATATCCACAGGCACCAAGGAAGCATCATGCTGCTGGGGCTCTGAGGCTGGTGCTCCAGATGCTGCCAGCCAGAGTCTCTTTGTTGCTTTGCAGTCCCTTGTCTGTCCGCATTCATCTGTGCCTCGTGTCCTCGGCCACGGCACTGGGGAGAGGAGGCTAACCCAGAGCGGCGTGGACGCTCTCTGTAAAGCAGACGGCTGCGGAGAAGAGGCAGGAAGGAGCTGGAGGAGTTGGTCTCAGTCCCGCCTGTCGCTGGGGCTCTGTACACTAGTCTGAGACCCCCAGGTCCTCTACAAACAAGAAACAAGTGAATTTACCTTGTCTGTATTTTTACTCATTTGAGTATTCACAGATATCAGAGGATGCACCTGAAGATGGATACTCCCCACAAAACATTAAGCAGGGTCTGTTCTCCGGCAGCAATTTAAGGCAGAGAGTCAGTGACACCAAATCTAAGAGGGCAGCAGGCACATTTGCTCTCCTTCTTGCTAAGCCAGCTGAGACTGAGTCATGCCATAAACAACAGGCTGGTGTGCCAGGAAAAGCTGTCATGGCTAAACCTAATGTGATAGTGACCATTGTGAGCCATGAATACAGACTACGCAATTTACTGTCAGTTAACTCGGAGCACAGCACGGCCAGTCATCTCCTGCTGAATCACTGGCTAGATGTCATGCAACAAGAGGCTCACACACGGGTCACTGTCCGTGATGGCAGCAAGCACAGCGTCCCCGATTGCTCCATGTCTTCTCAGAGACATCAGTCTCTTCAAGCAGTGACAGTCTCATGCCTGTGCTGACCCTGCTTTCCAGGAAAGAGAAGCGTTCTCAGGATCAGTCTGTTGTACCTGCACTAAATGCTTTAACACTACAAGCTCTGGAGAACCGTATAGCTGCAGTTTAAGACCTTTACCAACACTAGCTCTTTGCGGAGCAATTCTGCTAGATGCTGCTGATCTGCAGCAGAGGTGGGTGACAGAAACCTGTGCTTGCTCCTCTGCTGTTTCAGTGCAAAGCCTGGTGGTGGCTTCAGTTCAGTGGAGCTGGCCTAAACTGGGCTGTGAACTGCTTGTGAACTGCTGGTTTAGGTGTGGGAATGTGTTCCCTTCTGCTGACTTTCAGTACGGGGTGGTCACCTCCAGTAGAAGCCAGAGCAAAGCTGGGTCAGTAACATCTTAAACTACCAAGAAGGCACCAGAGTCTATCTGCCAGATGTGAGGTCATCTCCTGCCTTCTTCTACATGACTTTGTCAGGTTAGATCATGGAGGGAAAAGTGGAAGCCAAGGGACTGTCAGTTAGGGGATTCTTGTGGTTTTCTGCAGCTGAACCAAGAGCTACCTCATCCCTGGGAATAACACAGCATCTCTGCCAAGCTGGCAGACCCCAGGAGCTGACTCCTCCAGGCACAGGGCAAACGTGCCTTCACTGCGATCTACTGCAGCTTCCAGGCTGGGCTCCTGCTGAAGGCAGCTGCAGGTACCTCCAAATTCGACTAAGGGAAAAATAAGCAATGGAGGTTTCCACCCCTGACTGCAGGTGCGGAGTTTGTGCCTGGCCACGCTAGGAACGGACGCGTGGGGAGCTGCAGTGCTTGCTCGTGGACTCCTTTCCTTACTACCACCCTGTTTCTTCCCATTCTTAAGACTTCCCCGTAGCTGAAGGCTTTCAGACCTGCCGAATACCAGACTTGCGCCAATCTCTAGCCTCTAGGCAGCTTACACCAAGCATCACTTACGCTGCTTTTTGCATCGTGAGTACAGTTTAAAGTCTCCCGGCCAAGTCTGCTGCCCTTTCTTACAAGCTCACCTCTCTGCATCCAACAGTTTTCATTTAATTGCTGTGGGTGGAACGAAGCATTTGAGATTTCTAAGCAGAACGGGTCTTTTGCACACTTCCAGCTTCCTTTGCTGAAGAATCAAAGCTCAGGGGGCAGTGCTTTCTTTCGGTTCCATACCAGTGCAGGCGTGTGACATGCTTGTACTGTCACAACTTAACAAAAATGTCATCCTTGTGAACAGGGCAAGCAGAATCTGGGGTACATCCATCAAAGACGAGTGCTTAGCAAGGCAACTTATTTATTCGGGTGCAACTCCAGCTGCAGAGTAGTTTTAACTGACTGATTCATGTCCTCTGCTCTTCAAGAATATCCCATCCGAGATTTAAACTGGGATTCCCCTACAGCTAAACTGGGCTCCCTTATTCAACAGGGAAACACCTATTTGTGCACTGAAACAGAAATGGCCTTCCCCAGCTTGTTCATAAGCCCCACAAACCCACTGGCTTTCTGCATTCCTCAGCATTGTGCTCAGGAGAGGGGGCAAAAAAAAAACCCTAGCAAGATCTGGCAGGGCTTGGCAAGGCAGCTCACAGGGTGATTTTGAACTGTGGATGGCAGCAAGCCTCCCAAATGGAAAATGTTCAGCTGATATATATCGCCACAGCTGCAATTTCAAAACAGAAGACGGACAGTTGTGTACATTGGCCTCCTAACTGAAGCCTGTTCTAACATCTGCCAAAGTATGTTGTGTGTCAACACCCTCACCAGATTCCCAGCCAAAAGGAGGGTGGGAGGGGAGCTACAAACAGGGAACTTTTCATTTATAAAAGCCCTTCCTTTCACCAAAAGAGCCTAATAAAAAGTAGCCTCTATCTAGGCCTCCATTTAATCAGTGGCACGAAAACCAGGGGAGCTGTCAACTTGCCAACATGCCAAAAGGATGAAGTTACCCTTTCGGGGCAGAGTTTGGGCATATCTTTCTCCTAGCAAGAAATGAAAGGTTTAGGAACAGGTCTCACGCCCTGCGTTGATTCATGCAGCAGTGCAGAGACATATGCAGCTATTACGCACTTCACCCCTCCAAGTAACATACTTGCAGATAATAATAATTCCTACTATGCCGCCCATCTCTGAGCACACAGGCTTTTCTTTGCCTCCCTGGGAGTAGGTGTGCACTTAGAGCTATTGAGCCACCCTCTAGAAAACACACCCAGCCTGCCAGAGTTAGCCACTTTCAATCTAAAATTCACATTATTTCTGATTAATCAAGTTACAAAACAAACGCTAAACCTCCACTCAGACTGGAGTGACTCACTGCTCTGGGATCCGGTGCTGAGCAGGAGCTCACTAGCCCAGGGTGCAAATTTCCAGGCTACCATCACTTTGGTGCACGGTGCTTAATATCACTTTTCTCCCCGATATAGACTGCGCCTACTTGCAAAACGAACATCATTCACCTTCTCTCTCCATCCCCACCCTGGTCCACGTGAGTGTTTTGGGGCAGGACAGTCCTTGTTTTGTTGTTTTGAATGAAGTTTAGCACAATGATGCTCTGAACTCAGCTGGGGTCTTATTATACGAATAAACACTAAGTGACTGGAGTGAAAGAATAAGCAACAATGACAATAATGACTAAACAGTCTCCATTTATTTAAACAAAATGGAGATGGGGGAATGCAGGCAAGTTGGTATTTTTGCCTGTTCACATTCTTACGGAAATGAACATGTTTTGTCCCTCACAACCTCTCAGATTTGCACGGGGAGATTTCATAAGATCTCCGATGCCAATAAAATCACGTTTAAATTAGAATGTAAGTCAAAATGCAACGCCTCAGAGCAACAACAGAAGCATCCTAGCCCATAAAGATGCTGAAACGGATAGCATGTAAGTAGGAACTAAGGAGAACTTCCAAAGATGTGTAGCGATGATGAACCTACATAGGAAGTAAGTCAAGCGTGTCCTTGCATACAGTCAGTGCTCAGATGGATGTATAACTTCTTTGCAACACCAGCCTGGTTGTTAGGTTCTGGATCTAACCAGATGCTACGCAGGACGCTAAAGATGTAGAGTTTTATGAATTCTGCAAAATAAATCTTTTCTCCTAGGAACTGTTTGGCTGCAAGTAACTTTGCACTGGAGTTTCTCAGATCAACGGTTCCAGCTCCAGGAACTGTCTCAGTACATGGATCGGGATCATTGATTTCACTGGAACTTAGGCAAAGCTACAGCATGTGCAGCTGGGACAGGGACACTTCCTTGCCCAGAGCACATGGGGGAACCACAGGGAATGGTCCTTCTCACTGCTCAGGGAGTACTGGAAGAAAGAAAATGATAAAGCAGGAAAAATATCAAGAGGAAAAAGTTGAGTCGCAGGAAGACAGTTTCCCCACCACAAGAAGAAAGTCTACAAGACAGTAGCGTTCCTCCTTACACGCTGTATTCACGGCTATAGGTCATTCCTCCCAGCTGCCAAAGAGCTAAATCTCAGAGCCTTTCATCTGCTCTGGGTGCAGCTGCCTGGGAACTCATTGTGGAGCCTGCAGACTTGAGGGTGATGAGAAAGGCAATCCTACCTTCTTACCCGGGGAGCGGATTAAAATGAAACGGTTTTTCTTTTTTAGTAGCGCACGCAGTTCCTGGCACTTGTCGTAACTCTCCAGTTCCACTGTTTCTATGCACTTCTGTTCATCCTGCAGAGAGGGAATGAAGCATTATTATGAATAGGAGGCATTGAAATCAATCCTATACCATCAAACTCTGCATGTCTTCCCCTTGCATCTGTCTAAAAGCTCTTCTGCCTTGAAAATAACCTGCATGCAGACAGCAAGCCCCCATAAATCAGGCTGGCGTGTCACTAAGAAAACACCCTAGTCTTTAAGCTACAGGCCAATTTGTGGCTAGTGGTCCACAGTGGCTGAGCAAATAACACGTTGTGGACAGTAACACCAGCCTCTGCCATCTCTGTTGGCCTCATCCAGGGATCTGCAGCCAGAAACAAGGTGGGAAGGTCTTTGCCCATCATCCTGCCCCAGCCACAGGCTGAGAACGTGCTGTGAGTCCTGGCATAGGAAGGAGGAATAACACGATGCGCTTTTCTAAACCTTCCTGGCATGATCTCAGAGCACTCCCCAGGCTTCCCCTTAGCTTGGCGACACTGCCTCCTTCCCACAATGAACGCAGGAGATGTTATTCTACTTTTTGACAGGGAAGACAGTGCAAGTGTCGTGACGGTCCAAGCAGCCCCCCAGGAAGCCCAAGGCAGAGCGGAGATAAGAAGCGAGCCCTGCCACTGCGTCGAGCCTCAGCGAGGTCGGCGGGAGCCACGTGCGACTGGGACACGCTCCTCTTGCAGCCACGCTCTGAGCTGTCAAAATGCTTAGGACTGGAAATACGGTTCCGTACAGCCAGCAAAACTGTCAGGGCCAGCGTCTCAGTGGGGAATATTTATCTCTGGTGTATCTCCGCTGATGACTGCTGGCCATGATCTTGGCTTATTTCTCCCAGTAACATAACTAAAATTCCACACGTGGTGCGTGGCTCAGTTCAGCTGTGGAGCACCATCCCTAATAGGAATCGCAGCGTAACGCTGGGCAGATAATATTCTTCATGTCTCAGTAGCCCAGAAGGGACCAAAGCTCCCTTTTCCTAAGTATTACACAAATAAGCATTGAGAATCGCAGAGCGGTTCTTGCCAGTGAAGTGCTACAGTCAGCATGCCTCATGAACCTCTCTGTTACCATCCTAAATTAAAACCGCTGGCCATGACCATGCCCGGCTCAGGCTCTGCTCCCAAGGCAGCTCCTCGTACCCGTATGAAGCAATTCCTGTAGTGGAGAGGGGGTGTGGGATGAGGAACCGTATCATAGCCAGGAAGCTGCTGCGCGGCTGGAGGCAGGGAATGGAGAGTTCAGAGGGAAGCGGGCTGCGGGGAATTTCCTCCCTTTACCACTTGACATCTAAGTTGCTGCGCAGAGCTCAGGCTGTGTTTAGATTTTTTTTAACCCTCCTATCTGGGGATGGAGGCCTGGCGGAGCCGATGCCGGTACGCAGAGCAAGTTCTGAGCTACTGAGGGATGTCTGGATCTAATTTAGGTTTATTATTTTAATGACATTACTGTTTATTGCATTTAACACTGAGTAGGTGAATGTGACCAGAGAACTGGGAAAATGTATACTAGGACGAGGAGATTAATCCTGCCCAAACCTAAAACCTAGCAGATAAAATCCTGCTGACGTTCTGAGCCCTTTGAAGGCACAAGGCTCCTGCTGCAATCCTGGTCTTGCAATGTCACTGCAAGAGGACAGGGATGGAAATAATAACCCCTCAGCGGCCAACAAATGACAGAGAAGGGTGAGGTCAGGAATACATGCCTCGGGGATGGGTGATCTCATCCTGGCCTTTGGTGGACGACCGCCCACATCACAGCACTGCCGCACGGCCGGTGCGGTTACCAGCTCTGACGTGAAAGTTTGCTGGGCTCAGGACGTAGGCGGCTTGGAGTGCTCTGACCAGAGACCAGCACGAAGACTCCTGCCCACCCTCCCTGCTCTCAAGAGCAGCTCTGTCCCCAGCAGAGCCCAGTGGCTCCTTGTCCACGCCATCCTTCCTGCCTCTTGGAGGGGAACCTTCCCTCTGATCCTGTGCAAGCTGTCCTCCACTTCCTAAGAACGGCAGAGCACCGAGCCGGGGGACAAGAAGGATTTGGCAGGATAGAGAGCTGTGGCTTTGCCATGACATTGCCTTTTGGCATCCAGCTGCCCCTCTCCTCCCTGGGGAGGCCTGGGGGACTCTGGCGTGGCCAGGGAACAAGGGCAGTGAGGATGGGGACATGCAGGACCCTGCCTCCCAGGGACACTGGCTTGACTGTGCAAGCCACAGCTCCTGCATCGCAGAGACCTGAACTTCACAAGTTATCCTCTTCAGGGAGGACGGGGAAGAAAGCAGCCAGAGAAATAAGAAAACTCCATGTCTGAGGGCAAAGGAAAAGCATCCGAGTTCAGGGAGCAGCAACATGAGGCTTTTGTTTCTGTTTTACCCTTGGCACATGGCCACCCCCTCTCTGTGAGCCTACCTGGGTCACAAAGAGATCCTTTATGTTTGTCCTGCACCGCTAAGATAAAGACCGAAAGACCCGACCCTGCCGCGGGTCTCCAGGTCCCTTCAGCCTCCTGGGACCTGGAGGATACTCAGCATCACGCAGAGACAAGGTCGCTTCCAGAGTCCTGCCCCAACACACGGGTCTCAAACACGTGTTCTGGACAAGCTCCGGCTCCATTTGGTCTCTAGTGTCCCAAAGAAGTTCAAGCAATCCTTTTACATCGTCCTGAGACACAAAGGTTGAGTCCTCACTCGGTGGTCGCACCTCCCTGCCGCACACAGCTCACAAAGTTGTCCCACGGTGCTGCATTTGCTGCCTATCAAGGCAGGGAATTCCCTGCAGGCCGCCTTTCTCTTTTCCTCTACAGATTTTAGGGCTTGTTTTTTAAATTGCTTTTGTGCTTGCTGTAAGTGACAATCAATAAGATGCTTAAAATCCTGGTACAAACCCCCCTACATTCATGATTTAATGCAGAAAACCAATTCCATTGCTATTCATGGAGCAGACGCTGCGACTTAAACATGTATATGTCTGTAAGCTTGGCCCTTAAGAAGAAAATTACTAAACACCTAAAGATATTAATGCAGGTGCTTAACCAAAGAATGACACTTGGCAAACAATTTCCTTAACGAAAAGTTGATAAAAAGGGGAAAAAAGACCCACTGAAATTTTTATTTATATGAAGGTAAAATTTCCAGTGAAGACCTCTTCACTGACACACATTCATGGCCTGTGACCCTCAGTGTACAACGTCTAGACTGTCTGAAATGATAATTTACTTCTCCATCTGAGGATCTCAAAGCGTTTTAATAAATCACTTTAGGGTATACATTGTTATCACTTTACCAGGGGCAAAATGCAGATGTCAACTGCACGACTGTTAAATGCTGAGTGGATCCTCTGGTCTCTAGGAGACTCTTTGCCTAGGAGGTTTTTCCCCCCTGTCAAATAATACACTTAACAGCCCCCCACACCCCAAACAACAAAAAACCAACTCTAACCACTAGCTGCACTGTTTAGGGAAAAGAAACCAAACCCAAGACTGATGCTTTCCCATGCATGGAGTGACGATATTGATCCTCTGCATAGGATTGCCTGTTCTTCAGATGCTCTCTGTAGTTCTGCAAGGCTTCATTTTTATCCTCGCAAGAATATGCAGAGAGAAGACAAGAAACCCCGTCAGAAAATAACCTGCCCGCTTGGTTCTTCGTTTACGTGAGGGTACAGATGTGGGGTGCCGTAGACAGAGGCACAGCAGGTAACAAGAAATCCATCCCCCTTCGTGTCACGTCATGCTGAAAGAAACCTGAAGCCCGGTGGGATGACTTTCACACCCCATCTGCTCCAGGTAACACAACAGCCATTTGCAGTTTGCCTTCGGGAGGTAGCTCTGCTTTAAACCAACCCCAAAGCCTGACTAACAGATGCAATATGGGAAACACACTTCCCAGGGCAGGTCAGGAGCACATTCCAGGAGATTGCTATTGATGATGATAACTACAGCGTTTGTGTTCTGCTCAGACTGTACTTTCTGGTGACACGGTACAATGTTATTGCCTGCATCTTGTGTTGGCCATCCCCTCCGCTCTTGTTCTGCACGCACAAACCTCAGCTACAAGCGCAGCCAGCTTCACGCCATTGCATAAACAAGCACGCCTGCATACGAAACAACTGCTAAAGGCAATGTTAGCACCTCTTCATGAAGGGCTCCAACAGGAGGGACTGATAAAAGCGCAATGCGTCCAAGTCACTAGCTCAGTTCCTGGAAATCTGATGGGCTCAGACCAGCTGAAATACTCAGCCTCTAAACCAACCCTCCCACATGGAAGCTGACCTCCCTCCCATTTAACCCGCGTGGGTCTAACTTAGGATACGTATGGAAAGATGCTTGTATTTCTGTTACCTGAGGCTTTATCTCCTTTCTTTTTCTAGGGCCCCAATTCAGCAAGCACTGAACAATCCCATTTAAAAATGTTTCAGCCTGAGGATGGTCTGGGATGCTGTGCCCAGGGTCTGACACAGCAGGGCAGGTATGTGGAGAAGGTCCAGTGGGGAAAATGGCAGCTGCAGCTCCAGAAATAAAAGCCACCATAGCACGCCGCACCACAGACTCTCCTTTGACGTTGGGCAAGGCCCTTCTCATCTCAAAAACTCAGTTCCCCAATTGCAGGACGGAGACAGCAACACGGCCCTAACTCACGTTAAAGGAAGATAAATACAGTAATAAACATGAACTGCCTCAATTCTGTGGCAACAGGACCCCTCCTGAGTGCAGAAAATTGCCATTTCCTTTAGTTCCCCTGTAGTAAGTCTGCACAATCACATACTATCCTATTGTGCTACCAGACAATTTTGTAGCAATTTCCTCTCCTAAGACATTTGACTTCGCTGTAAGCCAGTTTAATAGCCTATAGATATTAACATGATCCCTTATTTACAATAATGGGACCTTGTAGCTACTGTAGCTTACAGATGCAATTTATTACAGGATGTTACCACAATCCGCAGGCTACCAGAAAACATTATGCCTGGTTGTTACAAATGCCATTTTCCTTGTTGAGATAATAAAATAACCCTTTAAATGATTGGGATTTTTCCTTCTTCTGAACGTCTGTGAAAATTAATCTTACTTTAAAAGCCTCCTTTTCCCTTGTGGTAAAGAGAGCCTCCATATATCTTGTTTTTAAAGGCATGCCCTTTAAAAAAACCTACGTCATGTTTATAGATTTTGAATCTGCTAGTTCCTGGAGCTTCAGCTGGAGTCAACAGGTGTCTGGGACACTGGGCAGCAATCTGCAAAGAGTCGAAGGTTTGCAGGACCAGGCTGCATCTCTCTGCGTAAGAGAAACCCCCACCGCTTTGCCTGCCTTCCAAGCTGCTCATCACCTGACATTAACTTCTCATTTCATTATTCTTGCACTCTTCATGACATTTCAAAACTAAGAACAAACGCCTCTGGAAAGCTTTGGGATGCAGGAAGAGCTGGAGGGTTCAGTGTATGGGAGGAGGTAATGCCCTTTAACCTAAACTGTTTAAAACAAATCTTCTTTATTAGGCAATAGTATGTTTTTTTTAAAAAAAAAAAGAGAACCAAACTCATTTGTCAGTCCTGTTGTTCCTCAAACCAGCTGCTGAAACATTTCCCCATTCTTCTTCCCTTGACAGACCGCACAGAAGCTTTACATGATTTTGGTTTTGTATCATCCCGATTTCCACGAATGACCCGGACCCCCTTGTGTCAGACACCCCACAGGCACGGGGTCCTTCCGCAGACGCAGTGAGAAACGCTCCTCCACCCTGATGCACACGTGAACTTCCAGCCACCACACGCCAGCAGGGCTTAGACTTACCCACCCCTAATCTCAAACCTCTCTGGGTTGTAGCTTGTGCTCTGCACCTTAATTTCTAACTTTTGGGGCAAACTCTGCTCTTGCAGAAGCCCCTTCCAGCCCAGGAACCGAGGGCCTGACTCAGGAAGGAGCCACCTTGGCAGCCCAGCAGGACCAGCCCTGCACTCTCCATTCTTCTCGCATGAAGATGCGGGACATATTTGGCTTGGCTCTTCTTTCTCATTTGATTGGAAACAGCTCTAAACGAGGCCATGAACTTAAGGCATGCAATTTATCTAGGGAAGTCCAGGACAAGGCTCCCAGGGGTCCTTTCCTCAGTACTGGCTCACATAAAGGGAAAGGATGAGCCAAATCCAGACTGTGTCCCTGCTTAAGGAGGACAGCAAGCATTCACAATCTCACCCTGCGTCCATCGGTAGCTAAACGGAACCCTGACGAGTCTGGCTAGCAACAATTTGAGCTGCTCGGGGGGTGCCAAACAGCTGCAAGGTTGCCTGCCGTTCCTTCAAGCGGCAGGTGGGAAGTCAGCCTGCTACAATCCCCTTTTATCCTTTAAACGCCCAAACCACATAGTACATATCCTGCTTCCGCCCAAAGTTTTGCTCTGTTCCCCTTCTCACAGGATGTCCTGCCCCCGTTTGTTTTTGGTTTTGTTGGGGTTTTTTTTTTTTTTTTGGCAATGGCACTGTCAAAATATTTACTGGCTAAAATATGTACAATATATAATATACTCTAAAATGCAGCTGCTGTCTCTTCTTTATAGCATTTACCCTTCCTGGAGATAACTGGAGACGCTCTTTTGAAAGGAATGGGCTAGAGGGAAGAGTGAAAAACACAGGAATGTGTGTCACCAAGGGCCTGATCCTGCCCCTCACTTCAAAGCCGTTAGCTGTGACCATACCTCATCCTCATAGACCACGAGCTGCGTTTTCCGTAGCTGGATGTAACGATCCTTCCACAATCCCAGGAGCCCCCCGCTGCTTTTCTTAATCCAGCCGTATTTCTCTGCGGTCGGAGCAGACTTTGGTTTCTCCGAGACCTCCTCCTTTGTATCCTGCAAGGAGAGAAGAGAGAAGGAATTACATCAGAAGCACCTTCCATTCATTTAATGAAGGTCATCAGAAAGCCCGCCCAGACAAGACCTCAGCACCCACCACACGTGGTCCCTCCCCACCACATCACAAGGGAAAAGCCTGGCATCTTCCAGAGGAAAACTCAACCAGCTCCCAGCCCAGAGCTGCCACAGGACTGGGGAGCAGGCGTGGACCCTGGCCACCCCTGGGGACACTGGTGGGATGGCAGCAAGTCCACCTTGCTCCTCTGCTCCCCTCTCCGTGGAGGTACTCCCTGCTCGCTGTGCACCGAGTGCTCCTTGAAAACGAGCACCCTCCTCTCCGCTTTGCTCCTCCAGGACAGATCCTGCTGGCATCAGTAGCAACGGTCATATTTTAGCCCACGGCCACTTCTGCAAGCTTCTCCTCTAGGTCTCTGCGTTTGGTCGTCGCCCCCAAACCAACTCCCGCGGGCACGAAATCCGTGGCACAAGGGCAAGGACTTTATCACATCTGCATTAAAATGTTCCCGGCAGGCTCCTGCGTGGTTTGCAGGTGGAGGGAAGGACCGGCAGAGAAGGAAGCACCAGGAGTGGGGGTTTTTTGTCCTGACTTTAGCTCCTTGCTGGTTGTCACAGCCCGCTCTCACCCGCCCACGGCAGCACGGGGAGCCCCAGCATCCTGCACCGGGAGGCTGCTGGCTTTCCAGGCCTGGTAAAAACCAGGAGATGCATAACCTCCCCGCTTTGAAAAAACCATCAGAAATATCCAATACCAATATTGTCGTCAAACGGAGACAAGAAACCTAAGACGGGGAACAGGAGCAGCCAGACTTATTAGTTGGCTGCCTTCACCAGCAGACTTGGTTAAAGATGAGAGTTTCCCTCCCCTCCGGTGCGCTGGAAGAGCCTTTGCAAAGGCAGGATCCCCATTTGCCTCCCTCGGAGCACCCTGCTGCTCCCAACGCCCCGTGGACCCCTCAGTAAGCCTCTTTCCCCGGAGCAAGGCGAGGGGAATCCCTCGCTGAGCCAAATCCCCTTACAGAAACACCTCGCCAACCTTGTGACTTGCAAGGCGAGGCCAACCCCAAATCCTCCGGCATCCTCCCAGGAACCCCACTGCCCCCCCAGACTCAGTTTCCTCCACGTCCCTGTCTGTAGTAGCAGAAATCCCGCTGCAGAAAGGCAGCACAGTTGCACAAACCAAGGATGCACGACAAAGGCAGAGCCCCAACCATCCCCAACTGGCCCTCGCTAGCTGCTGAATGAAACCTTTTCTTGTAGGGGGAAAAGAAAAAAAAAAATAACCACAACCAAAAAAACCCCAAAAAACAAACTGGAGCGGCTAGAGCTCAGACATCACGTTTCATAACAGGAGGAAATGCCACATACATGGAAAGGAGTCGGAGCTGGACACTCCCATGGCCAGAAGGGAGTGAGGACAGAGCGAGTGAGTACGGACGAGCTCCAAAAATTCGGAGGAGAGCCTTGCTAATAAATCTGTTTTCATGCACCAGACAACCAACAAACACGCCCTTGGACAGCAGCTGCCATCGGGGTGAGCTGTTACTCTAAGGAGGGAACTCGCACCCATAAAAAGAAGAAAAACAGATTAAATACCCCATGCACCCGCATTTATCCCGATCCCCGCTAAGGTCGGGTAGAGGCTTGGCTTTGCAGGTAGGCGCAGGTGCAGACCGAGCACAAGGAACTCAAATAAACCGTGTATCACCTGAAAGAAAATCAGGCGGAAATCTGGAACATCCTTGGCGCCCTTTGTAGAAGTTATTTCGATTGTACCGAGCTCTGTTTGAAACAGCCACAATACAGGATGACAGAGCATGAAAAAGTTTTCCGGGAAATGAGGGGCACTGCGTGTTTTTTTTTAAACTTGACTTTTTAGGTTGCCAGGAAGTTGTGATCTGCGACTTCAGCAAACATCAATTGCTGCACAAATATAGACCTGCTGGTTTCCTGATCGAGCACCCTTTTGATGTAATTTTTAGATAACCGGGCACGGACTTTAACGTCCCTTGTAGCAGTTTTGCGTGGATGTAGCTGTACGAAGAGTTTATTTGAGTGACTCCAGACCACCAGCTGCCAAAATGTTTTTACTCCTTAAGTTTTTTTTTGCTTTGTGGATGAATTTTTCCTGCTGTTTTTCCCCACCTGGCAGAAAGGCCATCTGAAATTACACGGCAAATATGTCTATCCATGGCCTCTCCTGGTGCTCTGCAGAGTGAAAACTACCCTGTCTCCTCTGCTTTTAAAATAAAAGTACTCCCTGTGAAGACACAGCACTTAACATCTACCTCTGAAAAAAACCAACCTGCCCCAGTAACCGTTTTTGTCGGAGTTTGGGCTCACGCCTGCACTTCTGCGCAAGGCAGAGCTGCAAAGCTAGGGCAGAGCTCGGCTGGCAGCCTGCGAGGCTGCCTGCTCCCCGTGGGCTGCCCGGCTCTCCAGCCTGCTGGGGACAGGACCTCCCCGCCATGGCCTTGCAGCTCGTCCTGTCCCCAGGCCGCTCGGGAGCCCTGGCTGGAGCCACCCGCCTGGAAGGAGCCGTGCACGCGATTCCCTCCACGCCAGGCAGAACTTCCCAGCTCTGCCGGCGGCATCCACAGAGAGGATCCGTGACTCCGAGCTCCCGCCTGCCCCGGCTGAGCATCCCAGGAGAGGGAAGGCGAGATGAGATGGAGAGCGCTGGTCTCAGCAGATGACAGCAGCCACCAGCAAAGGGCTCTGCCCCCTGCACCGTGCAGGGGGCACCTGAACCTGAGCTGCCCGGTGCCTCCTCCAGTCCCCGCTACGAGATAGATGTGACGGGTGCGATGCTGCGTTCTGCGGATGCCGGGGGCTGCTGAGCTGCCTGGGCTCTGGGTCAGCAGCTCCCCCCTCGCACGCACGCCGCAAGATGGGGGTGCAGTTGCTGTAATCCCTCGCCTGCAGGTTAAGGGCATAAAAACCAGATGATGCAACTTGACCGTTTGGGCCTGCGAAAGCAAGAAGAGTCTCAGAGACGGTACCTGACTTTTTTTTTTTGTGGATTATTTTTATGGCCAGTTCACGCCACCCCTGCCACGAATCGGCAAGGGGAGGTTGGCCAGGGAAGGGCACTGAGAGCAGGGCTTTGTGTCCATCCTGCGCTCTCTGCCTGCGATTCCACGACTAAAACCGGGGCACGGCACAAAGAGATGAGTTGCTCTTGTTAATTCATCTTTATGTGGGTATTCCTTCTGCAAGAAATACTAAGATACCCTTTCCAGGACGTTCTTGGGCTGGATTCATTCCTGACGCTGGTGTAAATCCATGAGAAGAAACCCACCGGCATCAGCCAAGCGACCCAGCATAAACAAAGGAAGAACAGAGTTATCCTGTTGCTGGCTCATGCCAAAGGCATCGCTCCCAAAATCAGTCCATACGAGTAATTTTTGCAATTTCTATCACAGTGGCATTAGAAGTGAAACATGAGTTTCACTCTTCCAGCCTGGTTTAGACTCACATTTCACAGCTCAGCAGAGATGCCAAATTAGGGGCACAGGACAGTTTTTTATTTAACAATTAGGTGGTTATTTTTCCCCTCCCCTGCCCCTGTATTTTAAGGGCCCACAAACCCACATACTTTTCATGTCTTTAACTAAAAAAACCCAACAGTTGAATCACGGCGGTGCTTTTACAAGTCACATATAGTGCACAGAAGCATCTTGCCCAGTTACAGTAACTTCATTTAAAGCAAGCAACTCACTTATCGCACGCTCCTCTCTACCAAGGCACTGATGAACGACTCCCAGGAGACAACCTGCATCTCCAGACCTCCACTCTTTTTCTCCCTTTCCATGTTATCTTCCAGGCCCGGCTGTTAGCGCTTCCACTTCTCCCTGACCCTCAGGAGCAAAACCGTCTCACTGGAAATAAACTGCTCAAATCCACGTGAAACTTGGGAAACTGCATCTGATGCCCCCTCCTGAAAGCAATCACCGGAGGATTCATTTACCCTTAACGAAGAGCGTCTGGTGAGCCAGTTGGTCGGTGCTGGGGGGGCAGGGGGGCAGCCGGAGCCCTGCCAGCCCCCCTCACTCCCGAACCCCAGGGGACATCACGAAGCCCCTTCGGCCGGCGGGCGCCCGGGGAGCACGGACACCAGCTGGAAGCAGTTTCTCTGCTGTGGATTAATTTCACGGATGCCGGCGGATAATAACAACTCTCAGTCGCTACC
Organism: Mycteria americana; assembly: GCF_035582795.1. Taxonomy (NCBI): domain Eukaryota; kingdom Metazoa; phylum Chordata; class Aves; order Ciconiiformes; family Ciconiidae; genus Mycteria; species Mycteria americana. Next base: position 67,497,403 of record NC_134370.1, on the reverse strand, counting down.
AACTTGGGCCGCTTTGCCGTCTCCCCGCTGTCTTAAAAAAGCTTTCATTCTTGCCACAAAATGTTGGGAGCTGAAATAAGGCGGGGGCGGGGGGAGATGGAGGGAGAGACAAGCCACAACTACCGGCATCGCATGTACTAGAACCTGAAGTCCTCCGGCAGTCCGCCCTACCGGGATCTTTCTTTGTGCACAAGCAGCAAAACCTCATTTAAGGAAAGGAAGCAGGAATAATTGCGTGGCCAGACGAGGGGAGAAAATGACCCGTTTAACTTGCTAACAAATTTGTGGCATCTTAATCAATCCGCATGGGGACGGATTATTAGGGTGTGATCCCACGGACGTGAAAACCTACATGTGCCGGAGAAGCACCGCTGCCCTTCCCTGGGTAAAACCTGTCCCAGGCAGAGACGGAGAAGGAGGAGGAGGAGGGCAGACTTGGCGAAGGCTGCGAGGTATGTGGACATGGCCAAGCTTGTGGTCTGAGCGAGGCCCAGCTCCAGTACGGAAGTACAACACCCCAGCAAGAGTCAGCACAAGGTGGCCTGAGCAAGCGTGGCATTTGAACAAGCCCGACTCTGCCAGCACTCGTCCTCCGGCAGCGCCAGCATCTGCCCGTCAGCCTCACCCGGCCGGCTGGAAAGCGCAAAACCCCGGGAGCTCCGGGGATGCTCTGCCCGGCCACTGCCGGCAGCTCCTGCGCGCCCGGGCGAGCGCAGAGGGCACCGGGGGGTGCTGGGGCAACGGGACCCCCGTCCTCTGCGTCTCCATCTCTGCCCCCCGTGCTGGGGCTGCCCCGCCGCCTCCCGCTGCGGAGCGGGGCCGGGGATGTCCCAGCGCCGGCGGGGACCCCAGAAAAGCCCGAAGCGGCCGGTGCGGGTCCTCCGCGCCCCTTCCCGGCCGGCAGCGGCAGCGGGGGGTCCCGTCCGGCCCCGTCCCGGGGGTCCCGTCCGGCCCCGTCCCGTCGGCTCTCCCCTCCCTGTCCCGTCCGGTCCGGTCCCGCTCGGACTCACTTGCTCCATGGCGGGCCGGGGCCGGTCGCTCCTCGCCGCCCGCTCAGGGGCTCCGCCGCCGCCCCGCTGCACCGCTCGGCTCCGGGCGGGCGGGCATGCCGAGCCGAGCCGGGCCGGGTCGTGCCGAGCCGGGCCGGGCCGGACCCCGCGGCTCTCGCCTCCGCACCAACTTCTCGGGGAGCAGCAGCAGCAGCACCGCCGGGTTTCCGGCGGCTCCGGCGCTGCGAGCGAGGAGGCGGGGATGCCCCCGCCGCCGGCCCCGGCCCCGCCTGGCCCGGCCCCCCCGCCTGGCCCGGCCCCGGCCCCGGCCCCGGCCCCGGCCCCACCCGCCGCGGGCGTGGGGCTGGCGGCCCCCGGGACGGGCTGGGTCTGGGGGAAGGGGGGTGGGACTGACCCGAGGGAGGGGGGCCGTGGGATGAACGGGGTCCCTGGGGACAGGCGGTGGCTGGGGGGTGGGACTTACCCGAGGGAGGGGGGCCGTGGGATGAACGGGGTCCCTGGGGACAGGCGGTGGCTGCGGGGTGGGACAGGGTACCCGGGGGTGGGACAGGGTGCCTGGGGCGGGACAAGGAGTTTGGGGTGGGAGAGGTCCCCAGGGTCAGGCAGGGTCCCCAGGATCAGATAGGGTCCCCAGGGTCAGGCAGGGTCCCCAGGGATCAGATGGGGTCCCCAGGGATCAGGCCAGACGCCCGTGGTAGGACAGTGCCCCTGGAATCGGAGGGTCCCAGGGTCAGGCAGGGTCCGGGGTCCTGGGGCACGGGGTGGGACGGCGTCCCTGGGGCTGGGGTCAGGCAGGGCTCCAGGAGCAGCAGGGCAGGGCACAGGGTGCAGAGAGGCGAAGGGTGCCCTCGTGGGTACCACCGTGGCCCTCTGGCCATCATGAAGCCCGTCTGGAGCAACGCCCAGGGCTCAGGTCCGTGTGGCGTCGTGGCTCCCTCGGCCGCAGCCGTGGCTCCTGGCCGTGGGTGGTCTCAGGACAGCAGGTTTCGGCAGAGGGGTGATGCAGTTCGTTAGCCCAAGGGAAACAGCTGGGGAGTGGTCTTCAGTGGCAGAACTGGTTAACGCAACTGGTCGCGCTTGGAGCTATTGTTCTCCACTGGTATTCAGCTTTGCAGACTTCTGCTTCTATTTCAGGCCTGCTGGAGGGCTCGTGTACCCAACAGCCTGCCTGTTTTTTCTTCTAATTATTTCAGTCAGTCTAAAAAAAGATATTACCTCCCTCTGCAAACCTTGCCTCCATTGTTCTCAGCAGAGAAGATAAGGAAAGGAGAAGAAAAGTCTCGACACCCGTTACCTCCAGGTTAAATGCTCTTCTGCATAGGTACAGCAAGCGCTGGGAGGAAAAACAGGAGACAGCTTCTGCTAACCAGAGGTGGGAGAGACACCGGAGCATCCATCAGGGCTGGCTGCCCCCGTCCTGCAGGGCCAGGGGTTAATGGAGGAGCTGGGAATCACCCTGGGACACTCCAGGGCTTGAAATGAGAAATCCTGGTGCTGTCAAGGCGCGTTGACAGGGAAATGATTGCCATGTCAGCAGAAAGACATCCCACATGGGGCGGGGGGGGGAGGAAGCCGCTAATAGATGTGCTGTGATGAATCTGGGTTTTGACAAGAGGCCGAGGCCCCAAACGCACTCAGAAAAGCGAAGGGAGGACAGACGGGGTCTAACTGGCTGTCACTGGGGTGAGCGGGGAGAGAGGACAGCACAGGGGGGACGTGTCGTGCCCACCGCCGCGCTCGGGGCATTGCTCAGGCACCGCACTCGCCCTCCTTCTCCTCTCATCCCAGGGTTTTGGGGCAGGACCCCCCTGTTTGTTCCACTTGCACAAGGCTGGAAGAGCAGCAGGGGCTGAGCCAGGACCGGAGCTCCTAAGATCAACTACGCACAAATAATTATTAGCAGTAATTAGCAAAAACACACTGATGGCATCTCCTTCGTATCAGCTTAGCTCCGGGTTTGGCAAAGGCTCAGGTCTTGCCGAGATGATCCCCTTGTTGTGTAAACACCTTCTGTGGCCTCCCCTGCTCCTCCTCCGTGGCTGAGAGCCAAACTGGGCAAAGAAAATGCTGCTACGAGTGCCGGTGATGGCATGGAGGGGCCTGGCCAGTGGCCGGGGGGTTGTGAGCATCCTTCAGATTTCTCCTTTACCTGGCACAACAGGCACCTCTGAAAGATTTGACCAGAAAATGGTGACTGGCCATCGTCATTCAGAGCTGTCACCGAGCTGGGGTTAGGTCTCTGCCGCCTAACACGAGGTGGGAGCTGGTTTAAAAACATTTTTTTTGTTTAATTTTCCGAGCCATCAAAATGGGAGCATCTCAGCTCAGCCACAGGCTTCTCCAGTGGGTGCATGAGGCAGGGTGCGGCGGTGCCGAGCTCGGCTGTGGGACAGTGCCAGCCGTCATGAAATGAATTATTGAAAAAGGTGATATTTTAGCCAGGCTTTTAAAATGACAAAAAAACCCCAGAAATGTTGTTCAGTATTCTCTGTTTTCCCAGCAGGGCTGGGAGGGGGTAAGGGGAAACCTCTGGCTTTACAGATAGGGTGTGGGCTGTGGTTCCGACTCTCCTGGAAAATTTTAATCGGTGAAAAAGTGGATATTTTTAGCATGCCGTCAATGTGCATGTGAGGATGCGTGTGCTGTAAGAGCATGCGACGCAGAGGCTGCATCCTTGTGATTTATCGGCTGTCCTCACCCTTGCAGGCAGACCCAGAGACAGCCACCGTGACCCCGCCGGCAGGAACGCAGGAGCAGCTGCCGTGGGGGGACCTGTCCTCTGCAAGAGGAATCAAAGGAGGATGCTCATTGCACGAGAACATGGAGGCTGGTCCAAAAACGCTGCGGGGAGAGGCGTCGGGCACGCGTCTGCAGCCAGGGTCAGGCTGCCCCTTCGGGGTGGGATGCGCTGCCAGGCTGTTGTCTTCTTCATTGATAAGAAGTGGCGCGACGCTGCTCCGGCAAAGTGAAACGGAGTCACGCGTGGCGCGGCGGAGGTTGGGCTGGTGAGTCACAAAACCAAGGAAGCTCGTTTGCAGGGGGACCCGTGAGTCCTCCTGCTCCGCGCCTCGGCGGCTGCGTTTGGGGTCTTGCAAAACTCGGGGGCAGGATGCAGAGGAGGACGGCAACGCCAGCAAGCCGGGGGTCAGGAGCTCTGGCTGCGGAGGCACGGCTGCCTCGAAGCTGCTCGGGGCTGAGTCGGGACCAGGATGGGTGGGGAGTCCCCCCTGCCTTCCCAAATGTGGGCAAACCCGTCTCTCCAGCCACAGGCACCACATGAGAGAGCTGTGGTCGCCATCTCGTCTACCTGCCATCCTTTCCCTGCTCCGGGCAGGGAGCTCCAGCTCCTGCATCCAGCCCGAGGTATCTCATCACCAGGGTCAGCCACTCCACCTGCTCCTGCCTCGGTTTCCTTCCGTCTCAAATGGCAATAACCCATCTGCAGGGCGCCACGAAGCCTAGTTCATTAGCACCTGGCTTCGTTAAATGCTTTGAGCAGGGCTGGAAGGGCAGAGGCTCATTATCGCAATTGCCGTGTTATCTGCTTGGCAGCGGGGAGGAGGAGGTGGACATGCCGGTGAGGCTGGGAGCCAGTGCTGGGCTCGGGGTGGCCACGGGGCTCCTGCCCTCAGCTGGAGGAGAAATGCTCAGCCCCTTCACGTGCATGGCAAATTAATGTGGGTGTTCTTAATTTAATCTATTCAGTTGGGGCTAAAATAGAGAGGCCCAGGAAGGTGCTGGGTCTGAACGGATGCTCAAGGGCAGGGCTGAATTCAGGCTCTTGATGCCAAATAGAGCCCATGGCACCTTCTCCTCACAGCTGCAGCGTGTTTGTGGGGATAAACCACTTCTCAGGTGGAGTGCAACCCTCTAAACTACCTGTGCTAGACAAGGAACGTGCAGGTGGCCCCATCCTCAGGTGATGCATGGGGAATCAGCAGCAGCAAAGGCTGGAGGAGATGGGAGACCACAGACAGGGGGCTAGTGTGGAAGAAGGGCTCTCCTCGCCTCCCCACCTGCTTTCTGGGCTTAAATCTTATGTTTTATGGACAAGCCAAGTGAAAGGATGGTGTTTCCAGCCACACTCCCTGCTGCGGTGGGGCAATCGGAGTTAGCGCACTTGGTTTGGGGTTTGGCCAGTAGCTCCTGACCTGCTGAGGTCCTGGTTTTACCTGTTTTCCTCTTGGCTCATACCAGTCCGAGCTTCTGCCCAAATCAAACCTGGGCTTTCCTGCCACTTTGTGCTCCGTATTTTAGTTATATGCTTGAAAGAAAAGACCCAGCTACCTGCCAAAGCCATCAGCCTGTGAGCGCTTGCAAGAACTCATGTGCTCTCCTCGCTGGTCTTGCTGGTTTTGTAAGGAAAAGCAGTTCTTGCTGCAGAGGACGTCTGGATGTGCCACCGCGGGCCAGCAACCTCAGCCTGGGCTCACAGGGGGGACAAAGCAGATCCAAAACCGTGGGCAAGGAGGTCACCTGCTGGGGCAAAAGCGGGGAGATGGATGGTTTAAATTATCTTAAAACCAGCAGTGAGTTGAAGGAACGTGGCCAAGCCCTGTGGCACGGTGGCAAGTTGGCAATGAGCAATGCTGCTTTGTGCTTTCTTCTTCATTTCTGTTTTAACTCACCGTTAGCAGTAAGCCCGGCCAAAAGGCAGCGGGTGCGGGCTGGAAGAGGAGCCCAATGACACCGGAACGTTGCTGACGGAGTCGAGTCGATGGCCATGTCTGTGCACAGGCAGGACGGGTGGGGAGGGGTGAAGCACCTGGTGGGCGAGGGCTCAGGGCAGCTCTCCTGCTCCGTTGCTGCATGGGGTGAAGGGGAGCAGCGCGGGGCTGGAGTAGGAGGTGGCTTGGACGGGCTATCCCAGACCATGCTGCTTTTAATCCCCAGGTCCTTCGAAGCCAGGGGTGTGCCCCACATCCCGCAGGCTAAACCCAATCCCTGTGTCAATGGGCTCGGAGCAGCTTCCTGCGTCCCTCACCGCATCGCCCCGTGCCTGGGGCAGTTGCCTCTGGGCTTCCCCAGCAGCTCTGCGCCGTTCCTGGCCTTCACCAACATCTCCAGCAGTGACAAAATATGCCAAAAATAACCCCCCCTCTCTGCTACTCCGGCAGGAAGGTGGGATATAAACACACCGACTGTTTGTTAGTGTTAGCGCTTGCCGGGCTTTCAAGCTGGGCTGAGTTTGGGGGGGATCGCTTCCCGCGCCCCAGCCCTGACCTCCGGCTGGCTGCCTGCTCCGCCTAGGCAGGGGGGTTCCCCAAAACACCTCTGCCCTGCGCACGCCGCTTCGAGATGGGAAGGCTGCAGCCCCGGAGGTGCTGGAGGGATTTTTCTGGGTGAGTTTAAGGTAAGGCAGCATCTCTGGGTGCATCGCGGCCACCAGCTTTCCTCTGTGCAATGCATGCAGCCAGCAGGGTCCTCCTGGAGCTGCTGGGAGGTGTATATATATGTAACATATATATTATATATATACGTGATAATACCCTCAGAAGCCGATTTTGTTTGCTATGACAAGAAACAAACCCTCAGACGGGTGTAATACGGCACCAGCGGCACTGATGACCCCAGGTAAAGTGATGCTGCTGGGCACGCTCTTGCTCTCGGGGCCGTCCCTGGCCATCCCAACTCTGCCATCCCTATCTGCCACCCTGCCCCACTCCCAGGGCCAAACCCTGCTCCCGGTTGTGCCCAGCACCGCCTCTGAGGCTGGCAGGTGCCCTCTGTGCCCGCAGGCGGAGGAGCAGCTGGGGACATGCCAACCGTCCCTGGGCACGCGGGGACCCGTGGGTTTTGGGGACCGATGACTTGCACAGCGAGCGACCGTGGAGTTTGTCTGAAACGATGTTCTCTGTCGTTTGGATGAGCACGTGGGGAACGCAGGGAAGCAGCAGAAGGGGTTAAATCAATAGCTGTGTTTAAATCAATATTCTGATTTATGCTCCTGTCCTACCAATGCTGCCGTCCTTTACCCTAGTTTGAGGGCACGGACCCAGCAGCCAAATCCGAGCCACCGTTTCTGTTGTGAACATGGATTTTGGCAGATGTGCTGCAGGATTTGGGCTGATTTTTTCTGAGGAAAAAAAAAACAGGCCAAAATGAAGCAACAACCTGAACACGGCTGTGGTCTGTGCACTGAGTGAGCTGGTGAAACCAGCTCCCCAAAATTGGGTGTAAAAAGGAGCCTCAGCAGTTGCTCCTCACTGCTCACCTTATTTTGGGGTCGCAGGATGCTCTTTCCTGGCCTCCCCTCTCGCTCCTGCCTTTCCCAGCACCGCTTGGGCCCAAGGCTTAATCCTGGCTCCCTAGTTCCCAGCCTTGGTCATTTGGGTGCAACCTGGATCCTGTGCTGGGATCTTTGGCTCTGAGATGCAGAATGTGCTCCTGCCACGCCATGGGGTGGACAGTAGCCAGCCCCGGGCCACCTCCCTGCCTTATCCCTTCTGCAGGGTCCTCCTCCATCCCTGGTCCCTACTCCTTGCCCTCAACCCACCTTGGTCCTACCAGCTCCTTGTGTCCAGGCAGGAGTCTCCAGCTGAACCACCACCTTCTCACCAGCTGCCGTGGGGGTCCTGGTCCTCCGCCCTGTGCCCAGAAGAAAGCCCGATGGTTGAAACAGGCTGACCTCCCACCGCCGCTTTTTTGGGGGGGTTCCAAAATCACGTTTCCTGGCGAGCTGGCTGCGTGCTTCCAAAATCTCACCCCGCTTGAACGGAGGCAGGTGGGTGCTGGAGCACGTCAAGGTCCCTGCGGCGGCAGAGTGACTTCACCCGAGCAGCATCGGGTGCTGAATCCAGCCCTGGCTGGTGCTTTCAACAGGTTTTGAGCTCCACGGGGCTGGGGCTGCTCAGCCCGGCCAGCTCTGTGCGGTTGCAGCTGCTGGTACTGTAGTTTCTTAGATCCTCGTCTAAGGAAAGGAAAATCCTCTCTCCTGATGCGTGCGGTTTGGGTGTGCGAGGCCAAGGCTGAGAGAGAAGATGCTCACTGGTACCTCAAGGGGGGAAGCACCAGGAAAGGGGAAGAGTTGTTTAAGCTGAAAGACAATGTCGGCACCGGAACAAATGAGATGAAAAGTGTACAGGAATAAATGGAGGCTGGAAATTAGGAGGGCTCTAATCCTCCGCAGGTGCTGCCACGGCTTCTCAGGAGGGATGCGGTGCTCCCGGCACGTGCCCAACCGCAGCTTCCCGGTGCGCCCTTTCAGCTCACCCCTGTGCGCGGGCTTTAGAACTGTCACATGTATGGAGATGCTCTATTTGGGTAAATTTATGTTTGAGATTGTTCTCACATGGGATAGGTTTTGGGGTCGCTTGAAAGGCACGTGGTCGAGCAGGGGGACCCCACCTTGTGCGGCTCCATGGGGAGTCAGCTGAGGCCAACAATGCAAAAATCCTGCATGTTGGAAGCGAAATACAGAAACACAGAAGCCCTTCCACTGATACCATCCAAATGCAGTTGTTTAAGCTACTGCATATCACGAAAAAACCCAAGGGAAGTCTCTGTGGCAAGAAGCGTTTTCACACAAGCCACTCAAAGCCTCAGTGGCCCTTGGCCACCAGCATCCCCCGCACTGCCTTCAATGCTCTCGCAAAAACACCAAAGGAAGTAAATGTTTCTGTTTCAAAATGCAAATAGTTTGTGGTCTTTGTATTTCTTTTCTCATTCTATGGTTATATGCGATCGGAGCTGCAGCATCCCAACTCTGGCTTTCGGATGCTTAATTTTAGCTGGACCACTAAGTCGGTGTGTCGGCTTCAAGGTGGGAGCGGCCTTGGGCAGCGATGCCCCAGGTCCGAGAAATCTGCAGTAATAAAGCAGGGCAGACGCATCTCAGAGGCAGAAGCAGATCCAGGGCGATGCTCTGGCTTCCCGGAGGCAGCTCAAGAACGTCCGGCCGCTGCCCAGCTGATGGTGACAATGCTGGTGCATGGATTTAGCTGGAAATTGATGCTGGCACATGAATTTGGCAGAGATGCGGTTGGTTATTTGTGGCTGGATTTGCAGGGAGCATCGTGGGAAGCTTGTTTGGATCAGGTTTGCTTTGTCTTGTAGCTGAGCACATGGGATGGCCTGGAAAGGCCAGGCGCTGCCGGGTGAAAAATGGCATTTTTCATTTAGTGGCTGATCTGGAAAATATTAGGGGGAGGGAAGGGAGAAAAAATCAATTCAGATTAAACTGAAAGAGCCTGTTTTAAAAAAAAAAAAATCCCCCAAACATTCTGGTTTTAGGTCACCCCAGAATAGCCAGTTTGACAAGAAATGCAAAGTTTGTGTTTGCCGATCAATTAACCCCTTTCTAAAACTTAAAAAAAAAAAAAAAAAAAAAGCCATTTCCAAATAGCAAGTAAAACCCCATGGTTCCTGAAAAAGCTTCAAGAACAGAGGTTGGGTATTTCTGAGGCACTTCATTTTGGGAACCCCAGAAGAAATGTTTTGACATTTCCAAGCCAGCTTCTTTTTTAACCCCCAAATATTTTCCAGATTTGCCTGAAAACAGTAAATAGTCCGTGCCTTGTCGGAGTTGCCTCCAGGTTTCCCTGAGAATGCTGATGGCCTCGGGCTGAAGGCCCTGAGGATGCCGAGGCGGCGGACGTGAGCTGAGCCGTGGCGTGAGCAGGGAGGTGGTGAGATTTCTGGCCGTGCCCTGGTGTTGGTGGAGACGCGGGAGGTAGGATTGGATCCAGTGGATTCCCGAGGGATTTACAGCGAGTGCTGGGAACTAAACTCTTTCATGTGAAAGGCTTATAGTCTTGGCCCATCGTGTCCGAGACAGGTTTCGGAGGTATTTCCCGTGGCTGAGTGGCCAACGAGAAACCGGGAGTGCGAAACGCTCTCCTGCAATGGGGTTTTCCTCCTGCCACGTGTTCATCCAGCCTTAACCCCGTGTGGAGGCAGCACTGGGACCACGACTGCTTTGCATCCCTCTCCCGGCACTGCCACCACCTCCCAGCCCTTCCAGCGAGGCCAGGAGCCTCGTGGCCAGCTGCCCAGCTTGCCGCTGTGCCGGTGACCCGCCTAAGTGAGAATCCAGCACAGACACATGGATGAAATAAGCTGTGGGCCTGGAAGAAGGTCTGGCTGAGAAGCACTCATGGGAAATGTTTCCCTTTCAGAATTGCAACATGTAATTAACGCCGGTAATAAACATGGAAACTCATTAGCTCTGTGGCTGGGCTGGGCTCTCCCCGGCTAATGGCAGCCTCGGCGCTGCAGTCTCTTCTGAAGGAGGGCCAGCGGGGTGGGACCAGCCCATTCCCTGCCTTCGTCCCTTGGTTGTGCCAATGAGGAGGGCGGCACGGCGGGCAGGATCTCCTTGAGGGGTCCCACTACCATCAAATATAAAACAAATCCCTTCCATCCCCCTCCTTGGCCCCAGGAGATACCGGTGAGGCAACACCAAAGGGCCTGCGTCTGCCCCAGTCGGTCCCAAAATACCCACCAAGCCCACGGTGCGGGGAGCTGAAGAGCAGGACCCTTGGGCAGGATCAGGCCCGTGGGAGCCATCAGCCGGCTCCAGCCACTTTTCAGAGAAAAGGCTGCGATGTGCTCACATACAACTCCTCCGGGCTGTGAACTTTGCAAATTAATTTCTGCTCTGTGCGGCATCGCACTATTTATTTTATTTTTTCCCCCTTTTCGGGTGATATATGGGCGTTTGCATCCCCTGGAGGTGTAGGCTCAGGCTTGGGAACTCAGGTGACATTTGCCAATGCCTTTCTGCAGCCTGGACGAGGCTCTCGCTGTCCAGAAAAAAGGATTATTTTCCTTTTTTATAGCATTTCTCCCTGGGACCCCTTTGGGTGTGTGAATCTCTCCTAGTGCTGTTTGGGGCTGATCGCTGCATGGCACCGACTGCCCCAAAACCTGGGCAGCATCCCCCTCTGGAAGGGCTCTTTGGGAGGGCAAACGGTCTCATTCAGCGGGACAAAACACCAAAACTTCAAATGCTTTTTGGACCCCCTGTGGGACCTGGGTGCTGCAGCATCCGTCAACGCTCGGCTGAGCCCAGCTGAGCGCCTGGTGCTCAGCCCACACCGACCCTTGGTAGGGATGTGCTGGGGGTGCGTTTACCTGCAAGGGCAGGCTGGGGGGCTCGGCGCAGACCCCCGGGCTGTGCTTGTGCCCTTCCTTGGCCACGCTGGCTGGAGCGGGTGCAGAGGGCGATTCTGCCCCGGCTTGGGGCATTTATGAGCCTGAGAGGGGACCAAGTGAGGGGCTCAGACTTTCTGAGAGCTGCAGCCTTTGCAATAACGCCCGTCTCAGCAGCCTGATGGTGCTACCGGGTCACTTGCTGCCTCCAGCACCCCTGCCACACTTCTGCCCGCATCCCTGCCATGCTGCTGCCTGCATCCCTGCCACACCGCTGCCCGCATCCCTGCCACGCTGCTGCCTGCATCCCTGCCACGCTGCTGCCTGCATCCCTGCCACACCACTGCCCGCATCCCTGCCACACCGCTGCCCGCATCCCTGCCACGCTGCTGCCTGCATCCCTGCCACACCACTGCCCGCATCCCTGCCACACCGCTGCCCGCATCCCTGCCACGCTGCTGCCTGCATCCCTGCCACACTGCTGCCTGCATCCCTGCCATGCTGCCTCCAGCATCCCTGCCACACCGCTGCCCGCATCTCTGCCACGCTGCCTCCAGCATCCCTGCCACGCTGCTGCTTGCATCCCTGCCACACTGCTTTCAGCATCCCTGCCACGCTGCCTTCAACATCCTTGCCATGCCACTGCCCTCATCCCTGCCACGCCGCTGCCCGCATCCCGCACCTCATCCTTCCCCAGCAGTCTTTCCCTTCGGCCCCTTGCAGCCCAGCCCAGGAGTCCCCAGCACCCCTGAGACCCCGCTGCTCCCCGGGGAGAGCCGCCAGCAGCAGCCCAGGCTGCAGCCCACACCCCGGCCTTCCTCCCGGCCTTCCTCCCGCCTTCCTCCCGCCTTCCTCCCGGCGCAGGGCGCGGAGCGCGGCCGTGTGGTGCCATCCCCACCTAGTGCCGGCCCGGCGCACGGGCTGCCCCGGCGGGCGGCGGGCGGCGGGCGCGGGCAGGGCTGGGCAGGGTGCCGAGCCACCTCCTCGACAACCCCGCCTGCACCCGCCCACCCGTGGCGCGGCCCTGCGGGGGATTTTTCCTGCCCTGATCCCGAGGGATGCTCCGGGGTAAATGAGCGGTGGGAGGAAACGTGCCGAGGCAGCCCCGGCGTCGCTCCGCAGGATGGGCAGGGGCAGGGGCCGCCACGGGGCCCCGCGTCCCCTGGGGCCCTTTGCCTCTGCGTGGCCCGTCCCGCAGCCCCGGACAAGGGGACTCCCCCCCCCCCCCCCCGGCACCGGCAGCCCAGCTGGGGACAAGGGACAGTGCCACGATCCCTCCCTGGCCACCGAGCTTGTCCCAGCACGGGGGCTGGACCCCCTTGCGTGTACTTCTAGGGATGTTTCTGCATATCTCAGGTGGCATTTCCCAAGGACACGTCCCCATGGACCCCATGTGTCTCAGCACCTGGAGAGCATCACCTCCCTCAGCCCAGTAAGGACCAGTTGTAGGGCAGAGTATGAAGCCAGGCAAAGCAAAACCTTCCGTGATGCCCCCCCGTACCAAGTCTCCCCTTGGCCCCCTCCCACCCACAGAGCCACAGCAGCTTTTGCTTTTCCTTCCACTCCTTCACCCTGTTGCTCCCCAGAGCCACGTACGGCTTCACACCCACCACGTCCCTGCGGCCACGGGCTGCTCGCCCGGCCCAGGCGCTGCGCAAAGCCCACCTCCCTTGGGCTGGCTGAGCCACCTGGGTCACCTCGTGGCACCCGCTCCTCACCTGGGACGAGGCGGTGAGCAATCGTCCCTGCTCGCCCACGCCAGGCTCCCTGGGCTTGCAACATCCTCCATCCAGAATAATTTTGGTTGGAAGGAGCCTCTGCAAGTTGCTTCACTCAGCCCTTGGAGAGTCTTATTGATGTAGTCACTCCTTGCACTAAAATGCTCCCAAATTTGGCTCATTTTTGTCCTTTCCTATCTTTTCTCCGGCTCCTCCACCCCCGGGCTGTTGCATGGGCACTTGCCTCGGCTCCCTGGGGTGCTGTGGCTTTGCTGCCCCGGCCTGCGGGAGGGATGCAGGGTCCCCTGGGGCTTCCCCGTGGCTCAGGGGATGCTCGGCGGGGGCGATGCTCTGCAGAGGGGGATGCTCCTGCTCACCCATGGGGGGCTGCAGGGCATCACAGCCAGCCGTGCCCCTCTGCCCGGTGCTGGCCGTTGCAGCTTGCAATGACAAACCGAGCTGGGAGCAGGTCGGTGGCCGCAAGTTGTGTCCCACCGGGCTTGAAAACCTCCTCCTTCTCATCCCAGCCACAGCAAAAAATGTAAAGTTTGGTGGAGATGCCAGAACAAAAGCAACTGCAAAGAAAGACCCTTTGCATTATCATTTCAAGAGGGGTTTGAGGGTTTTGTATTTGTTATTTAACTTCAGATGCCAACTACTGCTGCGGAGGAAGGACATCTCAGGCAGAGACTCCAAAGTGCCTTCTCCAAAAGGAGCTGGAAAGCTGCAAACATGCTCAGAAATCTGTGAAGACCGCAGGAAAGCATGGGAAAGACGGACCGCAGTGTGGGAGAGGAGACAGAAAGAAAGGAAGATTAAGGGGCGATGTGGCCTCCTTCATATTTCCCAATGAAACAAGGAAAAAACCCAACACTGCCCCTATTTTGTCTTGGAAAACCCCTTGCAGCTCAGCCCTGAAAGCGGGATTCAGCAGCTCGGCGTAACCCAAACGTTTCCTCGGCTGCCTTAAAGAAAATGTTAGAACAGAGCAGGCTTAAAGCCTGCTGAAGAGGCCCATTTATCTGGGAACTGAAAGAAAATATTGGGATAATATTTGTAAAAGCTTGCGAATGGGCATGGCCCAGCGTGTGCCGGGCAGCAGCAACCTGCCGAGCTGGGGGGGAGAAGCCACCCTCTGCGTGTGGCTAATTTCCCCCTTTTCCCTCATTTCCTTCTCATTTCCTTCCCTGCTCCGAAAGGCTTTGCTGAGCCCAGGTCGGTCCCTGGGGTGTGTTTCCCCCAGGAGAGCGGCAGTGCTGAAAGAAAGGGGGATTTTTCATGGGCAGGGTAGGCAGAAACCCTGCCTGGTCCGAGCATCCCGGGGCAGGGGCTGGCAGGGAGAAGGTGTTTCTTTCCCCCCATTAACAACCCAGGCTGATCTGCAGGACCTGCTTGATTGGATATCACTTAAAACCAGGTTGATTTCTGCCTAATTGGTCAGTAATAAGCACTTAATTGGCAAAGCTGCAATGAAGCTGCAGCCCCCCCTTCCCGGAGCCATTAGCAGTGTCTATTTTAACACTCGAGCCTGGCTGGGATTCAATAAATGTTTGAGGTTTTTTTTTTCCCTCCATTTAAAAATATTAACGTGTACTCAAAATTTAGTTGGACATCTCATTTGGGTTTGAAGTATAATTATGTTTGATGAGGACTAATAAGCAGCTTTCAAAACAAGACCAGGTTAGCATCTCTCCCGCTGTCTCTTGCGGGGAAGCCGATATTCCCCACCAGCGGCTGATGCTGATTTTTATGGGACTAATCCAGACACGTCTGGGGCTCCGTAAAACCCTGCTTCACCTTTGACTGCTTTTTTTTTTAAGGGTCTTTTTCCATCTGGGATGGGTTTTTATTGCTGTGGAGTTTTGTTTCTTGCAGGATTTCCCCCCCGCTGTGGGTCTCAGGGTGCCTTTGCAGGATGCAAATGGAGATTTGCCAAAACCAGGCATTTTTACCCCCAGTTTTCCAGCCTCGTTGGGAAAGAAAATAAACATCGGCATTTTTTTGAATGTGCAAAAGGGAAACTTTCAATTCTCAGCCCAAATTGACCCCAAGACTTAGGATCTTGGTGTCGGCTCGAAGCCCGGCTGCAGGTTGAAGCAGATGTTGCCGACGCGGTCCCCGGCACAGATGATGGCTGATGGTTGATGGTCGATGGTTGATGGTTGAACTGGTGTGGAGGTCGGCTCTGCTTTAGCACCAGGGCCTGCCTAGGTGGAGCTACTTCTCTTCGGCATCGCGTCCAGCCAGAAGACGTTGGATCTGGTCTGATCGCCCAAATACCGCCTGGCTGCAGCTTCTGAGCAGAGCTCAGGCAAAAACAAAAAAAACCCACCCAAGCTGTGGGTTTGTGTTTGTTTTCCACGCTCCCCCTTTGAAATACCATGCCAAAGGTAATCTCTCTTGGAGGTTAGGCTTTGGCAAGGCTTGTTACGCTGCCAAACCCCCCAGAAACGCCCTTGGTGAGCCCTGAGCACGCCCTGCTGCTGGGATGGGGAGTGAGTCCCGGCCCCGGCTTTCCGGGGGATGCGGGGACACGTGTGACACTAACCCGCAGGACACCCCCTTCCCTGCCAAAAACTGTCCCTTCCCAAGGGAGAGGGAGCAGAGCCCCTCCGCAGCCCCGCGGGGAGGCACCCACCCATCGCTCCCGCAGCCGTCTCTCCGGCAAACCCCGAAGCTGCTGCCTGCCGGGCTCTGAACCCCCAAATTCCCACCTGAGGCCAAAATGCCCCCAAAAGCAGAGGAGGGGCAAAACCCCTCCTGGCCCCCTCCTGTCCTGTCCTGGCACGGCTCTGGGGATCGGCAGGGGCGGTTTAATGGCCACCAGCCGAAAGTTGAGGGGGAAACACCTCAAATTGGGAGCGCTTGGTGCTTGGGCAGCTCTCCTGCATTTTTTTTCCAAGGTATTTTGCAACAATTAAAGAGCTGCAGGTAAATAGCCAAACCCCAGAGCCTGGCGAAGGTGCCAGCCGCTCAGCAGGCGGGACAGACCCAGCCGCTGACTCTGGGCTGACCATGTTACAGCCCTAAATAGCTGCTTTTCGGGGACAGGTGGGTCACAGCAAACTTTATTTTTCTGGAAACAGCAAGCACATTGTGCAGGGAAGGCTTTCCAAGGATGCTCCCCACGCCCTTTTCAGGAAATACCACGCAGCTCTCCTTCGTGCCATGCCAATTTTTTTTTTTTTTTTTTAATTGGCATAAATGATAGCCTCGGCAAGGACACGCCGTGTTTTCCCTGGGCTGTCGGATTTTATTTTGAAATCGCTGCTGGTTTGATCTTTGCAGCTCTCCACCCCCAGGCTCATCTCTCTCCCTGCGTGTTCCCGCTCCCGACACTCGCCCCGGTGCAGCAGGGTTTGCTGGGGTGCAAAGACGCATTGGGGGGTCTCATCCTGTGCCAGTCACCACCAGGTCCTTGGGGACATCACCCAACCTGGGGACAAAGTAAAAGAGTTGCATTCAATTTGCAAAAGCCACCACAGCGAGCAGACAGTGGCCGTCCCTGTCTGGTGACCCCCAGCCCTCGCAGGACTCCAATTTTCAAGCCCAATTTCAGCCCTGGAGCTGCCATCCTAACAGCGACGGTCGTGCTTCTTTCAGGGGGGACCCGAAATATCCTCCCCCGCGCAGTGACGACACGGCCCCGGTGCCGCGCCGGCGTAACCGGCTTTTCCAAGACCTGCTATTCCAGGGGTGGGGTTGGGTTGGCCGGGGTTTATTATCAGCTCCCTCTCGGCTCCGATGCTTTTCCCCAGTACGGTGCTCTCGGACGAAGCGGGATGGCGGCGGGGACCGGGAGAGGAGGAGGACGGATTCCTACCCCACGTGTGGGTGGTGTCACGCGGGATGGGTGCCACCAGGACGCACCCTCGGGGTTCCCTCCCCTTCCCAGCACCGTCTCCTTGGGGATAAGCCCTCCCGCACCCCAGGTATCACCAAACACAGCGGGTGGGAGCCAGGACAGCCCCGGTGCAGCTCCACGGGGATGCAGCAGGAGCTGGAGTATCTCCCCACCCCACCACCCCTCACTTGGGCATTTCCTTCCTTACTCTAATTTCCAAAAGAACAATAAACCCAGAAGCTATTTGAGGTGGGCGAAAACGTCTGGGTTTGTTCCCTTCTTTTAATTCAAGACCAAGCACACAGCCAATTTTTTTAACTTATCGATTCCTCCCCTCGCCATGAATGTCTGTGCTGGGCCCGGCAGTCCCCGGAGCGCCCTTTCGCCGCTGAGCTTCAATTGTTTCTAAACTTCTAGATCCATCTTTTGGATATTTTTACAGGCCTGAGTCCATAGTGGACCCTTTCGTTTTATTTTTTATTACTAGCATTTTTACCAGGATGACATTTTGACTAGTCTGGGAAATCTTCTTGCCTGCTACACCAGTTCCTGACAATCAAGATTTAATCTTTCCAGAGAGTAAGAACGCATTGGATAGGAAAAAAAAAAAAAAAAAAAATCCAGATTTCTCTGAAATTGCAGAAAAGCAGAGCAGGAGGAGCCTGCGGGAAATCTCCAGCCCAGCCTGGAGCAGCGCAGCGACTGCGCAAGCCCCGACCATCGCTGGACAGATGCTGATCTAATTACAGCTAAAACCTCCGGCACCGGGGATGCTCCGCTCCCCGTACCCCGAGTGTATCATCACAGTCGGGTGGCCTCCCTAGTCTCGAAATGAAATCCCCTTTGCTGCTGTCTTCAGTGTTTGGGAGAGATACTGGATGGTAGAAAACTATCCTTGGTCAACCCCATGGTTTTGAGCTCTTCCAGCCTGGCAGGAGCCCTTTTTTCTCCATAATTCTCCCCATTTCTCACTGAGAAGTGCCAGGGATCAGAAATTGCTAAAACGGGGCTTTCATGCACTTTGAAAAGAGTTTCCCTGTGCCTGGGTGGTTGTGGCCAGGGCTGGGCACCAGCGTGGAGCTGCCGCTCATCCCCCACCTCCCCGGACCTTCCTCCACCGCATCCCCTCCTTCCTCTCCGTAGCATTTGACCTCACCTCTTCGGTCTGAAAACAGCTTAATCCAGATTTAGGAAGGAAAGGAAAAAGGCAGGGGCAACAGTTTTCCATCGAGCACGAATCTCCTGGGAATTCACCCAGGGGTTTCCCGGCTGCAAAGCCGGTGGCTGCTGAGTGGTGGCAGCGGCGGTGGCATTGCCAGCACCGGTGTGCTGCCGTGACACATCAGCTGTGGGGACGCCGCTCCATGGCGGCTCCAAATCTTATTTTCCGCTGGCAAGCTTCACAGGCAGCTCACTCGTGCGCAGGATTTTACCATTAATACGACTGAAACCAAACCATCTGGCCACTAGTGAGTCTGGGGTTATGTTAACACCTAAAAGGACAAGCAGAGAAAAAAAGAGGTTGTTTGAGAAGCATGAATATAAATGCAAAAATACTCATTTTTCCTTCAGATTTACAAGTCCCTGGATGGGAGCGGTGACAGCGGCCGAGAGCCCTGTGCTTTGCCATCATCCCTGCCGCCGTGTGTGCCAGGGCGGCTGCAGGAGGATGCCGGAGGCATTGGGCTGCCAGACCGGTTTGAAGGCTGGTGTTAACGAACTGGTGTTAATGGGCTGGTGTTAATGGGCACCCTGATGGCGAGAGTTCGGGTTAGGCAGCGCTGGAGCCATGCAGGGGCCGGAGCCGGAGCCGGCCGGGGTTTTTCCGCGTGGGCTTTCACTGGAGAGCGAAGAGCCAAGCTGCAGAGTAACTCCCCGGTGCAGACAAGATCGTGAACCACATCGCTTTAATTATGCCAGTGCAAATTTCACTCATTTGGTTAAGCCTGGGAGCTACAGAAAGAGCTATTTCCAGGTGCGCCGGTTTAATTACCGTGTGCTCTTTATTAACCATCGCACACAGCCGCGTGGCCGGGGTTTGCCGGGCTCTCTGGCCGGGGCAGGTTTGCAGCCGCCAGCGTTGCAATGGCCCCGCTCACGGCTCTGCACATCCTCAGGACGCGCACACGGGCTCCGCCCGGGTCAGATAAATGGGTTTTAACCTGATTTTTGCTGTAATCTCCACATCGACAGGCCCTCATCACGCAAAGGATAAAACCCCAGCTCCCGCGGCCGAGGCCCCGTGGGGTTTCACTGGGCAGCTCCCGCTGGCCACGCCGGGGGTCCGGCTGGCCGATGCCCCCAGGCCGAGCAGCCGCCTCATCCTGGCACCCTGGGGACACCTCCGGACCGCGTGTGTTTGCAAAACGGCTTTTGTTTGCTTAACTTCTTGCACTTCAGCACACAGAGGCACAGCTCCCGCTGCCCCGCTCCCTCTGCCTGCCCTGCGGCCGCAGGCAGGGACAGGGTGACAGTCCCGCTGCCCCGGGTGGGCAGCCCAGCGCCAGCGCTGCCATCCCGCCCCTGCAAAAAATAGCAGCTTTCGGGTGCTTTATTTGCACTTTCCTTTTCTGAACTTGCCTTAAAAAGATGCAGAAGGGCTCGGTTTTCAAAGAAACAGCATTTAAATGTCGTTCTTCCCTGCTCGTCCAGCTCTTAGCTGTAATCGTATTGCCGTACGAAGCAACGAGCGCGCGTGGTACGTGGTGGGATTTTAACTGTAATTCATGGACAGATATAAAACTGCCAGAATTATTATAAATTTTATTCGGCAGGGTTTGAACGTTCAGCAGCGCCTCTTCCCGTGCTGTCTTTGCAGCGGCTTCTGTTTAACCGCTCGGCTCGCAAAATTTATTGCATCGCTCGCGTCTCGCATTTATTCTGCAGGTTTTCAAATAATCCCAGGAAAAGAGTTAAAATGGAGCCTCTGCCTTAGTGCGTGTTCATTGCAAAGTATGTGGGGCCAAAGTCTGGTTTTCCTGACACCCCTGGTAAATCCTGTGGGCTCGGCCGGGAAAATTGCCATCCAGGACATAAGGGGATACGCTTTGAATTTCGAAATCATGCCAGCGGGAGAGGGGGTAGGAGCGGCACAGGGACCAGGGAGCACCGAAACATGGGTCCCAGCATCGCAGCCAGCACTGGGGCAAGGCTCTGACCCCCCTTGCCCGCTATTGCAGGCTGAGACGGGCACTGCCGGACCCATGCCAGGGCGTGAGGTTTTACCGGTACCAGTAACTATCCCCCGGGCTGATACATCGGGAGCTGCGGTCAATGGCCTTGGGATGGAAGGTTTGGGATGCAGGATGCTGCTGGGTTTTGTTGCCCATGGGATGCAGACGCGCTCCCAGGTGTGGATTCGGCCCGGCCATCCTGGGATTTGCCCATTTTTCATCACCTAATGCAGAGGCGATGGGGTTTTGCATCCCCCCAGGCAATCCCTTTTTCCCATCTTCGCTCACTTTGCCATCCAAAAGCTTTTCCCACCATCGAACCCTAAACCCTCCCTGCCACTGCCGGAGCCCATTCCTCCTCCTCTGCTCCCCGGGCTGATATTTCTTCCCTCCTTTGCAGCCCCTGCCGACAGCGGGCAGCCCCCGCAGACCTTCCCCGGCAGAGCGAGGCGGATGTTGCGAGACCGAAGGGATGGGGCTTGTTTCATCTGTTCTCACCCCTCCTCTGGCTCTGCCCCGCTGCCTCTCTCTCTCGACACGCCTCGCACACGTAGCACGCACAGCACCCGCCAGCCCTGCTCATCCATCTCACGTACCTGAACCAACAGAAAACTCGAGGAAAAGCCCATAAACCAGATGGGAAACGAGGACTGGATTTGCAGCGTGCTTGTACTAATGGAAACCGTCCTTTACTGCTTAATCAGAGGAAATAGCCACACGCAAACCCATTGCTTCTGCCCAGGCAGCACAGGGGGTGGCCTTGCAAGGATGCTTGGGATGATAAGCCCGAAGGTGAGCACGTGGCTCCGATATCCCCGCACGCCGTGACTGATGCGGGCAGAGATTTCCACTAGTGACAGCTTATGGCGGACGCTGTGAGTCACCGAACTCCTCTTTGCCTGTGGCAGCAAATTGTCCCATTCCCGGTGCCAGCACAACGCCCTCCATCTGCACGCACAAGCCCTCCAAATCCCCATTTCGCTGATGTTTCTAATTGCACGGGACGAGCCTGCTGCTGGTGCGGGGCCTCGCCTCCATCTGCCCCTCTCCATGTATTTGCTGCCTGAGAAGGGGCCAGATCCAGCCCAGCGTGAGACCTGCCGGAGGATTTTGGCCCTGTCTGATGCAGAACCGCCTCCCCATAAATTTCCCTTGCTTTAATCTCGCCGCTGAGCTGGGGGGACTTTCCTATTAACTCGGGCTGTCACTAGCTCGCCTGCCCACTGGCAGGGCCGGTACAAAGCGATGACGATGAGACCACGATTCTGCTCTCCAGGTCCGGCGATGGGATGTAGGATGTGCTCGGTGCCCCCCTCCACCCACCCCATGCCCCTCCCTGCTGCTGGCATCGCTTTCCAGATGCCCCCTCGCCCGGCGGCTGCAGCTGGGTGGGTTTTGCAAAGCTGTTTGGGGCTTGGGAAGGTGTTTGCCTTCAGATGGATGGGACCGGGGGCAGCTGCAAGGGCATCTTGTGAGTGCTTTGCTTGGCAGCTGGGGCTTGTGCCCCAAATACCTCTCAAATCTGTTCAGGGCCTGGAAAATAGACGACACCCACTCCGGGAATCGCAGCTGCCCCAGGGCCGTCCCGGCCGGAGCCTGTGGTTGCAGCCACAGCGCCTGGCACAGTTCATCGGCTCGTGGCTGGGGCCCTGTGAGCCCCGGGGGCTGCACGGGGCCATTTCTGAAGCTGCGAGGTGATGCGAGTGAAGCTGCGAGGTGATGCGAGTGAAGCTGCGAGGTGATGCGAGCGAAACACCGCTTCGTTGCGGGCAGTTGGCGGCTTTCTGCCGGCCTCTGCCCGCGCTGGCAGGGAGGGCTGTGGAACAGAGCATCATTGACCCGCTCCCGAGCCTGTCCTTTGTATGCGCCACCGCCTTCTCCCTAACAAAGCCTATTTTCTAATATCCCACGAGCTTTCTGCCGTCCCCCGAATGGCGTCCGTGGGAGGCAAAGGCAGTGCTCCAGCCCCTCTGCCTGTGCCCACGGCTCCCCGTGGTGCCCCCAAATCCTCCCCATCAGCCAGCCCCTCCTGGCCTTCCCCCTCTGAGCCCAAGAGGAGATGGCTGCGGTTTGCCTGGGGGTGCAGGAGGGATGCCTGGGAGTCCGGGGGGGGGGGGGGGGGGAGTGGTTGGGGGGTGCAGGAGGGGATGCCCGGGGGATATGGGGCCAGTGCCAGAGGGCTGCAGGGGGGAGGTGCAGTGGAAGATGCCTGTGGGGGTAGTGCAGAGAGATGGGGGGTGGGGGGATGCCTGGGGGGATGCAGGGGGAATGGGGGGGGGTGATGCAGGCAGGATGCCCAGGGGTCAGTGCCAGGGGGCTGCAGGGGGGTGGGGTTCAGGTTGGCTGCCCAGGGGGATGCAGGGGGCTACCCGGGGAGCAGGGGGGGGTCAGGTTGGCTGCCCAGGGGGATGCAGGGGGCTACCCGGGGAGCAGAGGGGGGTCAGGTTGGCTGCCCAGGGGGATGCAGGGGGCTACCCGGGGAGCAGGGGGGGGGTCAGGTTGGCTGCCCAGGGGGATGCAGGGGGCTGCCCGGGGAGCAGAGCCGGGGAGGATGCATGAGGGGGTGGCTGAGGGCTTGCGGGGGGGGGGGGGGTGCCCGGGGGGGTGCGAGGGCACAAAGGAGGATGCAGGGGGGAGCAGGGGGGTTCCGGGAGGGCAGTGCCGGGGAATGCAGAGCGATGCAGCGGGGTACAGGAGGGGGGTGTCCAGGGACATGCAGGGGGGATGCAGGGGTGTGCGGGGGGGGGGGGGGGTCCGGGGAGCAGCACCGCTGCATGCAGGGGGGATGCGGGGGGGTACAGGACGTTGTCCGGCGGCACGTAGGGGGGATGCAGGGGAATGCAGGGGGTTGTCCGGGGGGGCTGCACCGAGGCACGCAGGGGGGATGCAGAGGTGTAACGAGGGGGTTCCGGGGAGCAGTTACCGGGACGTGCAGGGGGGATGCAGGGGGTTGTCCGAGGACGTGCGGGGGGTTGTCCGGGAAGCGGTGCCGGGTACGCAGGGGGGCTGCAGCGGGCTGGCGGGCTGGCAGGAGGGATGCCGGCAGGAGGGGTGCCGGCGGCAGGCAGGGGGGCGCAGGGGGGGGTGCCCGGGAGCCGCCCCGTCCGCCGGGCGCCCGTTTCCCCGGCGCTGCCGCCCGGCCGGGCCCTGCCCTCCCCGCCGCCTCCGCCTGCCTCCCCCCCCCCCCCCCCCCCGGAGCATCCCCCCGCCCCCGCCGGGCTCCGGGGCCGCTTTAAAAGGCGCAGCTCCCCGCTCCGCCCAGCTCGGCACCGCGGAGCGCACCATGCCCGCCGCAGCCGGCCCCGGCCCGGGGAGCGCGGCCGCCCCGCCGCCCGCCCGCCTCTGCCTGCTGGCCCTGGCGCTGCCGCTGGCGCTGACCGGGCGCGGGGCCGCGGCCGGGCCCTCCCGCTCCGTCTACACCAACCACTGGGCCGTGCGGGTGCGGGGGGGGCCCGCCGAGGCCGCCCGCCTCGCCGCCGCCTACGGGTACATCAGCCTGGGGCAGGTAAGGTGCCGGGGTCCCGGGAGCGGGGGCTCGCACCGGGAGCCTGCGGCGGGGGTGCCGGGGCCGCGGAGCTGTGGTGCGGGGGGGTCCCGGGAGCGGAGAGGCGGCGGAGGGTCCCGGGGGGCTGCCGGGGGTTCCGGCCCCGGGAGCCTGCGGGGAGCTGCCGGGGGTCTCGCACCGCGAGTCCTGGCACCGGGAAGCTGCCGGGGGTCTCGGGAGCGGGAGATGGGCCCCGCCAGCCCCCCGGAGCGGTGGGGCTGAGGACGGTGCCGCGGTGCTGGCGGAGCGCTCTGGCCCCGGGGGGCGGCCGGGCAGCCCCGGCCCCGCTCCGCCCCCCCCCCCCCCCCCCCCCCCCCCGGCCCCGGCCCCGGGCGGCCGCTCCTCGGGGTGCCCTCGCCCCGCACAGCCCGCTCCCGCACCGCGGGGGGATTGCACAAGTTCCTCCCATCCCGGAAAGTTGCATCTGTGGGTTTAACAAACTTTGGACTCTCTGGCCCGGGTTTATCGGAGATTTTGGGAACACGAGGAACTTTTTCTTTCAATCCCCCTCAGCGCACGGATGGCTTAGAGGCGACTTTCATCACGGCAGCTCCTTTTCCTCTCAATTTCTTCATCCTCTCTATAAATCCAGATGTGGGCTGGTGTCCTCGGCGTTTCCTCCGGAGTTTATCGCCGTCCGTGCTGCCCGGCTGCTCGGTGCTTTTCTGGCTGGGTGGCACTTCAGGTTGTCTTCCTGCCCAAGGTGTCTCCTGCACTATAAATTATAACCTTGCTTTATATCGCAACCCTGCTTTTAAGTATAATTAAAGTCACAGGGTGCTGCATAAACAAATTTGCGGGGGCGGCGGGGGGGGGGGGGGAGGCTGAATCGGGGACACTGGCTCCTGCACTGGTGTCTGTGACCTCCCGTGGGGGACAACCCCTCGCGTCCCACCCTCCATCCCCTACCTGCTGTGCTCTGCTCTTGCCCCGCCAAGGAGAAAATCATTTATATTTTTCAAATGCCTCTATCACAGGGCCGGGTGAATGCGTTGTGCAACCCAAAGGGCTTTTTGGTGTTTATCCCTGTTCAGCCAGAGAATATCTTGATTGAGGTTCTCGCTCTCGTGATTTGCATCAGCCTAACGTCAGCTCCTGGTTCGGGGTTTTGCCGTGTCCTTTCCCCGCCGGAGCATCTGCTCTCCCCAGCATCCTGGCTTTCCCGAGCTTGTCCCTGTGACACCGGAGGCGTTTGGCCCATGGGCGCGACATGGCCCCGCCACAGCGTCCCTTCCTCCCCCCCGAGCCCTTCCCTGGGGCAGCCCGGTGCAGGCTGGAGAGCAAGGGAAATATTTCTGTGGTTGCATCAGGGTGTTCCTGGCTCCCGCCTTTTCCGCGGATGCTGGGAGCTCGTGCACCGCCGGGGCTTCCCCAGCTGCTCTCAACGCCTTGCCTTCAGCTCTCTGGCCTCCCCAGACTTTTCCCACAGGGGCTCCTCCAGGGCGAAACCCCGAGGAACTGCTTTCCCTGCTCGCATGCGCGCACCGGTGACATTTGCTGCGTCGTGCTCGGGGTTCATGGTGTGCTGAGCCCCGCGGGGGCCTGGGTGTCCCCAGCTTCCCCCACTGCATCCTCTGCCTACAGAGCTGCTGGGGACGGCATGAGATACGTCCTCCTGGGGGGCCTGACCCTGTGCAAAACCTGCTGGAAAATCCTGCCAAGGGCATATCACCCTGCCCGGGGGAGATGTTTGCATGGAGGCAAGCGGTGGAGTCCAACACGGTGAGGGAGGAGGAGAGGTGACGGTCACGGAGGTGGCCCAGCTGGGTGCAAGGGAGGCTCAGCTGGGCTGGTGACCTCTTTTCCTCCGAGACGCAATCCTGGGGGCTGCTGACATGCTCCTGGCTGGGAAGGGCATCGCTGGGGTTTGCACCCACAGGTGTCTGCCCTGTGTCTGAGCTGGGTCCCTGCGTGTTCCTCTGCCCAACCCGCGCACCAAGACACCTTAAATCCTTCTGGGTCACGGGAGTGACATTTCCTTGGGGAATCATTTGCATCAACTTCTGTTTAAATGAAGCAAACAATTAAACAAAAGGAGAAGCTTTTACACCCACAAACGCCTGCTCATTCCTCCCCGCCGGTCTTTGTTCGCCGCGCTGTGCTGGGGCGAGCCGGGACAGGCCCTGGCCCAGGGCGCTGTGAGGGCTGTGCGGTGCCGGTGCCCCGGGCAGTGCCTCCACTGCCATCCCGGGGGTGGTGACAAGCCCGTTCCTATCCCGGTAACAGGATTTATATGATTTTTTTCCTTGTGCGGTGTCCAATGCAGTAAGTTTTGGGAGGGCTCGCACATGCTCAGCAGTCTCACCTGCGGTGCAGGAGGCGGGCAGGATTCATTTTGGGTTGGATATTGGAGCTTTCCTGGATTCCTGTCATCTGGGGGATGCTGGAGCAGTGGTGTCCTCGCAGCCCTGGGCTCGGTCCTTACTGGGCTGAATCCGGCCGTGACCATCTGAGAATGACATTCCCGAAGGCAGGAGCTCAGCGGCTGGAGCCCCTGTCCCCGATGGGGACAGGTCGTGTCCCCAGGAGGGGAGCACGCACAGCCTCCCCAGCCGGATCCGTCCTCCTGGAGGATCCCAGCGCCGATGCAGCTGCATTTTGCAGAAATGGGATGGTTTGGGTGAGATGCTGGAAGACTTTGCTGTGATGGGGGCGGGGGGGAAGGAATGGGCTTGGAAATGCCCTGGTGGGCTCTAGTGCTTCCCTCGGTGGTGCCAGCTCCCAAAAAGCGCTCTCTTGCCGTGTCTTGTTAGCTACAAGTGATCTTGAACCTGCTCAAAATACTAATGGCTGTTAATGAGGCAGGACAGGCGCCGGGCTCGTCTCTGCCTGGCAGTGCATGGGGGGAGCTGGGTGCTGCTGCAGGAGCATCTCCTGGGTGCTTCTCCCTGCCCTGGTGCCTCTTGCAGGGTGCTTGCAGATGGCACTGGGATTTGGGGGACAAGGGGAAAAGGAGATCGGGAGATAAGCCAAGCCCCTTGCAACCGTACCTCTTTTTAACACTGTTAAGAACTGTATTTGTAGAGTAATTCCTGTTGGCGAGGACCTCTGGAGGTCTCTGGTCCACGCCCCCCCACCCCCCCTTAACTTTGAGGCTAAAGCAGGCTACATGGAGCCTCAGCTGGGTGAGATTTGAAGCTCTCCAAGGATGGAGATCCCACCACCTCCCCAGGCCCGTGTGTCACCGCCCTACACAAAGAATTACTGTCTTTATACCCAAGTAGGATTTCTCCCCTTACTTGTTGCCTCTCATCCTTTTGCCGTGTGTCTCCATCTCTCTCGAACCATCTGAGTCCCATCAGGGCCATGAGTAGCTCCTTCAGCTTCAAACCGTTCCCCATTTGGCTGGATGACATTGGCAAGCGTGTGGTTTTTTGGAAGCGGAGCCATCGACACCCTCGGCATAGTGATGACGGCTTTGCAGGGTGCAAAGCGTGTTCACATTGCTTCTGGCTTGCTCCACCTGCAGCCCAGCTGAGCTGGGCAGCACCAGTCGGGGCTTTCTCTGCCTCGATTAACAGAGGGGAAGAAAACCACCTCATTTTTGTTGAGGTACAAATTCAAGTTGCCTCAAAAAAAAAAAAAAAAATCTCGAGTTTCCTCTGAAACTTCAGCCCAAAACTGCAAATCAATTGGGAAGATTAAAATCGACCCTTGTGGAAATGAGAACCTCCCGTGCACGTTCTTGGCAGAAAGTAGATGTCCAAAAAAATCAAGGTTGATAGCTGTAAATGCGCTTGGGGAGGGAAGGAGCGTGTCTGGAGCTGCTCAGCACGGTAACCTGGACTTTGGGTGGGTGGGCTTTGTGACTGGGCAGTTGGTGGCAACCTGGACTATCTCCTCTGCGGTGGAGCTGGGACCTTTCAGCGTGGGCAGCTGTCTTCTGGCTGGTCAGGAGCTGATGGGTATGCTTGCTTATCTGGGTAGCCAGGAAAGATCAGCCCTTGGTAAAGTCCTGCTACGTGCCTCTTGGGTGCTCCACTGGGTTTTCCAGCCGATGGTTGTGGCCGCAGGGCTGTGGCCTCGCTGGTGCTGTACGCAGGAGAAAACCCAACTCTCCTGGGCTGGCATTGCGGAGCCCTCACTGAGCTGACGGACCTCAAGGAGGAGAACAAATACTTTTCCATTTAAAAAAACCAGGCATTTTTAAATTTTTCTCCTTAGAATACCTGAGGTGGAAGGGAGCTTCTGGAGGTCACTGGGTCTAACCTCTGCTCAGAGCGGGGCCGGCTTTCAAGTTAGCCCCAACATGAGAAGGTTTTTCTTATTTTTCCTCCCATAAATCCCCGGAGGATAAAGAACCTGGGGCACAGGATGCTTCTCCTGCTGCTCTGGCCATGTATCCCCAGAGCCTCGGGGTCTCATCTCCCTCCCCGTCCTCTTGCTGATTTGCATCGCGTGGTAATTTCGCATTTATTTCCAAAAAGCCCCGTGCCCGTTCCGGTGGGGAACAGAAGCACTTCTTCAGCTGATGCTTGTTTATAGAGCGTGATCCTGTTATGACGAGTGCCGGAGGGACCGGAGATGAGAATAAACTGAATATTATAAACCTGCAAACTGCAGGCTGAGCTGGCGGACGCGGAGCTGAACCACCCGGGCTGCGGGATTGGGATTTCCAGGCAGAGTGAGCAAGGGGCAGGGTGGCCTGGCACAAAGTTTCCCTAAAATATGGGGAGGATGGAGCATCCTCCTTCCCTTTCCTAAGTAAGAGTGGATTTGAGGAATGGGTTTTAAAAGCCAGATGCGGCTTGCAATGAGCAACCGCTTTGCATGTAGATGTTAAAGAAAATGCACAGCTATGCTGTAAAGCAAAGAAAAAGGTGGTGGTGGTGGTGGGGAGGGTTTAAAGGAACTTGAGTGGAAACAAATTACAAAAATCACACTAACGGCAGTAAAGTCGGTGAAATGACGTTCTGGCATAACGGGCAGAGCAAAACTAATTAAATATTTAATGCTGGTACGAGGCACTGGCACATCTCGAGGTATTGAGTGCGATAGAGATGTAAGTAGTTGTCATCATCTGCTTCAGCATCTGCTCCGGACAAACCTGTTTGCTTCCCCCCTGTCCTGTTGCAGCCAGCCCTGCTCTGGCCCCGGGGTCACCACCCTGGCCCCCGGGTCACCCGTGGCCTCGGGGATGTCACCCCAGCTCCTGGGTCGCAGATGGGGGCTTGTGGCATGGCTCGCCCTGGTCCTGTGAGCCAGGCACAGGGACGGCAGCATCCAGCTCCTGGCCATGGAACGGGTTTTTGGGGAAAGAAATCCAACCTCAGGGAAAAGGGAATTTATAGCAGAGGCCCAATTTGTACCAAAATTGTGTGACCTGGGAGCCGCGTGCCGGTGAGTGCAGCTTTTGGGTCATTTCTATCCCTACGGCTGCGAATCCCCACGGGATGCTCGTCACGCAGCGCCTGGCCGAGATCGCCCGGCTCGTTGCGTAGCCCTGGCGACTTTATCTGTGCTTTTGGGATGGAAAAAGAGGAGTCGCAGCATCTCAGCTGCCAGGATGAGAGGGCTGGAGGCAGCGCAGCCACCTCGGGGCTTGGCAGGGTGGCGTGGCTGGCATGGTGTTTTCCTGCAAATGTGGGACATTTCAGAAAGGGAAAAAAAAAAAAGGGCAAAAACTTTTAAAAGAGGAGCGTGGGGCTTCCCTGAGCTGAAGGGAGCCAGTGGGGCTGCCTTTCCCAGCTCGCCTTTGCTCCCGGGCTGTGCTTACTGCTGGGGAGGGACTCTAGGCTGGGGCATGTGTTATACATCCCTTGGGAGGGATGGCTGGTTTGCTTGGAGATGATTTTTTTTTTTTTTTGACTCCTCCTGCTGCCGTCCCTGACGCCAGGCTAAGCGCATTTATATCCCGCGCTTCCCAGGAACATCCCAGGGCTAGCAGGGATCGCATCCACCTCTCCTTATGGGGCTGTTCTTGCTGCCGGGGCGAAGCCGGAGCATCGGGTGGGGAAAAGCAGCACCATGAGGCACAGCTCTCCTGGCTCCGCCGCAGCTGCTGAGCTCATTTTTAGCTCATTATTTCTGCTTGGGAGCTGATGGAAGGCAGTTTGCAAAGATGCATTTAATGAGTGAAAATTCATAAAAATGTTTTCCGGGCTCTGTTGTGCTGGTGCAGCGTCCGGCCACCAGCGCTGTTTGCCACAATGGTGGCACCGGGGTTAGTGCCAGCATCCTGCACCCCCTCCCCGAACCCTGGCTTTGCCAGGGAGCTTTGTGGATGCTGCCAGCACTGAAATGCGGGGCGACCATGAGAAAACCTCATTTTTTTAAAAAAAAAAAAAAACAACCCTCTTTTTTTGCAGATTGGGAGCTTGGAAAACTACTACCACTTTTACCACAGCAAGACGTTTAAGCGCTCGACGCTGAGCAGCCGGGGACCGCACAACTTCCTCCGCATGGACCCCAAGGTACGGGGCCGGACAGCCTGGGGTCCCCCGGCCTCTGCGGGGTCGGCGGGATGGGGGTCCCCATTTCCCCCCGGAGCAGCCTGTTGGCTTGGTCTGGGTCAAGCGTGAGCCCAAGCATCTTGCGATGATATGTCATCCTTGAACCGCAGCCCTGTGCACGCACGGGGTGACTCATTGGACATGGGTACGTCGATCGGTGATGAAAAATACTTAGAGGTGACTAAACGCTAACATCTGCCTGAAAGCCGGGAGGAAGAAAAGGGGGGAAAAAAAGCCTTCCAGGATAGAAAGGCTGTTGCATGCTCGGGGTGTTGATCCAGTTGCCACAACACTCGCTGCCTCAATGGTTGCTATGTGTGAAATCCTTGGCAATAGCTCTGCATTGCTTTTTCCTAGAGCAAGCATCTGAAGGGATTTTCAGCGCAGCTGAATTGACAAAAGTAATGGGGGCGGGGGGGAGAAGGCAAGGAGGGACAGGCGGGACCTGGGTGAGCTGGGCTCGGGGTGGCGGGGAAGGGCTGCGGCTCTGCCTTGGCTTTTCTCCTCCCTGAGCTCCATCCGGTGCCCGAGCCCTGTGAGATGCTACTTCTGCAGAGCAGGGAAAGGGTTAATGTGTGGGGAGGGTCTGTTTTTTGGGGAAAGGGTAAAATAAATGTAGAAAGAAACCATTGCAATGAAGGTACACATGCTCCAGTGAGCTGCTGGTGCTTGCACCAGTGCCCGGCCACCCTTGGGATGCTCCCGGCCACCCTTGGGATGCTCCCAACTCCCAAGACGTTTCCAACCCACTCAGCACGGCACATCCCATCCGCATCTCTCCAGACCCACACAGCAACCCTGCTTTCCCTAGCCAGCCAGCTTTCCAGAGAGATCTGCTGTTAACTATTCGGACAGGGTCTGTAGCACATTTCTGAGGAGGCACACACGTGGCCGCTGCCCCGCAGCGGCATTGCTGGCGGGGAAAACCACAGCGAGGGGAGCATGGATGCCCTGGAAGTGTGCTGGGCTCTAATTAAAGCTGTTTGCCTGCG
Source organism: Mycteria americana (assembly GCF_035582795.1). Lineage (NCBI taxonomy): Eukaryota > Metazoa > Chordata > Aves > Ciconiiformes > Ciconiidae > Mycteria > Mycteria americana. The sequence goes on along the minus strand of NC_134370.1, from coordinate 67,466,578 downwards.
GGGAGGTGTGCAGGCATCCCAGCAAATGATGAATTCGGCTCTGCAATTGAAATATTTCCATTTAAATGAGTCTAGTTATAATGCAAACCAAATCAATTGGCTTTTAGTCTTATTAACATTTACCTTACCTTGCTCTATGGACTGCAAGATACAGCAATTGGCTCCTGTTCTCTTAATCCTTCGCTATCACTCAGAGTTCAAGACCTCTTGGCGTATGTTGTCTCCCCCTTTCCCATGCACATTTGCAAGTCATTTTTGGAGATGTCTCGGCATTTGAACGGCACCGGCTTAGCATGTGCGACACAGGAAAACATCACCACGAGGCACGAGGAAATGCGAGCTGGAATAGCAAAGATGGAAACAAATCTTGCAGAAATCCCGACGAACCAGCAAGTTCAATCATTTGCAGATGTTGGGTGGTTCGTGCCTTCCAGGGGCTATTGTTTCCAGCATCATTATTTATCGGTTTGCTCTGCCGTGGGGGTCAGTGGTACGAGGGCTGGGCATCACCCGGGGTCCTGGTCCCCGTGGGACCACGCTGCAGCCGAGCTCGCCTCTTGCCCCAAGAGACCCCCGCAGCTGGTGGCTGCTCCATTTGAGGCTGATGTGAGCCAAGCGACATGGCAAGCGATTGAAGGGGAGGAGAGATGTCGCAAATCCAGCGATTTTTGGGGGCAGGTCGTGGTGGCGAGAGTCAGAGGCATGGAGGTGCAAGGGGATGCAGAACGGGGTCATGCCGTGCTGTGCCACCCCTCGTATGGGCTCATCTTGCAGCTCTCATGGCTGTAAACTTTCCCAGCTCGCTGGGACGCTCCTGTTGGTCCTCGCGGTGCTTGAGCCTTCAGCCTCGCTGCTCCGGTCTCTTAATCCTCATCGGAGGATGTCATGGCCTCAGTCCCTGTGCCTCTGGCCACGTACCATAGCAAAATCAACCCCACCTAAATTATTTCTGCCGTGCTTTATGGCGACCATGTGCTGGAGCCATCTGGTTTGTCCTGGATCTCCGCTTTAATTCCCGCACATCCACTGGAATAAGTCAAGCTATTGCTTTTGAGGAGTTGCATCCTCGCCTGTGCCGGTTATCGTGTTCGGTGGAGCTACCCTGGGTGGCTGGATCCGGGCATCGCCCACTGAAGATCGCAAAGTAAGGGGGAACATAAAAAGCTGCCCCTCTGTTTCCAGCGAGGGCGAAGGGTTCGGCTTGGTGATACCTGTGCCTCCTCGCAGGGTCCTTCGGTGCCACTCACGGTCGCCTTGTTATTGCTAATTAGGGTTTGCAGGGCTAGAGCAGGGACCCCCCAGGCTCAGGACTGTGTTGTAACACTTTTGGCCATTTCTAGTAGCAAAAAAAGACTTTTTTTTTTTTTTAAATTTCCGAGAAGCTTCTCCCCCCCCACCCCCGGATGAGTGATGGAAGTCGATCCAAGTTTCAGAAGCCGCAGGAGCTGTTGCAGGGATGCCCTGGGCTCCTTCCCGCTCGCCCGTTGTCTTCCCACGCCGGCCGCATTGATGTAGCAAACCCCCCTTGAAATCAGCGCCGTTAAACTGCTGATTTCTCTGTGTCCACGCAAGACCTCTCCATTGACTCCCAGCTGGCAGCACTGGGGTCGGTCAGGAGCGTGTTTAAGACGAAGACATCCCCGCGAGCCACCGCAGCTCCTGGCAAAACCCCGCGAAATCCCACGTCTTCCCGTTGTTCCTGCATCCAGCAAAGCCGCAGGGAAAGGCGAGAGCTGTGGCTTGGGCAGCGAGACCCGTGGTAATGCTGCCAGAGAGTGCTGCTTTAAGGAGAAAAGCCGGGTATTTGGGCCATATCCTCTATTTAATGTATTTTTTTTTTTTTTTAACTAGACCACAAAGTTGTATTTTTGCTTCCAGTGCTTAAATCTGTCGTCGTATAAGCAAAGCAGCATGCTGTTGTCAGCCAAGGCAGCACGGAAACTCATTTTTCTATGAAATACATATTTTTTTTTTTCCTTTCAACAGTTTTTTTTCTTTAAAATATATATGTTTAAAAACCAAGCTCTAGGCTGGAAACTGTCAAGTTTCTGATATGCACAGCTCCCCATCCACCTCCATCCAAGTCAGAAAGCTATAAACCACGCAAGGAGAACTTGGTTCAGCTGACAGTTTCACGTAAATGAGCCCAACAAAAACTTGCAATTTGGATTTTTATTCTTGTCATTACAAAACCTTAGTCACAAGTACGGAGTCATCCCCACGAGCACCTCTGCCCTGCCCAAAAGACCCTGAGCCGTTGGGAAGAAAGTGTCCGGCGAGGAGGCACGTGCCGCAGAGCCCTCCCAGCTCATCGGCTGGTGCCTGCCTTCTCCCAGCGTGAGCACGTGTAAAGATTTGGTCTATAAATTATTTTTACAACCTATTTTCAATAAACCTGGGTTTCATCTCCATGCTGAAGGCAGGAGAGCCCTTTTTGTGGGCAATAAAGGGTCTGGGGGGGGGAAACGCTGGCCAGGGACGGGATGCGGCTTCTCCCAAACCGGCACCTAAGGCAGCTCCTGCCGCAGCGACACGGGCAAGCACTGGCGTTTCCCAATCCTGGCCTTTTCCGGCTCATTTCCCGTTTGATCTCTTCACGTGTCATGCCCCACTGAAAAGCAAACAAATGTCAGAGCGGTCGGCCCCGAGGCCGTCTCGCCCGCAGCCAGTGCCAAAAACGCCTCTCTAGAGCCAGCCCCATCCCCCGAGACCTGCCGCGGCCATGTGTGGTCGTCCCGTATTTTTGAGAAACGCGTGTTGTGCTTGAGTAAAGCCCCCAGTTTTATTATTTTATCAGGAGGAGAGGAAGTCGAAGGATGAGAAGCCCTGGAGCCGGCTGGTGAAGTCTCGGGGCTGAGCTGCGGCTGCTGCCTCCCAGCCAGGGGAATGATCAGCCCCAAAATTAAGCCAAGCACCTGAGTCCTCTCCAACACTTTGACTAAACGCTTAAATATGTGGTTCGTCTCCAGTGGGACTTCAGCGCGTGCTTCGCTGCTTCGTTAAGCCGGGGGGGTTTAGGCACGTGCTTGGAGGCGACGTTATTTACGCTCGAGGGTTTTGCTGCACCAGGAGAGGAATCCGGTCCCTGGCTCGGAGACCGCAAAGAGCTGAGCTTGCCCTGTCCGTCTGTCCATCCATCCTTTACTCCCCCAAAATGAAGCCGCTATCTCCGCAGCAGCCCGGCCAAAGGAGCCGGGGGGTTTGCCGATGCGTGGGGTGGCGTCGGGATGGGTCCGGGCTGCGGTTTGCACGGCGCCCGCAGCCCGTTTTGGCAGGCGATGCCGGGCTCCGTGCCCAGGGCCGACGCTGACCCACAGCTCTGCTTGCAGGTGGACTGGCTGCAGCAGCAGGAGGTGAAGCGGCGGGTGAAGAGGCAGGTCCGAGGCGAGCCGCACGCCCTGCCCTTCAACGACCCGGTGTGGCCCAACATGTGGTACCTGGTGGGTATCTGCCCTCCGCCGCCCCGCGAGGAACCCGCTGCTTTACAGGGGGTTAATTTATTTTTAATCAAACGCATCATCGGTCTTTGCTCAGCCCGGCCAGTAATGGAACACCTTACTATCGGTGAACGCCCCTGGCAGCAGGATTTTAAAATTGTGAATGAACACACGAGCGAGTCTAGTTTTAAGTGTTGCACCATCAGGAGCAGCTCCTCGTTATGGTCTGCGCAGTGAAGGCTTGGGAGCCGCGTGGCTGCAGCACCCATGCATTTTCCCCATCCAAGAGCTGCAGCCATCTATTTACAATATCATTTTTCTCCCGCCTGCTTCATCGATCTGTATTTGACAGGGAAATTCATTGAAAATTAAGTGCAGAAAGGAAACGAGCACTTCAAAACCAAAGAGCCCGCAGTATTTGAAATGGAAGAGGAAAAGAATAATAGGGAGATAGCGTTGCCTGGATTAACTGCTGCTGGATGGCTTTGATAGTGGAGTAAAGTTATAACAAATGTACAAGTTATATGGCAGGGGGTGGGACGTAAATATATTTTCTGGTTGATTAACCGGGCTCCCAGCCCGGCTGCTCGCTTAGATGGGCTGAAATGGGGTCGCAGCCCTTTTGCAGCTTGTGCTTGCTGTGTTTCCCCCCCGTAGCACTGCGGCGATAAAAGCAGTCGCTGCAGGTCGGAGATGAACGTCCTGGCAGCCTGGCAGAGGGGCTACACCGGCAAAAACGTGGTGGTCACCATCCTCGATGACGGCATAGAGAGGAACCACCCCGACCTCCTGCAAAACTATGTGAGCTGGGGGATGGACGGGCTGGGGCTGGTCCTCGCGGTGAATCGATTTATGGAGAATTTCAGTGTATAAACACAGTTTAAGTCTGTGCATTGGCAGATTAGAAGAAAAGGGGTTTTTTTAAAAAAAATCTCGAGATGTTTTTAAGAAGGAAACAAGGTTTTTAGGCAAGAGGGTTTGGGGGAACTCCCTTTGCAGCTGTCTGGGAAGCGGCCGCCTCCCTCCGGCTCGCCAGGGCAGAGCCAAAAACCTGCATGAACCCACTCAGCCCCAGCTCAAACCCCATCCGGCCGGGCTGGGGGGGACGGTGCCGGACCCAGCAGGATTTGGGCTTTGGAGGAGCTGTCTCCAGTGAGAGCAGGATGTTTCCCCCTGGGCAGCCATCTCTCAGCAGGGGCTGCAGCCCAAAACTATTTGTCTTGAGCAAATAGTCAGAAACTAAGTGGAAAATGGCATTTACTGCCCAGCTGGCTGCGGGCAAAGCGGGACCGCGCCGCTGCCGAGGCCGCTTTGTCCCACGCTGTGCTGGTAAATCAAATCTAATGGCGGCAACATGTTTTCAGGACCCTCTTGCAAGCTACGATGTCAACGGGAACGACCACGACCCAACTCCGCGCTACGATGCCAGCAACGAGAACAAGTACGTGATGCTAATTGCCGTGGAGCCGGTGTCCGCGTGGCCGGGGTGTGCCGGGGTCCCCGGGGCTGGGTGTCCCCCCCGGGGTGTCTTCCAGGTCTGTGGCCTTTCCCCTTCCCCAGCGCCGCGGAGGACGCTGCGTTACGGGCTTTGCACGGGGTCGTTGCGTTTAATGCAAATCCAACCTGTGGCAGCCACGCTAATTGCTAACGAACCCTCCAGCCATCGAAGGATGGCGCTGCTGGGGGGGGTGGGTGGCGGTGGTGGTCCTCGCCGTGGTCAGGGATTAAACCACAGGAGTCGGGCTGGGTGGCTTAGATGCCGAAACTTGGACGCGCTTTCTGGGCTTCGGTTAAAGTGGGACGGGCACGCGGTGGCACGTGGGGAAAGGAAACGGGAATGGAAAGAGCAGAGCGCGTTTAGGTGCAAGATGCAAAGAGGAAACTGCATCTAGGTGCAAAATGCAAAGAGCAAATTGCATCTAGGTGCAAAATGCAAAGAGCAAATTGCATCTAGGTGCAAAATGCAAAGAGCAAATTGCATCTAGGTGCAAGATGCGAAGAGCAAATTGCATCTAGGTGCAAAATGCAAAGAGCAAATTGCATTTAGGTGCAAGATGCGAAGAGCAAATTGCATCTAGGTGCAAAATGCAAACAGCAAATTGCTTCCTGCGTTAGTGTCCTCCATCCCCCAGCCCTTGCTGGGTTTTGGATACGGGCTTGGGGTGCTTTCTTCCAGCACTCTGGCCTCAGGGCCAGTTTCTGGGTGCTGGGTGGGGGTAGCCGGAGGGATCCTTCACCACGGGACGTGGGCTCATGGGGGCTTTCTCTTCGCAGGCACGGCACCCGCTGCGCAGGGGAAGTGGCGGCGGCGGCGAACAACTCGTACTGCATCGTGGGCATCGCCTACAACGCGCGCATCGGAGGTGAGGCTGGCACCTGCCTGCGGCTTCCCTGCCCTTCGCCGTCCCCCCGAGGGACAGTGGCCGCCCTGGACGTGCCGATGGGCTCCCGGGGCGGGGGGTGGGATGCTGTTCTCCCAGATATTGCCAGCAGAGAGTCTCCTCCTTGGTGCCCCGGCTGCAGGGAGCCCCGGGGGGGCTTGGGGGAGGATGGGTGACGCTGGGTGCAGGGGACCCCCCGGCTCCATGTATTTTGGGGTGGAAACCTGCTTGGGCTGCATCCTCGCCGTGGGGATGCACGTGGATCAAGGATGTGGTGGCTTCACTCCAAAAGTTCACAGCTGCTCTCGGTGGGGGCTGGCCTTTTTGGGGTGGCCGCGTTCGCTACGGTCGGCAGCGCCGGTTTAGCTTCAGAGCTGAAATCGCTCATTTGTGAGGTTTATGTCTGCAGATGAGCCGCTCGGAGGGCGGGGGTCTGGGGAGACCTCCGAAATACCCTCGGGGGGAAAACACCAAGGAGGTGGGGGGCCAGGGCTGCTTGGGTGGGGGGATCTTTGCACAGTCCCTCAAATAACACGATGCGTAGGAAGCAAATGAATCTTTATCACCAAATTGGATCCTGATGGTAATTAGCATCACAGAGCTCATTTGCATTAGTGTAGCTGGTTTTGGAGGCTGGTCTGAGCCGGGGCTGGCCAGCCCGGGCTGTTACAGCACCCGCTGGGGAGATGGAGGTGTCGGGGGGGGTAGGAGTGCGGTGTCCCCTCTGCGTGGCTGGTGGGACCGTGTAGGGGACAAACGCCTGGAGCCGGGTCCTCACCGGGGCTTTTAGCCCTGTCCCTGGCACAGCTGGAGTGGGAGAGGGGCTTTTGCTCAAGGGGGCTGCGACCCCTTCTACCACCCCACGGGGGGAGACGTCACCATCAGGAGCACGGCCCCAAGCACCCATGGGTGGATTTGGGGCTTAATTCCTTCTCTCAGCTTGTTCATCCTGGCCATGCAAGAAGCAGCTTTCGTTAGGGTTGTGTGTGCACGGGAGCGGTGCCCGCAGGGAGTCCTGCTCCTGGCCAAGTGCCGTCAGCAGGTCCCTGTGCCGGGAAAATCCCCTGGGAGAAGGAATAACCCCGGGGAGGGCGAATGGGTGAGTGGCAGGGGCTGTAAAGGCTGCGGCACGTCATCCCATCCCATCCCATCCCATCCCATCCCATCCCATCCCATCCCCTGTCCCCCCGGCACGTGGGATGGCTTCTTGCCTCTAAACCCAGCTCAAAGCGTGCACCAAGCAGCAGCAGAGCAAGGCAAAGCTCCCGGGCGGGTTTAAGGCAGTTTTGCATCTTGCAGGATCAGGCCATTGCCTTCACGCTCCTTTTCAAGCCCGTTTCTCTGCAGCAGCCGCGGAGACAAGCGTTACTTGTTGACTTTATAACGACCTATGGATCCCATTTTAATTTGCTTCCTTTAACGAGTGCCTTGCCTTGAGGGTGTGCTGGGGAGGCATCGATCGATGTGAGGCACCTGGCAGAGGGTAGAAGCTGTGGGCTTCCCACAACGTGAACAGGCAAAGGGGAAAAATAAAGTCTGGAGCCATATCAAGTTTGGGATCATGGAGGAAAACGCGCTATAGCTGCAGTGAGAGTGATTTTAGATGGATTACACAAATAAAGCAGCGATTAATGAGCACAACTTGTTGGGGAAGCCTATTTGTCACACTTGGAGAGCAACCATCTAATTTTACTGGCTGCTCTTCAGCGCTCTTGCGTTGCTTTTCATTTGCTCCGGGCAAAATACATTGCTGCTCGAGAAACAGAACAGGGTCCTGCCATTCCTCCTCCTCTCACCTCTCCTCCCACGCTCACTTTGGAGCCCGCTATTGCTCCCTGCGTGGCAAAGAGCTCGTTTGTTTTACAGCATCCTTGCCTGCTCCCTCCCGTCCCCCCTTATTTAACTGGAGGGTCCCCGCGTCATGGGTGGTTGACTCTGGGCTGGCTTTGGGCTGACTCTGGGCTGGCTTTGGGCTGGCTTTGGGCTGACTTTGGGCTGGCTTTGGGCTGGCTTTGAGTTGGCTTTGGGCTGGCTTTGAGTTGGCTTTGGGCTGGCTTTGGGCTGGCTTTGGGCTGACTCTGGGCTGGCTTTGGGCTGGCTTTGAGTTGGCTTTGGGCTGGCTTTGAGTTGGCTTTGGGCTGGCTTTGGGCTGGCTTTGGGCTGGCTTTGGGCTGACTTTGGGCTGGCTTTGGGCTGGCTTTGAGTTGGCTTTGGGCTGGCTTTGAGTTGGCTTTGGGCTGACTCTGGGCTGGCTTTGGGCTGACTTTGGGCTGGCTTTGGGCTGGCTTTGAGTTGGCTTTGGGCTGGCTTTGAGTTGGCTTTGGGCTGACTCTGGGCTGGCTTTGGGCTGGCTTTGGGCTGGCTTTGGGCTGGCTTTGAGTTGGCTTTGGGCTGGCTTTGAGTTGGCTTTGGGCTGGCTTTGGGCTGGCTTTGAGTTGGCTTTGGGCTGACTCTGGGCTGGCTTTGGGCTGGCTTTGGGCTGGCTTTGAGTTGGCTTTGGGCTGGCTTTGAGTTGGCTTTGGGCTGACTTTGGGCTGGCTTTGGGCTGGCTTTGGGTTGACTCTGGGTTGACTCTGGGCTGGCTTTGGGCTGGCTTTGGGCTGACTCTGGGCTGGCTTTGAGTTGGCTTTGGGCTGACTCTGGGCTGGCTTTGGGCTGACTCTGGGCTGGCTTTGGGCTGACTCTGGGCTGACTTTGGGCTGGCTTTGGGCTGACTCTGGGCTGGCTTTGGGCTGACTTTGGGCTGGCTTTGTGCTGGCTTTGAGTTGGCTTTGGGCTGACTCTGGGCTGGCTTTGGGCTGACGCTGGGTTGACTCTGGGTTGACTCTGGGTTGGCTTTGAGGTGTTTTGGGTTGACTTTGACCTGACTTTGAGCTAACTTTGGGCTGCCTTTGGGCTCGCTGATGAACGTGCCCACATTTAGCAAGCACAAAAACCTGTCCCTCGGCTGGTTTTGCTTGCTGTGCCGCAGCCGAGCGTGGCTCGCACACCGGGCTCGGCTTTTCGCCCCTTCTCCTCATGTTTTCTTGTTAACGTGACAAAGAGGGGAAGTGTCTGGGAACTACTCTGCTCCCTCATTTTGTATTTCTAAACTTGTTTTTCGCTGGTAGGGGACAGCGTCGAAAAGAGATATTTGAGTTGACTGGTGTCCAGAGCGCAGCTGCAGCTGTAACGACATCTGCCTGCGTTTGTTTGCTTTAAGAAAAAATACACGTAGAAAGGGAAATGCATTTTTATAAACCGGACTCTCCCTGGCTGGCAAAATACAATGCTGAAATTTCCAGCACCTCCTTTCCTGCAAGGGCTGTTTCTGGGCAGCCCTTTGGGGTGCCTGGCACCCTCTGCCCGCCGTGCGGAGGGGGCAATCCGGCAGGGAAGGGGTGATGGGGAGCGGAGGGGGTTGTAACCCTCATATTGCAGCACTTGGAGGCTGGGGAAGTGCTGCAATCCCCCACGGTCCTGCTGTGGCTGGTGGGCTCTGCCTGCAAACCACCCCGGCCGGCACCCGCCGGCATTCCCGGCTGGAAGGGAGGTTATCCCAGGCAGCAGCGGCATCGTCCCGTCACGGGTTGGGGTCCTGACTGATTTCGGCCGTGCAAACCGCAACCTGGGGCTTCTCCTGGGGCTTCTCCCTCTCCTGGGCACCGCTGGCATCAGCCGGGCAGCGATGGGGTTCGGGGACGGTCACAGTTGTCCCCACTCGTGGGGAGAGGCTTCGTCCCGCCGGTGTGCCTGAAGCTGGGGGGCCCTGAGTGTTTGGGAAACACCACTATCTTCCAGGTGGAGAAATGAGTTAGCCGATTAATTAAAAGGGGGGGAGGAAGTTTTTAGCAGGGGGATTTTGCCGCCGGGGAGTGCGGCACCGCTCCCACCACCTGATCCCCGCCAACGGAGGGGAAGCGAATTTTAACCCCCCCCCCCCATCACTCGCCATGAAGCCAGCAACACAGAAAACTTTCCAAAATAGCTCCCCAGATTCCCGCTGCCAGGCTCGTTAGTGTGCGGGGCCGCGGGTTGAAGCTATTCCAGGCGCTCCTGAGCCGTGCGGTTTCCGCCACCGTTAACAAAGCCCTTTGATTGCAATCCTCGCACTTTCATCCAAGCCGTTAAGCCCTAATGTCTGATGTTTTTGTGCTTTTAGGCATTCGTATGTTAGATGGCGATGTAACAGATGTTGTTGAAGCGAAGTCGCTTGGCATCAGACCCGATTACATTGACATTTACAGCGCGAGCTGGGGGCCAGATGATGATGGGAAGACAGTTGATGGACCTGGTCTATTGGCCAAACAGGCTTTTGAGCATGGCATTAAAAAGGTGTGGATCCCGCAGCGCCCAGACGCGCTCGCCCTCCTCCTCCTGCCCCGTGGGGAACGCGTGCCGGGGCCGCGGCCGGCCCGGGGTCCGGCGTGGGGACGGGCGGCTCGGCCCCCCGAGGCGATGCCAACGTTAGGGCTGGGGTGGGGGGGGTGAATCATCTCTAATTTTTCCTAGTTTTCCCCGGCGTCCCTAAGAGCTCCGGTGGATTTTGCGGCTGAGGGCGGTGACGGCGGGAGGTGCCCGGCGATGGCGCGGCGCCGGCGGGACCCCTCAGCATGGCTGGCCCCGGCGGGAGCATCCGGCAGCGCCGGCCGCCAGGCAGAGCCCCGGCAGAGCAGGCAGGCCCCAGGTTGAGTTGCGAAGCTCTGCCGGGCTGAGAAACCCAAAGCGGTTCTTGGGGGGGAGACTTTGCACCTCAAAACGTCCCCCCGGGTGCTGGTGCGGAGGGATGCGGCCACCCCCTGGCATCTCCGTCCCCCCTCCTTCACCCTCCCCTGAGCCCGGGTATCCTCTCCCGGGGGTCTCCATCACATTAAGCATCTCCCTGGTTTTCCACCCGGAACGAGCGACTGTGTCGTGGCTGGGGCGGACGTGGGTGCCGCCACAGGACCCGGCCGCGGGGACAAGGAAAAATTCAGATTATTGTCCCTGAAGTCCTCCAGCGAGAGGGGCTCAGCTGGCATCACGCATGATTGACAGCTGTCAATCCCCGCTGGGGATGCCCCGGCCTTCCCGCGCCCCCTCTCTTTTTGGTCGCTTTTAAAAAATGCCCAATATTGGCTAAAAGCGCCGGGAAAAAGACCTTTCTCGGCAGCTCGGTGGGTGCCGCGGGTAAGCGTCAGAGCGGCTCGGGGCTGTGCAGCGGGAGTGCCCGGGTGCTTCGGTGACTTGGGGGTTGGGGTTTTGCCACCGGCTGCCCTGACCTGGGCTTTGAAACCTCCCCACTTCACTCCCTGCCTCCCCTCCTGCCTCCGCTGCCTCTCCTTGCAGCGTGCCGGGATCCAAGGCAGCTGCAGGCTGGGGCGATGCAGCCTGCCTGTTATCTAAAAATAGGGTGGAGTGTTTTTCCCACTATTTACTTGATTTCCTGCCGGGGCGGTGAGCCTGCCGAGGAATCCGTTGAAGTGCTGGGGAGTTCACGCCGTGTAAATATGGGGGAACAAGCTGCTTTTTAGACCTTATTTTTCCATGCAGGAGCAAATGGGCGGCAGCAGGGTACTTGCCCGGCGCGGCCCTGCTGTTTCGGGATGCTTGCTTCTGTCTCCCAGGGGACGTCAGTGCCCCCACTGCCACCCGTGTTTGCAGCACCCACTATCCCGCATGCACAGCTCTTAATTGCCAACTTCTTCTCCTTAAATAATGAGGAAAGCCGCAAGCGGATAGTTAGCCGCCACCTTTAGCCCAAGCAAACAGCTGTAACCAAGTTATAAATCCTTAAAATTGAGTTTTTAATGGAAACATTAAAATAACCTTTATCTATTAGCAATAGGACTGCGCTGGGGTAATTTATCATCTTGTTTCTCGCTCCTCCAGCCACACCTTATTAGTTCCCGAGCTAACGAGGGGATATTTAATCCTGGGCTCTCATGGAGTGCCGTTGGGCAAACACCCAAGCCCCAGCAGCGCTGCGGAAGCGGGGAGATGCTGTGCATCCCGCATCCGACCAAGGCACTGCTGGGGTGAGCCGGATCATCGCCAGCCTTGGCCAGGGGGGGATTCCCTGCTTTAAATGATGCCTGGATCCAGGTTTTATAGCGGCCAGGAGGCCCTTGCCAGGATGGCGTTGGCTTAGGAGGATGGCAAATAAAGAAGTTGGGTGTTTGGGGTCTGTTTGTGGAAATCTCGGTAGTTGCCTGTTTGCGAGCAAAGGGAAAGTGTGGTTTTTTTCCAGTCCGAGGGAGTTGCGATACGCAGTGAGCTCTGGCTCCGCAGGGAAACGCTGTCGGGTGTTAGATGTGCATTGCTGTAGTGTCGTTTATGTGCCTGTTCATGTCCTCACGCAACCGTGCTGGCTCCAAACCCGCTTTCCTGTGGTGCAGCCCTGCTGGCATCCCGGGGGTGCGGGTTTGGACCCGGACCGAGCGGCCTTTCTCGGCACCCACGGCTGCGATGCTCGGGGTGCGGGATGCAAGGGAGGTCTGGGCTCCCTGTCTGTTTATCCCAGTCGAAATCATCGCTACGTCTCCACGTGCCTTCGGCAATCGGTGCCTGGTTTTGTTCCTCCGATTAGTGATTTAGGAAAGCCTGGGTTGCATGCAGCAAGGGCTGGTCCTTGGAGATGGGTGGATTTTTGTGTTGGAGAGCTGGATGGTTGCTGCCTGCGCCGAGCACGTGGGCTGGGATGCTGCCGCCTCGGAGATCCAGGAAACCCTGGAAAGCGGGACTGGAGATGCCAGCAGCAGGCTTGGTGGGCTGGTGAGCTGGGTCAAGCTCTCCGTGATGCGGGGCAGAGCAATAATTCCCTTTGCAATCGCACTTTTTCTTGCAGAGCTCCAAACAGCTCTATTAATCTTTGCTAGGGAAATATCCACCCAGTTTGGCTGGGAGGCAGCCCAGATAATGAAAACTTTCATAAAGTAAGGAAAGAGCCTGACTTAGCCTGTGCATCCAGAGGCAGGGTCAGCTCAGACAGCCTCTGCCCCAGGAGGAGGGCGAGACAGGTAATAAACCATCCCTCTCCCCCCAGCACTTAAACCCCACAATAAATCCCAGTGAATTCCTCTGGAGCAAAGCTGCTTTTTTATTATTATTAATTTTTTTTTTTTTTTTTTTTTTTTTTTGTGGAGGAAGCCGCCGCAGAGCAGTGGGAGGGAGGTAAACACCAGATCTGCCCAGGCTAGTGCCAAAATCTCTCCGTGGCAGGAGTAGCCGTGGGGAGGATGGGGCTGCTCCGCCGCCGCTGCCGTGTGCTTCCATCGCCTGCCAAGCCCGGCAGCGTGCCGCCCTCCCCGGAGAGCCCTGCCTTACGGGGCAGGGAAGCGAACCAGCCACTTCATTTCCTGCCCCAAACCCCCTCGGGTCACCAAAAATCCTCCCTCGGGACCGCGGCACCCTGTTTGTGAAGCCCCACGGGGCCGGGTTATCGCTGGGGGTGCGGGCACCCCAGGTGCCCTGGCAGCGGTTCGGGTGGAGGACGGAGGATGGAGGATGGAGCGGTTCGCCCCCGTGCAGTTGGCTTCGTTAGGGGCCCCTAGTTGGCACTTGGCACCGCAGCTGCCGCTGCCGGGCGGGATTTTCCCCCGGCTCCGGGGAGGTCCGGGCGGCTGGTGCACCCCTCCCACCCCCCCAATTCCCGGGGGGCTGCTGCAGCTGTACCCGGTGGGGACAGCTCCATTGAATGTTCCTGCCAAGCGACGGGCAGCGGGGAGAAAAGGCTGGGATTAAAAAAAAAAAACCCAAAAGAAACGTAAAAGATAGGCTGGGGTAAGGTTTCTGGTGGTTTGGGTGGGTTCACGAGGGGCTTTGCGGGCTCGGGGTGAGGGAGACGTGGGGTTTGGGGGGTTTCCTGCTGGTTCCTCCTGCGGGGCCATCCCTGCACCCCCTGAAAGTGCCACGCCAGGCGTTACCGCCTGGTCCAGGGGCTCTGAGCACCCGAGATGTTTTACCCCGTGAGAGCCCGTGGAAGATGCCAAAATTCCTGTCGCCGGCGGCTCTCCCATCCTCGCTGGGAGTCGCTGCCTGCAAAACTGGGGCTGGCCGAGCCGAGGGGCACGTTTGCAGGGGCTGATCCGGGGGGCTGAGCGCTGGGCAGGATGGGACCCATCCTTCCCCCCTAACCAAACCCTACCTCCTGACCCAAAAATCAGGCTTAGTGACGGCATCCCAGTGCCGGGGGAGGGCTGCTCCCTCCTCCCCGTGCCGGGACGGCTGCTCGTCCCGATCAAACGTCTCCTCTCACCCCCCTGTCCCCTCTCTGCCCGCAGGGCCGCAGGGGCTTGGGGTCCATTTTCGTCTGGGCGTCAGGGAACGGCGGCAGAGAGGGCGATTACTGCTCCTGTGATGGCTACACCAACAGCATCTACACCATCTCCATCAGCAGCACCACCGAGAACGGCTACAAGCCCTGGTACCTGGAGGAGTGTGCCTCCACCCTCGCCACCACCTACAGCAGCGGGGCTTTTTACGAGCGGAAAATAGTAAGTTTTACCCCGACGTCGAGTGGGGCAGCATCCCCTGGATGTTTTCTGCATGGCTGGGCTGGATGATGGCTCGGTTGTTAGAGCCGGGCTTTGCCCTTAGCCCTGTGGTGGGTTTTGCTCGTGGTTTTTTATGGTGGGGCCAAAATTGCTCTGGTCCTTGGGAAGAGCTCAGGGATGTGGCGTTTTCCCTGGTAAATGGGTGAAAGGGCTGGAGGTTTGCAAAAATACCCATGCAAATATTTACCTGTCCCCCGAAGTGCTTGCTCACTGTCCCTCGCTTCAAAAAAAGGGAATTTTGAGGATTTTTAGCCTGAGAGAGAAAAAAGAGGGAGGATGGAGGCGTTTGGCAGGGATGTGGCAGCCCCAAATGGGGAGCAGAGACTTTTCAGAGCCGGGAATTGCCTGAAAGCACGTGCACGTGTGGATCAGCCTGGTTTTCCCTGCACCCCAGGCTGTATTTGCCCTGTCCCAACAGCTGCTGTGGTCTCATCACAGCGAGGCCTTTCGCGACCGACGTCCCCGTGCATCATCCGAACCTCGGGCGGTAAAACATCCCCCACCGGCACGGTGCCTTACCTGAGCTGGGAGGGAGTTTTCCACCCAAATTAGTTTTTTGACAAATAATGTGGTTTTTTTACAAGTCTTTTTTTTTCCTTTTATTCAAGAATGATTCGTTTGGCCCCTAAAAGATTAATTTCCAGAATCCAAGTGCCTCATTGGGGCCATTTTCATGGCACTAAGGAGCATTTGCGTGGCTGAGGCCAGCACCAGCCCAGGGCTGCTGGAGCATCACTGGGCAAAAAAGCAGCTTCCAGGGGCACCTCGGGGAGAAACTGGGTGGCGTGTGTGTGCCCCCCTCCAGAAATTACCAGATTAACTCAAAACCCAGGAGCCTTTTAAAAATGTAACTGATGGAGCATCTCTTTGCCCACCTCCTCTCTCCGAGCTTTTGGTACCCAAGCATCGTGCTCTGCCCTGAAACAAAAAAGCTGGAAATGGCTTTTTTCCCTCTTTTTTTCCCCATGCATATGAAAATTCTTGCCTGACACCAGGAACTGGAGCTTTTAAGGAAAGTGTTTAATATGGCACAGCTCAACATGCACCCGTGGGTGCGTACCCACACCAGCCCTGCCCTGCTGACACCACTCCATCCACGGCTTTTCCTCCAGCTGACCCACAGCGAAATTGCCTTTTTTTCCCCCTTTCACATATTTTTTGCACCTTTGAGCAAAGGAAAATGTAAGCAGGGGTGTTTTCTCATGCGCCACATGTACTGCAGCCCATTTTTGGGGGCTCAGAGCACCCTGATGGTGTGGGAGCCATGGCAGGTTTGGGTATCCGCAGGCTCAGCTCTGCGCTGGCAGCATCCTAAGCAAACCTGGGGTAGCAAACCTGGGGTGCTCGATGGGGTAGCGCCCACGCCGGGAGCATCTCCAGCAGCATGGGGCTGCAGCTCCTCTCTCCGCAGGTCACCACGGACCTCCGGCACCGCTGCACAGATGGCCACACTGGCACCTCCGTGTCCGCCCCCATGGTCGCGGGCATCATCGCCTTGGCTTTGGAGGCAAAGTAAGTGTAACCATCGGCTTGTGGGGGGATGTTTCCAAATTTAGTAGCTGGCAAGTAAAACCAGAAAGAAAAAAGGTGGGTTTTTTTTTTCCTCTGGAGCAACTCAAAATGGGGCAAAGTTATTGTAAATTGCTCCTTTTTGGCAAGGTTTGATACAGTGTTGTTGTTTTGCATCTAATCTTCCTGCAGGTGTTTTATTGAGCTAATTCTTCACTTGTTGGCATCTGTTGAAAAGTTGGGGTTGGTGAGATAAGTCAGGCTTTTCATTTGGTGCACTGAAACTGCTGACAGCCGTCTCCAACAGGAGTTTTATAAATACTTCCTGGAAAAAAAATGTCAGAAAACATGACGGAAAATGGAAAATGTCCGTAGAAGTGATGGTTTTCCGCTAGTGTTTCATTTCTGGGGGAACAGGACTCCTTTTGCATAATGTCAAAAACCCACGTGGCATGACCAGCAGCGACATGCTCCCTGGTTC
Source organism: Mycteria americana (assembly GCF_035582795.1). Lineage (NCBI taxonomy): Eukaryota > Metazoa > Chordata > Aves > Ciconiiformes > Ciconiidae > Mycteria > Mycteria americana. The sequence goes on along the minus strand of NC_134370.1, from coordinate 67,450,257 downwards.
AAAAGAGCTGCTCTTTGCCTCTTGTCCCCATCCCGGTCCCATCCCGGTCCCATGGTGGTCCCCCAGCCGAGGAGCAGCCCCGCAGGGGACCAGGCTCACCCCTTGGGCATCCCTGTGTTGCTCCATGGAGCATCTTCTCATGAGGTTCTCACTATTATTATTATTTTTACTGAGTGGAAATAAAAACAAGGCTGCAAATAAGCCGCAGGGCAGCGTTGTGCTCGCGTCCGGGGACAGCGGTCACGGCACGTCGGCTCCAGTCCCTCTCCTCCGGTTTAATCCCAGCGCCCAGGTCGGGTGAGCACGTTTCCGGAGATGCCATTTTCATTACAAATATATTAAGAGTATTAGATATAATTTTTGTATTGTTTAGCTGAGGCATAAAACGCAACATTAAGTACCAGGGCTTGGTGCTCAGGCACTCCATTATGACGAGAAGGAATAAATTGAATTTCTGTTCTTAAATGTTGCTCGAGAGCAATATAAATCCCAGCTTGAGATGCTGAAGAACTGACTGTAAGAAAAGCGTGGAAAATTCTTCGGCAGTATCCCCAGGCTGGGGTCTTGTGGGGGGCTCAAAAGCACACAGCGCTTAGTGTCCAGCTCCCTGAACACACAAATATCATGCAAACCCTGCCTAGGAGGGGTTTTGGAAACACTTTGGGTTTCATTTTTCTGTTAAATGAGCAGGCCAGATTTTTTTCTAGCCATTTTTGCAGTTATTCTTATAAAGGGAAGGTTTGCCCAGCAGTGTGTATCAGCAAGCTGCTGAGCCTGGTACCCTGCCTCAGGATGTGCTTCGTTCCCGACGTCCTGCAAGAAAATAGGGAAAACCTTCCTGATTTGTTCCAGTTATACCCTGGAGCGCGAGAGCTAAATACCCTTGGCCAGGAATAAATCCTGCAATGCCCGTGGGCACGTGGCATCCCTCCCTGGGGCAACCCCCTCTGCTGGGGCACCCCAAGTGATGGCCAACCTCCAGGCAGGGTGTTAGCATTTAAATCATCGATTCATGCTCTTTTGGAGCAGGAAAGAGTTTATTGGGGGTTCTTTAACCCAATGGGGGTCCCTGCTGCTGCTGGGAAGACTGGAGGCAGCAGAGCCATCCCATGAGCCAAGTGTTGTTGCAGCCCCCTGCTCACCTGGAGGGATGTCCAGCATCTGCTGGTCAAAACCTCACGGCCGGTGCACCTGCGAGCGGCCGACTGGAAGACCAACGGCGCGGGGCATAAAGGTGAGGGGCCGCGGGGGCAGAGGCGACGTGGCAAAAATGGCCATGCAAGGGAAATTAAAGGTCCCCAGAGCTTCACTCGTGGAAGCGTTCGCCCTGGATGGCTGCTTTCAGCTGGCTCGGGGGCTCCTACCATCAGGCTGTTGAGTGGAGGGAGGAGAGGGCAGTAATTTGTGGGGCAAGATGCTTGGAAGGCTTGCTTGATGGAGGCTTGGCAGTCTTGCTTGGCAGAGGCTTTGAAGCTTTGCTTGGTGAAAGCCTGGAAGCCTTGCTTGATGGAGGCTTGGCAGCCTCGCTTGGTGGAAGCTTGGAAGCCTCGCTTGGTGGAAGCTTGGAAGCCTTGCTTGGTGGAGGCTGTCCTGAGCTGCAGTGTTGGCTGCTCCTGTCTCTGGGCTGCTCCCAGCAATGGGTTTTCTATGGTGCCAACATGGAGTTGGGGTGCAACTCGGGCAGGGTGATGAGCTCCGCATGTCAGAGCACCTCGTACCCCAACGGGGTCAGCTCCACACCTTCTCTGATGGTCAGAGGATGCTCTGCCAAGAGCCGAGGAGGAGCTACTGGTCCCTGCTTGGAAGGCAGTGGGTTTCTGAGTCTTCTCTCTTTCCAGTTAGCCATCTATATGGCTTCGGTCTGGTGGATGCAGATGCTATTGTGGTGGAAGCCAAGAAGTGGAAGGCAGTTCCTCCCCAGCACGTCTGCGTGGGAAGCCTGGACAGGGTGCCCAAGTGAGTGTCATGGGCTGGGGGTCTCTCCTGGGGCACACGGCCGCTTGGAAGGAGCTTTAGGGGAGCTGGTTCTTGTGATGCCAAGGCTCAACCACTGTCCCGGCATTTGGAAAAGGAAATTAGGAGTCGGAGTGGCTGGGACAAGCCCTTGTGCAGGCGAGGTGATGTTCATGAATGTTACGGTCAGAGTGACCCGCACCATCCACCCTGAGGTCTGTTTATTGAGCCACAAGTGCCCACCCAGGGTCTGTGCCTATGGCTCGGCTCGGATCAGGTCCTGCGGGGGGCTCTCCAGGACCAGCTTTGACGGTGGGTGATGTATTTTTGCCCTTTCCATGCTTTTGCTTCCCAGGTGGATGATAAGCAGGGAATTTTTGAGGGCTGACAGTGCTGTTTGCCATTTTGGAAATGGCTTAGGGAGACCAAAATCAACTCACCCACTGGGTCCTACATGAGTGGCGATGGGTTGGGCTCTCCTCCCTCTTCCACCAAACACCTCATCTTGATGGAAGACACCAAAAAACGGTGCTTTGTTGCAAGGGTTCCCAAATTTCCAGTGCCTGGAGTCTCTTTGAATTTTGGCTTCAGGTTCAAACCAGCTTAGGTTCACATCTCATCCTTGGTAGGTCTGTCCCTGCTAGGTTAAAAGGTGGGATCAGGGTTCTGACCAAATGGACGTTCCTGGTTTACCACTGCCTGGCTGTAGAGCAAGTTGAGTTGTTCATCAGAAAAGCAGTCCCTTCGGAAAGACTTGCGTATGCAAAGCAGGAATGAATTTGGAGCCAAGTGTGTTCATGAAACTATTTATCTGATACAGACACTAATTACAACCCAAAGAGGAACGCTGTGCTGATAATTATAATAAAGCAGCGCCCTTGCAGCCCATAAGGCATAGATCTTAGAGGCAGTTCAAACCCATCTCGTTACCATCAGGCAATTCAGCAAATTCCTGCGCTAGGACACTGTATTGCGATGGAGGATGAGATAATTTTTGCCGTGAAGCAGTAGGAGACCAGGTTCAAATAGAGCTGGGTGTCCAGGCTGCTGGGACCCAGGGAGCGCTGCCGTCCCCGACGCAATGCTCTGCCCGTCCCCGGCAGGTACATCCGGGCGGACCACGTGCTGCGCACCAGCACCCTCAGCAGCGCCTGCGCCGAGCACCGCGACCAGCACGTGCTCTACCTGGAGCACGTCGTGGTGCGGCTCAGCATCTCGCACCCGCGCCGGGGCGACCTCCAGATCAGCCTCGTCTCTCCGGCGGGGACCAGGTCACAGCTCCTTGCCAGGAGGTAAGAGCGGCCGGAGCACGCGTCTGGGCTGGGCAGCATCCTCCTTTAGGGGGTTGCTGCAAGTTTGCTCAGGTTTTTCGGGAAGGCAGGAGGCATGCTCGGGTCTCAGCTGCAGGAGGGCTCCATGCAAGGGTGGGTGCGTGCAAGGATCTCTAAAGTCCTTAATTACCTATCCACCTTTTCCGATTAAATAAGACATTCAAAGTCACGCTTCTTGATGCACGGTATTACCATTGCAGGGTGTTCGACCACTCCAACGAGGGGTTCAAGGGCTGGGAGTTCATGACCGTCCACTGCTGGGGGGAGCGGGCAGCAGGGGAGTGGACCCTGGAGATCCATGACACGCCATCCCAAGTGCGCAACCTCGCGGTGCAAGGTAAGGGTCCCTCCGCACCCACGTCCCCCAGCGCCAGCCTGTCCCCCTTGCCCCCAAAGCTCTTTGCAGGCTGCTTCACCTGGCTGTAACTTTTATTGCGAGTTTTGTGGTCTTCAGCAAAACTGTGTTGCCCAAATTTTTCAAAAATGGGAATAAAACTTCAGCCCTGAGCTCAGGAGGCTGCTGGTCTGGCTGAGCCGGGAGCAGGTTTTCTCCCAGCAGCAAACTTGCTGCAACCGAGAACCAGGTTTCCAAAATTAAACCGTAATGAGTCGAAACGAGGAAACCTGAGAGCTGTAATTGTTGTTTGTTTTGCTCCGCTGCTGGGACATCTGGCTCGTGGGCTGGTTGTGCAACGGCGCAAGGGGACGATGCCCCTCGGGCTGCGGACGGACGGACGGACATCCTCCCCGGGCTGCCGCCGCGCTGGCAGGGGGTGGCTGGGCTCAGCCTGGCCCCCTGCGTGTCCCCAACCCCGCTGCGTTCCCCCCCTCCCCGGCTTGGCCGCCTGCTCCCTGACCCCTTCCCGGCAAAGGAGCCGGGCTGGCGGGATCCGGCCCCGCCGGGAAGGGGCAGCTGCCTTGCCGGGTGGTGGCAGCGGGGCATGAAGCATCCTGCCTGGGGCTGGCGCGCGTTGCGGGGGTGTTAAAATCCACACGCTCATTGATAGGAATCCAGGAGTATATTAAAAACCTCTCCCACGCAACTTTCTGGCAGGAGGCGCACGTGGGGGTTCATTGTGCAGAAAGTGTTTCTGTTTGCTGCCTTCACCTGAAATCTTTTGAAGTCGGAGAGCAGCAGCGAAGCGCCCACGGAGCTGCTTCTCCCCCTGTATTTACAGTTTGCGGCGGGTGTTTCTGAGCCCCTCGCGGGTGTCAGGGCTCGGCTTTACCTGGCTTTGCAAAATGAAATGAAAACGAGTGCGTTGTCACCCCCTCAAAGGGTCTGCATCAGGTTTGAAGCAGAGAGGGCGAAGCGGGAGGAAAAAGAGGGACAATGCTCCCAGCCTGTGGCAGAAACAGGTATTAAACGTTAATTTAAGACATTAAATTAAACTAATTAAACTGGTTAATTTAATACCAATTAAATACTATGAGTGTCCTGTTGCTGGCACTGCTGCGTCCCCAGCATCAGCCCCATGCAGCCTGGGCTTTCCTTGCGCAGGACATTTTTAATTTAAAGCAAATTTAATTCTTTTGGCGGAGGCGCACGGCTGAGCTCTTTACCGGCTGATGCCTCCCGAGCTCACCCCTTCACAGGCTCCAGGCCACCGCTGCTTGCTTGCAGCAGGTGGGTCCTCTCAGCCCTTTTGGAGAGCCAAGGGATTTGGGTGTTGGAAATTTTAAGCCCTTCCTTGAAAAGCAGGGATTAGTAGTTAAAGCCGAGCGTGCCACGGGTGTGAAGTGGCTCATATTGATGGGGAATTGAAAGAAAAACAGTGCTGGAAAGAAGCAGCAGCGTTTTTTGGACCCCTTCCCCAAAGCGGCATGGGTTGGGGAGGACCCCGGCGTGGGTGTAAGGCCGTGGGGGTCCCCAGCCCCTGGGTGCAGCACGGGCTCCGGTGGTCCCCAGGGTGTTTTGGGGGCCACTGAGCTCAGACCTCTGACATGTTGGATAGGCGGGTGGCTGGAACAACAGCAGCAAGAAATAATCCGGTGTGTGCCGGGTGGCTTTTATCAGACAGAAATAATCCTCCATTATGGAGCTTTTACTGTTAATGGTTCTCTGTGCACTTTGGGCATGAAGGTTATGGTGATGCTGTGGTTTGTCAAACGAGTTATAGAATGAAAAAATACCTCGCAGGTGCCTTAAACGGCTGCATTCGTGCAGGCTGGGAGCTCAGGGGCTCATGAACATTTGTGGGTGTTCGTTGTTTGCTTCTGCATTGCCGTGCCAGTGGTGAAGCCCTGATGGTCCGGTCCATCCTCCTCCTGCTTTCCCCAAAGCCAGGTTCCCCGGGGAGGAGTGGGACAGGGAGCGGGATGGGTGACGTTGCGCCTGCCCCACAGGGAAGCTGAAGGAGTGGAGCCTCCTCTTCTACGGGACGGCCGAGCACCCCTACACCGCGCTGGGCAGCCCCCACTCCCGCGGGAGGACGCTGGAGGTGCCAGCATCGGAGATGGAGCCATCAAGAGCCGCCTTCTTGCAGGGCCAGGTGGAGGTGGCGGAGGAGGAGGAGGAGTACACGGGTAAGCACCGGCCGAGCTGCCGTGTTGTCCCCCCCAAAGTACCCGGGAAAATGCAAACCGGGGTAAACTGGGGGAGCCACGAGGCCTGATCCTGCCCGGGGCCGCGGCAGGCTGGGAGGAGTGGTGCCTGCGGCCAGCGCGGGGCAGCAGGATGGCGAAATTAGAAGGTAGTAAAACGCCCCGTCCCAGTGCTCCCGCCACAAATTGGTGGTGCAGCCGTCTGAGGAGTAAAAAAAGCTCCTCTGTCCACCTTCCCCCACCCCCGGCATGGGCACGGGCAGGCATCCCTGCTGGTCCCCGAGGAGCGGGTCTGGCCCCTCTTTCCAAGCTGCTCCTGCACCAGGGTGTTCAGCCAGAGGGTGGCTGGATGGGATGCATGCTGGGGAGCATGAGCTGGAGGAGAGGCAAGCACCCGGAGCCATGCGGCACCATAGGATAGGTAGGATAAGATATATAAGAGCTGTAAGATAATAGATATAGGATAAGATAGGCGGAGGGTCCTCAGCCCCTTCCCCACGTCTGTCGGTCCAGGGAGGGTGTGCTCAGAGCATCCTGGCAGTGGGGTCTGGGGGATGCTCAGCCTTTCTCCCCGCTGAGCTGGTCTCTCCCTCCCCAGGTCCGTGCCACCCTGAGTGCGGCGACCAGGGCTGCGACGGCCCCAACGCCGACCAGTGCTTGAACTGCATCCACTACAGCCTGGGCAGCGTGAAAACTGGCAGGTGAGGGGTGGCAGGGTGTCCCCACGGGGTCCCTGGGTGGTGGCAGTGCCTTTCCCCAGGGCTCGCACCGCAGCGCGGGTGATAGATGTTTGCACAGAGAAAGAAGCGTATGAGAGAGAAAATGGAGGGAGGAGGAAGCGTGGGGATCCCTGCCCTGGACTAGGGTATGATGGGGTGGGGGACACAGAGCTGGAGAGCCCTGGAGGACCTTGGCCATGGAATCATGCTGGGGAAGAAGCACTGGCTTCACTGGCTGGGGTCACCCACGCCCAAGGGACAGCTAGCTGAGGTGCCAAATCACTTCTGGAATTGGGGTTTCCACTCCTCAATCTCTTGGGCTGGCACAGGGCAAGTTTACGCACAGTCGGGGTTGCTGGCCAAGAGAGTCCCTGGCTCTTTATTACAGAGCCACGACATTCAAGACACCCTAAATCTTAAGAATAAGATGTAAACAAGCCCAAATCACCGCCAAGGCTGGGGGATGCCCCGAATGCTGCGGGCAAGGGGACAGAGGGAGGTGCCAGGCTGCCAGGAGGTGGCCGGCTGTTGGCACCAAAGCCCGGGCACGGGCGGTTCCTTCCCCAGGATGTGCGTGAGCTCGTGCCCTGCGGGGTTTTTCGGCGACAAAGGTGCCCGGAGGTGCCGCCGGTGCTACAAGGGCTGCGAGCGCTGCGTGGGGAGGGGACCGACCCAGTGCACGGCGTGCAAGCGGAGCCTCTACCATCACCAGGAGATGAGCAGCTGCGTGGTGCTATGTCCGCCTGGGTTTTACGCCGAGGAACGTAAGGATGTTTATCACCCGCAAGCTGTAGCATGAGAATATGCAGGGGTTGCTTCTATTTTAAGTGCTATGGGTGGAGAAAACATTTTGATTTTTGAGTATTGGCTTTGAATTTCCCCCCTCAACCCACTTTGCACAGTGAAGGGAGGAGGAAAACCTCTGGGTGTTCAGAGGGTGGTGCAAAGCAGAGGTGCTCAACTCAGCTCTTAATTAGAAGACTGTAATTAATGATCCTAGCTGCTTGCAAAGCATATTTCTTCTTAGCAAGCAATGACAGATAAGGTCATCTGCAATAGCAGGGACCCATCGGGGGGGGGGGGGACGTGCCTCTCCGCCCCGGGGACCTGGCAGTGGGGTGCAGCAGGGCTTTGCGGCTCTGACTGCTGCTTGCAAATCACTGTCCAGATTTTATTCTCCCTGCCTCGCTTTGTTTTTTGAAAGGTCAGAAACGCTGTCTGAAATGTCATCAAAGCTGTAAAAAATGTGTTGGCGAAGCAGACAAATGTACTGCATGCAAAGATGGATTCAGGTAAGATACCAGCACAGGAGGAGTTTATACCTGCAGCATTGGTACCTGTGGTTTAAATTTGGGAAAACCGATGGGAAATGAGAGAGAGAACGTAGTTAAAGACCGAAGATCCTGCTTCCATGGTACTACAGCTGTGGCGTGGAGCTGGGAATTTAAAGGCGGTGCTTCATGTCCCTTTCTTAGCTGAAAAGCACAATTTAATTTTAATTTCCTTTTCTCTAGCGCTTGCCAGGGTGGCGGGTAAGTGCTGTGCTGCGGGCTCAGAAGTGCCCATCCAAATTTGGTGACCTGTGACCACAGCAGCTCCCGGCATTGCAGCATCTCAAATGGCGGGAAAAAAGCAATGAAAATGTTTACACCGCATGTTGCAAAGTCCATGTTTCCTCCCGAGTCTCAGGCGGCTCCGTCAGAGCCATCCCAGCCGAATGGGGCACTTGGTTTTGCTCACCTGGCAGAGCCGGTACTGGGCTGAGCTGCTCCAGGCAAGCTGAAGATGCTCCCTGCAAGTGCAGAAACCATTTCTTCAGCTTCATCCATGCAGGAAAATGTTATCCGATGTACCTGTTGAGCGGGGCTAGTATAGGATAGTGGTTTTCCAGCAATGCGGGTGCAGGCGGGGCAGCCCCGACCCCGCGAGGAGCACCGGGTGCCCTTGCTGCTGGTCCCACGGCTCCTGCAGGATGCAGAGCCCAGCCGTGCTGGCGAGCAGCATCGGCACTGGGGAGAAGCTGTTTTCCATCCCCAAGCTCACATGGAAGCACGATCCCGTAGCGCTTTGCTTCGCTCAGGGGCTGTAAGCAGGCCAGAGTCACAGTGTAGCAGCGGGGCTCTCTCAGACAAGCAAATTGCCGCTGCCAAAAGATTATCTACTCCCTCAGAAAAGCAGAAGTGGAGGCACTTGTCACACATAATCCGCATGGCGCTTGCTTTATATTGTCCAATATCCTTTTAAGCTGGGACTTCAAATCATCCCGGCCACGATGAAGCAGCACCAGCCCAGCCGCGGCACTGAACCAATTTCCTTTAATTCCGGGGAGCCTCATGGTGCAAAAGGTCTTTGGGAGAGCCTGGCTGGCTGCCCACAGGAAAAAATAATTTTATTTCCTCCTGGATACTTAATTAAGGAACCTGCAGCTGTTCCTTTGGCCCAGGCAGGACTTTAATTTCTCCTGAAGCGCTGGCTGCCTTTCCAACACCTCCTGCGCTGCGGGCTGAGCCTGCTGTATGGCACTGGGGGATGTGGAGATGGGGACGGGGGGACGGGCCGTGTCGAGTCCCCAGAGCCTGTAGTTTTGGGCGCAAACATGCTCTCTGCTTTCCCGGCAGCCTGGCAGGAGAGAGCTGCGTGCCAGAGTGCCAGCCCGCCATGTACCTCAGCCGGGAGCCCCGACGGTGCGAGACCTGCGCTGCCAGCACAGGTACGTCCTTTGCCACATGCCCATGCAAAACCCCAAAACCCTCGTGCGTCAAGAGCTGATGCTCACAGTACCCACCCCGAGCCACGGCAGAGTGTGCCGGCGGGGAAGCAATCCCAGGTCTCCAGCACATCCCGCGAGGTGCTGGGAGTATATTCATATTAGAAAGGTTTTTAGGGAGTTTTTACATTTTTATTAGAGCCATTCTTTATTTCCCAATTCCTCTGAAGCCAGGTGCTTTAGTTTAATAAGGTTGCGGGGGAGGCCGTAAAATCCTCTTGGAGTGATGGAAGATGGCTTTGCAGCGTATAAAAATGTCAGGCAGCCGAGGTGCATTATCCCGGCCACCCCGCGGGACCAGGCCGGCCGCTGCTGGCTTCCTCCCGCTGCCCGAAGTCGCTCGGCGTTCCCTTTAAATCCTGCCTTTTTCGCTTCTTGAAAGTCCAATTATTTTCCATTGTTAATGTTTGCGTCTGCCCTCGAAATCATCATAGATCTGATGATAATATGATCTCTAGACAATTCATGTTCAGTGGCGTGAATCTCATCTATCATACATGGGCAATTTCCTAAGACTAAATCCAAAATATTTATTGATCTTGTTGGCAAGCGTGGAAGGGAACAGGCTCTTAATCCCTTAAGAAAATTACTTCCCTTCTAATTCTTATTCCAGTCAGCGTGAATGTACTTCACCACAATTATTTTTCAAGCCTTTTCTCGTCTCCTTTTCCTGCATAACCATTTCTCAAGCCCGGCGCTTGGAAGGCCTCTAATAATACCACCTCCATCACCACGGTTTGCTGTCCCGCCGCAGCACGCTGGCGTCAGCGTGGGGCCCTCCGCTTTCTCAGCTCCTCTGCCGAGCCCTTCCCTCCTCCAGCTCCTCCGCAGCCCAGTTTAGCATCTCTTTTTCCCCATGTTACTCCGCATAGGGTGGGAAAACCAAACCGGTGCCTGCTTGGGAGCGGTGGCTGATGCCCCGGAGGGGATTTTGATGTGCTGTTCCCCAGTGAGCCCCTGTGGCTCACTCTTGGCTCTGCAGAGGGGCAGGACGCTGGGTCCTGGCTGGTTTTTTCGGAATGGGAGCTGGTTTTTTGGGATGGGAGCTGAGTTGTTTGGGATGGGAGCCAAGCAGCCGTGCAGGACCCTGGTGGAACAAGCAGCAGCTCGTTCACTCCCGGGCACGAGCAGGGCAGAGACGAGCCGGTGGCCCCCATCTCATGTGGGGCTGTGGCCACACTGGTGCGATGTGGCTCCCGTCTCCAAAACCACCCATGTCATCTGCCCTGTCCCTGCAGGGCCGGGCGAGGAGGACTGCGCACCCTGTGCCCCCGAGGCCCCCGCACCCCACTGGCGCTGCGTCCCCGCCTGCCGCGAGGGCTTCTACCCCGCCGAGAGCCACGGGCTGCCCAACAAAGTCTGCAAGAGGTACGTTACCTCTCCGATCGCAACCGGAGCAAAGCCGGGACTGATGGGGAGCGCTGGCAGCTACGATAAAAAAAAAATAATGCTGAAAACAGCTCACAGCTGGAGCTGTTTACTAGAGAAATTAAAATAGGGATGAGGGAGCCAGGGCAGCTGTGGGGGTTGGACCCCACACGCCCCTGCCCCATAGATTTAAGAGCAGCAAAGCTGCGCGCTCCCCCGCCGGAGCCAGCCAGCCAAGATGTCTTAGGGCTATGGTGGAAGGGGCTCAGCCCTGGCCCCAGGCTCTTTGGAGGAGGTGTGGGAGGAACGGTGATGTTTAGGCAAATATTCCAGCTTTCAATCAAACCCGCTCTGTTCACCCTGCGGACGTGTTGGAGGAACGTTTGCCCGCTCCTTGGCCTAGCACAGGGGCTGCGTGTGGGAGACTGGGAGATGCCGGGAGGCAGCAATTTGCTCCCACTCGCCGGCACTCGGTGCTTTAAGTGGGGAGTGGGAGTGGATTCAGCCTCATTAAAGCGAACATGAAAGGGAAGGATTAAAGGTGACTTGGGAACAGGCAGCACAGTGCCTGCCTGCCCAGGGTTTCGCTCACCCACGCTGGCTATCCAGCAGGGAGAAACAGGGGACCAGCATCCCTTCCCAGGGATTTTGGGAAGCTACCGTCCCCAGGTGGGAGGCACAGCTGCTGGGCTATTTTCCCTGAGCAAACAGGTGGGAGAGGCACAGATTCCCCTCGCAGCCCTTTTTCTAACTGGGATTGCTGGGAGGAGAGGCACATGTCCCGCTGAGCCTTCCCAGCAGGCGAGAGGAGCGCTTTTGGGATGTCATTAGCTGTCACTGGGCATCAAGCTGGCACCACCGAGCCCATTTTTCCCAGGGCTTCGATAACTTCTCAAGCTTCAGATTCGCTGTTTTCCACATCTTCTGGTTCAATCTGGATGTTGCTGTGCTGGCAGACATGTTTTCTGGCCGACGGCCCATTTCGGATGGGCGCCGGTTGAGACCACGGCGGGGTCTCTGTCCCCAGGTGCGATGACCACTGCTCAGCCTGCGAGGGCTCCGGTGGAAACTGCCTCAAGTGTAAAGAAGGTTTCAGCCTCCTCGGCGGCTCCTGTGTAACAAATGAAACCTGCACCAATGGTAAGTAGTTGTGGCAGAACCGCTGGCACCGTAGTGCTTCCCCGGTGGCAAAAATGAGGAGTTTGGGGGATTCCCTTCAGAATGTAAAGCCGAAAGCACTGCAGCTCTTGGGCTTGCTGGGGCACGGCTGCAGCGAGCCGGGCTCTGGCTGCAGTGGGCAGGCAGCTTACCTGGCAGAGCTGCTGGATATCTGCCTATTGCTCAAACGCATCCAAGCATTTGTATTTTATTATAGTTTTGTCTTGGGGCTAATTCTCCCACTTGCTGCAAAGCTGCTTTATTCCTTCATTAAAACCATGTGAAAGATGCCCTTAAAAAGCGACTCCTTTTCAATTCTTGCTCTTCCAACACTGGAACGAATTGCACCACCTGTTATGTGCAATGTTTGTTTATTTAAAATGTTAATCTGCTCTCATTTTCTCTTGTTCCTCCCCTTGGCCTCCCAGCTGACAAGACTTTCTGTGAGATGGTGAAATCAAACAAGCTCTGTGAAAAGAAGCTGTTTGTGCAGTTCTGCTGTCAGACGTGTCTTATGGCCGGGTAAAGTTCAGCGGCTGCATCCATCCAGGACTTCCACCAACTGCCAGCCGAGTTTTGCCAAATGTTTAGGACAAAAGTTTATTTTTTCAGCTTTGGGAGAGTTTACATGGTGCTGTCAAGCATTCGCTCGTAAGTTTGATAGCTTTAATATCACTGTCAGCACGTTTCTATAGCAATATGTTAAGCAGAGATTGGATCGTACCCTGAATGATCAAGTCCTGAAAGGCAGCAGACAAGCGGTGATATTAATACTCTCAAACACTCCTCGTGAGCAGGGACCGATGCATGATCCATGTACCCAGGCTTGGCTCTTCGCAGAAATCCTACTGATCTGCCCGCTCCGAGCAACTGGCAGGAGCCCTCGCTGCAAAGGATGCAGGACTTCACACATCTGCGAAGAAAGAGCCGTTTCTGGCTCAATTTTTGGTACCCTTTTCTGCTAGGTGACGGCTGATATAAACCTGCATTGCAAACGGCCGGCGCCGCGCTCTGTACATACGTAAAACGATGAATTAGGTGGTTCCCGGAGCGGTGCCCTAAAGCCTGCTCTGGCACTCCTGTTCGGATTCGGTTGGTAGCTGTTCTCTCTGGCCGTGGCAATAACTGGAGATTTGAGGACCAAAGCGAGAGCTGATCCACGTGGCTCTGCAGGCGTGACAGCCCAGTGAGTCCGGCGGGGCTTTGCCGTGCAGGTAACTGCAGGCGGGCAAAACCTGTGTGCCTACAGGGAGTCTTACGGACTCGGGGGTTCGTCCGCACGGATCAGCCTGTGGGGTCACAGCCTTACCACGAAATGTATTTCCCTCTGGAACTGCTAGTAAGTTGCTGATTAATTCAGTTCGGGAACAAGCTAGATCCTTCCTCTAAACGAGATGGAGTCCCAGTTAATCTCTCTTGGCATTTTGTGTTCCGATCCTTCCCCTGTTTCACTAGGTATACCCCTCTCTCACACAAAATCCTCCTGTTCACAGCAGTGATTTTTCTTGGACATCTGTTTCCAAAAGAGACTTTCCGGGGATCCGGCCAGGAAACTCTTAATTCTACAAAACCCTTCCCCAAAACAAACCTTTTCATGCTCTCTCTTACTATTAAGTCACGTGGTGTTTATATAATTGTGTTTAAAATATCCTTGGCTATGTTGTTTTACAGATTTTTAAAAAATAACTTATACAATCCTTGTTTTTTCTCTGTAGACTATTTTTTATATGGGAGTGGGGAATCTTTTTGTCTTACATCCTTCTCCTTTTCTCCTCTCTGACCTTGCAGAGCCGCTCTTTGAACCAGACGTATGTAAACACTCTTTCCTACGCTGCATGTTCTGATTTTCATTGTTATTAGTTTTAATGAGTTAAATCTTTTGCCAATGAAATTCACAGTACAAATTGTCACTAGTTCCTCACGGAGCTGGGATAATCCCTGCTTGGTTTCGGTTGCAACGAAACCTGTCTGGGCTTGCCTGCTAGAGCTTACCTCAGCCAGGTGAAGAGGGGAGAGCCATACCATCACCGGTCCTCACCTGCCTGGACCAAATCCAAGGAAAGATGGAGCTCTGGTGAACTGACCTTTAAGTTAATAAACTATTGATCTCCCCTGACAAATGAATCTGTGCTTTTTACAAATTCACGCAGCCACCATCCCGACCAGAGGCAGGGCAGGGCAATGATGCACCGCACATCTTTATTTTGCTGGACAAAGCAGCTGTCCTGGCCGGGGCTCCTGATCAGCCCAGAGCACCTGCGGGAGAAACAGCTCAGGAACAGATGAGCTGCATCTGCAAAGACCTCACGTGTGTTCCCATAAAGGTCCCATAAACCTTCAGAAGAAACTCATATCCCAAACACACGCCCTGTGCCAGGCTGGGCTGGCATCTCTGGTGCACCCAGGGCCGTCTGGCTGGCGTTTGGGGCTGCGCTCGGGCACAGTTGGGCGTATTCTCTGATTGTGGGGTGAGCGCAGCATGTGGTGATGCATCTGCAGCCGGTTGAGCTGGCAGGGGGATTCGCTCCCCTTTCCCACCCGTATATAGAGCATCCTGCGGCCCCCAGCGTCCCACCGCAGTTCACAGCAGCTGGGAACCACAGGGCCACCTTCCCCCTTTGGCTGGCTGGGGAAGGAGAGGAGCCACTGGTGTGTCGGGGAGCGGAGGGAGCTGTGGAGCCTTTTGTTTGTTGTGTTGGTTTTGCAATGTTTAACCATGGGCCAGGTGCCCAGGGTAGTGCCTGGATATCTGGAACTGAGCTTTTCAAGTGTGAAAAAAAGAAAAGAACAGAGCCCTCCCGTGAGGGAAGATGCTTTCTCAGAGCTGTGCTGCTGTGGGCTCCTGCATCTTATAGGTCTTCATATTTATTAGATGATAAATGTGAATTAACCAGATGATTTATCACATACAGTGATTCCTTCTGTTGCTCCAGGATTCTCCTTTCAGTCTTGGGCCAAACCAGAGGTCAGAAGTGGAATGAAATGCTCCTGGCTACTGCTCCTTCCGTTGTAAAATAAAAAACTTTCATTTCTGTTGCTGTATCACACAGGCAAAAACTGGGAGCTGTGAATCAGGAGTACTGCGTCAGCTCTGCCTTTCAGTTCTCTGGCTCACAGCAGCCTGCCTCTAAATACTGCTCACTGGTATATTTAGATGTACTGAAATGCTAAAAAAAAAAAAAAGAAAGATGTTTACCCTTACATCCTTGGCATAACCTAAAATACACACTGGGTGAAGCAATGCAATTTAAGATGACCAGTCCCCAGCAGTCCCAGCTTTATCCTGCTTTCTGCTGCCCTCCAGCCTGCCAGAGAAAGAGAAACAAATTCTGCACATCGAGTTCAGGCAACAACATCATCTTCCAGCGTTTCCCAGGGCACTAACTCCCTCAGAAATCATTCTTGGAAAGTAATAAAATTCAGATTATTTATCCAAGCTATTGCAATGCTTGCTTGGAGCTATTAAAGTCTCTCTGACACTGGTACGCTCAGAGGATCAAAGTGGCTGTGTCTTCAAGATAATGCATGTTTAGGCAATTTATTAAAGTCCGTTTCTTTATTGTCTCTTGGCACCAAAGACAAATCTATAATAGCTGTTTTCTGGAAAATCTTCTTAGTGCAGCCTGAGTCCTCGTTTGCTGTTTGGCTGTGAGGTTGCATCCACAGCCATCTGCCATTTTGTAGTTGGCAGGTGGGGAGCACATATCTTAAAAATCATTGCTTTGACTTTCCATTACAAAGAAAGGGCTTTTAAGAGCTTGCATACAGCATCTGAGACCAAGAATCTGTCTGCTCTCAATTACAATTCTATTACGCTGTAGAGCTGAGGCATACAGCTGTATTGTGCTAAGGGAGAAAGGTCCGCCTTTAATTTGGCCTTGTCAGAGGCTGGGCCTGCTTTCCAGGAGGCTGAAGAGGGTCTCCTTTTAATGACTGCCTGAAATGACTAAAGACTCTGTTATCTTTACCACTGCGTGATTCCTGAGTCACGTACAACAGTGCTGCTAATTCTTTGTCTCTGCCTATGACAGCGCTCTCTCTTTTTCTTGCTCTCTCCTAACTGCTTTTAAACAAATGCAGATGATATAAAAACTCGAGTACGTGCTTTCATATACAGCTTTGGTGAGGGTGTTTTTTAAGTAGGGAGCACAGGAGCTGTGTGACCCCAGCTGACACCTCTGCAGGGATCGCCAGCCAGAACAGAGCCAGTTCTGTTGCTGTAGTCCTGGGGAACGAGCCAGGCGTCACTCTCAGGGTGATGCTACTGGATGCTCCCAAAAGAAAAGTATGAGCCATTGCTGTGCGGTGCCAAACGTGGCTGCAGCATTTAACATATTATCACATCCTCTGGGTTCACAGAAATGTCACAGCTCATGAAAAAAAATCCTTCCCTCGATAGCAGTGGATCCAGAAATCATCCTGCCTCATCTTGCTCAGGGGACCTTGAGGGCTGGGGAAGTATTACTCCAGGGCTGCAGAAGCGGTGGCTTGGTGACATTCAGCAGGATTTGGGACCTGGGGGTGGTCAACCGCTTCCCTTCGCATGCCACCTTCAGTCCGTGTCATCCACACTGTGGTTCACCCGCCTGCAAAGCCCTACTGCCAGCAGCCAAGCCCGTAGTGACCTGCTTTACGTTGAAGAGGAGTTGCCTGGCCAGACACGGCAGGCTGAGCCATCTCAGCTCCCCCATGGCTACCCCCAGCTCTTCCTTGCTGTTCTCCAAATCCCTAAAGCGGGTAACAGGGGATGTAGTGACACTTGAAAACGCATTTTATCTCGCAGGCAAAGGGTGAATGTCATGTCACTGCCTGTGGCATGTTCCCAGCCCATCACGGCTTCTCTGAGACCAGGAATGCATGTAGAAATGCCAGAGCAACTGTCTCAAATGCTGCAGGGGGAAGGTGTTTATGGGAAACTCTGTGTCCAGGAGCAAAGGCTGAGCTGCTGCTCGGATGGAGCAGAGAAAGCACCAAGAGCTGTAATTGTTGCAGGAAGCTGTCCTGGCTGTGTAGCAGGAAGGGAGCAGCATGTGTTTGAACAAGCACAGTCCCACCGGCTAAGCACACAGGAGCCAACTCTGTCCAAAGGAAAGCAGCCTGCTTGCTGCCAGTCGCCTGCGTGAAGCAGGTTCCCAGCCTGCTCTGCCTCCATTTCTGCGGACTTCATCTGTGCTCGCAAACACCAGAAGCTGAGAGGGAACCTCTGGTGACATCTTCGCGCTGCTTTAGGGTACTACTGATAGCAAAGCCAAGCCCCTGCTCAGTTCGTTGATCGATGTGCTCAGGCACTGGCCTGGGTGCCGGCTCTGCGTGCTGCCCTTGCCCGGCTGTGAGCTGCAGGGAGGCCTGGGGTGGCCAAGGGCAGCACATCTCCCCGGGGAGGGGAGCACGGAGGACCCTCACCTCAGCAAGGAGAGGTTCTGCTGCCAGCAGCCTCCCACGACGGATGGCTGCCCTCCTCACCGGTACTGCTGCAGTCAGACCAGCCCGCCTGGGGGGACGGGGGTGTCGGGGAGGCACCCCAGGACGCTCGGGGCCGCTTTTGCTAAGGGAAGAGGCGTTTGCAGGACACCGGGTCCCTCTGCTGACGAGCTGCCGCAGCGCTGCCGCTGCCATTGCTGGAGGAGAGCTGCTGCCCGCGGCCTCGGCCTCGGCCTCAGCCTCAGCCTCGGCCCCGGCCCCGGCCCCGGCCCTCCCTGCAGCCATGAGGTTTCAACTGCACCGAAAATTACCGTGAAAAGACCTTTAAGGGGGTGAGACTGAGGAGGGAACCAAGGACGGGGGAGAAAGGCCTGCCCGGGGGGAGCTGCAGGACTCTCCCTGCTCCCCGTCAGGGCGCAGCGGCCGCGGGACCCTCTGAGGCGGCACGGCCTGGGCCTGCCCCGCACCGGGCTGCCGCCGGAGCCCGGGGGAGGTGGGGGAGCAGAAGCTGCCCGGGCTGGGGCAGGGGGAAGCCGCCGCCGCCGCCCCGCTCCTGTGAGCTCGGGGAGGAGGCGGTGAGGAGAGGGCGGGCCGCGGGGCGGTCCTGCCCCTCGCTGCCTCGGCGCTCGGCCGGTCGGCCTGGCCCGGCTCGGCTCGGCGCTCGGCGGCGCGGCCTGGCTCGGCGCGGCCTGGCGGCGGCGCGGTGCGGAGCGGGCGGGCGGCGCGGCGCGGCCCGGCGGGATGGTGAAGCTCACGGCGGAGCTGATCGAGCAGGCGGCGCAGTACACCAACGCCGTCCGCGACCGCGAGCTCGACCTGCGCGGTGCGCGGGCTCGGCGGGGCTCTGACGGGGGGGCCTGTGCCGGGAGGGCAGCTTACAGCCGGGGAGGGGGGGCGTGCGGCCTGTGCCGCCATGGGGCCTGCGGGGGAGGAGGGTTGGGGCCTGGGGGGGGGGGGGGGCTGTGACGGGGCCTGGGGGGCCTGTGATGGGGCCTGGGGCCTGCAACGGGAGGAGGGGCTGCAGCAGGGCGGGGAAAGCTGGGGGGAGGTTGCTGGAGGGGCCTACAATGGCCGGGGGGCGTGGGAGGGGGGGGTTAAAGAGGTTCCAGTGGCGGGGGAACTTGGGGGTGGTGAGGGGGTGGAATGGAAGGAGAATTTGGGGGAAATGTTGGAGGAACTTGTAGCGGTGGGTTGGGATACACGAGGGATGTGCCAGAAGGGTGGGTTTGGGCTGAGGGGATCCATAGTCAGAGGCTGGAGGGGGTTCGGGTGTTTGTTGAGGGGGAGGAAGAGGCTTTGAAAGGGCTGCGGGGGCTGTTGGCTTTGGAGGTGGAGAGTTTGGTCTATGTGTGATGTGGAGGAGAGTTGTTCTGGAGGTGTTTTGACTGAGACTATCCGCATCCTCGGTCCATCCAGATACATCCCCTACGCACTCTGTCTCTTGCTTTGTTCTGCTCTCCTGTGGGCACCACCTAATTCCTGTCTTGCACTCTCTCCCCAGGCTATAAAATCCCTGTAATTGAGAACTTGGGTGCCACTCTGGACCAGTTTGACGCAATTGATTTCTCTGACAATGAGATCCGTAAACTGGATGGGTTCCCTCTGTTGAGAAGGCTGAAAACTCTTCTGATGAATAACAATAGGATTTGGTAAGCGGTTGTATTTTGGTCAGGTGGGACCCTGGGGCAGAGGAAAATGCTCTTGGGAGAGAAGAGTGTGTGTGTCTTTCAGTGCTGGGTAGGTGTAGAAGTGTTTTATGGAAAAAAAATCGGCCCTAAGTACTGTGTAGGCCCTCTTCAAGTTGCCTGCTTCATTCAGTGCGAAAGTCAGTCTTCGTTTTTCAGACAGGACAATGAGATGCAGAGTTTGGAATTTGGCTGAAACTTTGGATTTCATTTATCATCCTGATAAAGACAAGAAAATGGGGATACCTGCAGGTGAAGGCACATAAATCTCATATTGCATCCAATTACAGCGACGGCTGGTATTTATTGCCAGCTTTATTAGAAAAAGTATCATAGGGGATGGTAACCCAAACTTCTGCCAGTGTCAGACTGGGTTGTTTTACAGGGAGATCCTCTATGTTACTGTATTTCTGTATGTCTTCTCACCATTGCTAATTTCTGGCCTAAGTTAAACCTTTGCTTTTTGTTCTTCTTTAGTCGGATTGGTGAAAACCTTGAACAGGCTCTGCCCAGCCTGACGGAGCTCATTCTTACGAACAACAACATTGCTGAATTGGTAAGCTATTAACGCAGGATAAATCTAAGCAAGCTTACATTTGTGTTTGTCGTCTTTCTAATTAACCTTTTTCCTGAGAGTAGCTGCTTTTGGTAATAGTTGGTACTACTCATTTCTCTAATTAGCCTTTTTTCTTTTTCTTTAGAGTAATATCATATGGTTTTGGTAGTAGTTAACAGTGTACATATTTTAATGAATATAATTTGCAGCATGCAGTGGAACAGCAGTCACAAAGTCATAGTGATTTTCCTGTTAAACTAATTGCAGTAATTCTGATTGGTCTCTAAAATAGATATGAGTTCAGGAACTTTGTTTTCAAATGTTTGATTCTTACTAAATGGACTTACGATTTCTGACTGTGTTCCCATTACGTAGGGTGAACTGGATCCGTTATCAACTATTAAATCACTGACTTACCTGAGGTATGTAACCTTGAAAAGAAAAGCTACTCTTTCTCTGCTGTTTGAACTCTGCTGCTGGCCTGGCTCTTTGCTTTGATCTGGAGTGTTCTGCTTTTTATGAGCTGTGACAGATTCTTTATCCTTAAAAATTTAATTGATAAACAATGTTTTCCACTGTGCTTCAGAAATACCTGGTATTTAATGGGTGAGGCTTTGTATTACTGACAGACTGTTGGAACAATGAGATGTAACATCTCTAAACCAACATGCAAGCATTGAAGTAACCTTAACCTTTAAGAAACTAAAAACTAAAGGTTTAAACTGTTGTTACAAAATAATGTAAAGTACATGTAAACAATGACTTTTCAGTAATATTGCATTCGGTGCGAGGGACAAAAAAAGAAAAGCAATTTGTCCTATGATTTTTTTTGGTTGATCAGTGTCCAGGTAGGAAATGTGATGGTTTAGTTATTTGTTTTTTTTTTTTTAATATTTTGAGGTTGTTCTTTATATTCTTCATCAATAAAATCTACTTAATTGATAAAATACTTTAAAGTGCAAGTGTTTACTATAGTTTTCATAATATCAAAGAACACTGTCACTAGGCTGGTGGTGTTTGTTGTCTGTTACAGCAGAAGGTACATTCATGCATTTTAAGTATATGAATGTATTTCAATACAGGTGTTTTTTAAAATATTTTACATTAAGAACCTCTTTATAACCTTTATTTACTTTGTAGCATTTTAAGGAATCCTGTAACAAATAAGAAGCATTACAGATTGTATGTAATCCACAAAGTTCCCCAGGTCAGAGTGCTGGATTTTCAAAAAGTGAAACTCAAAGTAAGTCTGCTTTCTTCTGATTCAGCACAAGAGGAATACCTTTTTGTTCTTGTTACATTCTTGAAAATTCAGCAGTAACAGTGAGCTTTTTGCCATAGTTGTAAATTTAATCGAAACTATGTATCATAAGTGGCTCTAAAACATGCTCTTTGTTTTCTTTCATGGTTTCATTATGTTAAGGATATAGTCTGTTTAATGATGTTTAATTAAGTTTTACTACCTTTGTTTGTTTAGTCTGATTCTTTTCTGGCCCTCTGGTGTTGGTAGAAAGACAGACCTCTAGAGAAATAAATGAGCAATTGCAACAGAGCTTTCAGCGAAGATGCTTCACTGCTTTCAGTGAAGATGCAGGGTGGGGAAGAGTTCTTACTTTTAAGAGCACTAGGTTGATACGTCTCGAGTCTGAGCGTTTGGGCAATGTTTTTGTGCTTGTTCTTACATCTGGTCTCCACATACCAATGTTCACTGATGAAGATGAGCCAAAGCGTCTTTCTTTGCAAAGACAGAAGCTTTGCAAAATGCAATGTTCTTAAATTAACTTTGTGTGTGTGGTATCGCTGTAGGAGCGACAGGAGGCAGAGAAAATGTTCAAGGGCAAACGGGGTGCACAGCTTGCAAAGGATATTGCCAGGAGAACAAAAACGTAAGATAAAAAAACCAAATTTACACTGGCATTCTCCTTCAGAAACACCACTTTCTTTGTGTGCGGTATTAGGCAGTAAACTGAAATATCAGCTGCTGGCAGGATGCCTTAAAAGCTTTGGTAGCCACAAGTGCCTTGTCCAAGCATCCCGATTTTTGGATGGTGGTGAATACATCTCAGAAATATTTTTGAAAGAGGGATTTGGTCAGGGTGGATTGATTTAAGTCAACAAGTAGGAAACCTTAATTTTATTTTTTCTTTCTGTTATTTAACTGCAGAGAGGTGGCCATTGTTTATTTTGGTTTGGTTTTGTTTTTTTTTTTTTCTCCAGATAATTGGTAACTAACATTTTTTGTTTTGCCAGGGAATATAAACTGTAAAATCTGCTGTAGTTAGGAGGATAAATGCACATGAAAATCTTTAGTTAAGTTATTACAAATATATGCTTATTTAGTTTAATTCTTAAGTGGTACATCATATGTTTTGTTTAATCTTTCATCAGGCTGTTTGGAAACCAGAATTTGGATCGTGTATAGCAACGGCATTTCCAAATTCATAGTTAAATAAAAAAAGATCTTTAACGTACTTAGCATTTAAAACTATAAGAGATGGACTCTAGCTTATGAGTAGACAAGGGTTCAGGTCCGTGATGGTTTTAGAACAAGTAGTTGATTGAACTAAATAGCTCAATAAACAGACACAAAGAAAATCTTTCTATAGCAGCACTCTGATGCTGGGTCAGCACTTCAGGAAATTCTTTCCAGCTGATTACTCAGTAACATCCATTTTTGCAGACTACAGATCTTTTTTTTTTCTTAAAGCAGCAGCAGATAACCTTTTTCTTTTGAGTGTTAAGATTGCATCCAGTCTAGTGTAGGCTTTAGTATAGGCTGTGGTAGTATCTTACTAGACATATGAGAACAGGAAACCGAATTTCAGTTACTCTGTTTATCCACCCTGCTTTTGTAATGGCGACAGACCACCTGAGTGTTCAACAACATCCAAACCAAAGAGCTTTTGTCAACTGCTTAATTTATAAAGTTAAGGTCTGCCCTCTCTTTATGAGGAGATGAAAAGGTGGGGGGGGGGAACGGGACAGGGAGGACAAGTTGCTGGTGTTTCTGAAGGAGGCAATTCTTCACTGTATCAGTTTGTTAACGAAGATAAGATACTACACTTGATTGAATGAAATGCTTCCAAACCTAGTTTGGAAGTTAGAGAAGCACATACTCTTCAAAGGGTGTAATGGATCTTTGGTTTTCCTTTGAAGCTTCAATCCAGGTGCTGGTCTGCCAACTGACAAAAAGAAAGCTGGGCCCTCCCCGGGGGATGTTGAGGCAATTAAGGTAAATATGTCAGGACAGCACACGTGGGCGAAAGTGGAGGAGAAAAACTGTCATGGATCCAAACGGAACAAATGTTTCCTTCTTCCTGGCAACCCCTGACTGTTCAGATGGATAGAACAGTGCGTTCTAACTTTGGTTTAGGTGCTTTTTGTGTAATTTTTTTCTTCTATTGTGACATACCTGCTTTTTGAGAACTTAAATGAAACTTTGGTCTGAGCTTAGAGCTCTCCCAGGATAGAGCAGCTTGTTTAATAAGGGGGGAAGTAAGACTGTGCTTTGTCATTTGTAGAACTTTCTATAGAAGCTTACATTCACTTAAGTGGGAAGAAAAATCTTGTTCTTATGTTTATTCTAATCAGACTGAGATACTGTATGTGACCATTCATCATGTTCTTTTGACTGTTTTTTAGACTGCTATAGCAAATGCCACGACTTTGGCTGAAGTGGAGCGACTGAAAGGCTTACTACAGGCTGGTCAGATTCCTGGCAGAGAACGAAAATCAGGTTGCTCTACACTTCTATTTTGTTTCCCAAACAGAATCTACCTCTCTTCATTGCTTCCTGATGCTTTATGTGATCTCAGTAGGGAGTTACGTGGGAAGGGCCAAACAGTTAGGGAGTTGAAAAAAAACTGCTTAAAATGAGTGTAACTTTATGGTCGGCAGAATTGAGGATTGCATCCGTAGGCCGATTGCAGAGTCTCGTTAGCCACCTGGCCTCTGGAGCGCAGTTCAGGGCTGTTACACCTGGACTCCCTCGGGAGCAAGGTGCCGAATGCCAGCCCTAAGTGCTTCCCTGTATTGGCTAACTCCAAAAAGTTCGTCCCAGTTACTTAAAAAAATGAGATTAATTATATTTAATATACCTGGAGTCTTGTTCTGAGCATTAGTGCCGCAGGTGGGGGTACAGGAATGTCTCTGATCTCTCAGAGGTCTCCGCATGGACAAATCTCAACTGCAGACTGGCAGTATTACCTCTTTTCTGTATATTAGAGCTATGTAGATTTTTTTTTTCTGTAGTGGTTTTTAATTTACATTATTATTGCGCCTCTTCAGAGGGCTGAAAATTCACATTGCCCCAGTGGGAAAGAGAACTAACGTTTGCAGCAACCCCCCTGAAGCTCTGATATGTCCTTCTAGGCCCGTCGGAGGACGCTGAAGAAGAAATGGAGGAAGACACCGTTCCCAACGGGTCCTGAGCCCAGGCTGTGCCCGAGGTCCACCGCTTCTCCCCCCCAGCCCTGCCCTGTCGACGCGCGTTCTCCCTGCAGGGGGGCTCGGGCCGGCCCCGCCGCGGGCAGCCGCCCCCCCGTACCCTGCCCTCGCGCCTTTCGGCGTTCAATAAACGGACGTTTCTTTTTCTCCCCTTGGTGCGGCGTCCCCTTCCCCCGCCGAGCGCCGGGCCGCCAGCGCAGCGGGGCAGGGCCGGCCGCGGCCGCGGGACGGGACGGCCATGGCGGCGGGAGGGGGAGGAGCCCTCCTGCGCACCCTGATTGGCTCCTTTGTGCCCTTCCCCTCGTCTCTCATTGGCTGGCATAGCCATGATGTCACCCTCTTTCCTCGCTGCCGCCTTCCCATTGGCCTCCGAGGGGAAGCCTCGCTTCCTGGTTGGTTCTCTGGCCCCAAAGTGGTGGAGGACGAGGAGGGCGGTGATTGGTGCAGCCGGCGGGCGCGCGGGGCGGCTCCCGGACGTGAGGCGGCGGCGACGGCGGGGGGCGATGGAGCTGGGGGGCGACGGGCCCGCGGCGGGCCCGGGCCAGGCGGCGCTGGCGCGGGGGGGCCTCGAGTTCCTGCAGCACACGGGTGAGGGGCCGCCGGCGCGGGGCGCGTCCCGGGCTGAGGGAGGGAGGGAGGGGGGCGGCGGGGCCTGTGGTGGCGGGGCCGCGGAGAGCCCAGCGGCCTCGCCTGCCCGCTGAGGAGAGGAGCCGGGTGCCGGGCGGGCGTCCTCCCCCTTCTCGCCTCCTGGCTGGGCGGGCTCCTTCCCCCGCAGCCCGCTCTCACCTACGCCTTGTCCCCGTCCCAGTGGGCTCCCTGCTGTCCAGCTATGGCTGGTACCTCCTCTTGGCCGCTGTCGCCATCTATCTCCTCATCCAGAAGATATCCCAGAGCCTGGCGGCCAGGCCGAGCAGCCGGCCGGGAGCAGCTGACGCAGCCGTGGGTGAGTAAATCTTTGCTTGCTCTTTAGAGCTGTTTAGGGCGGTGCTTGTGTCTCTTCTAGGTTCCTGCTAGCGCTCCGCGTGTCTGACAGCTGCTCACATCCACACGCACAGAGTCTTTATTTAATAACAACTAAAAAGAGGTTCAGTCGGAGGGATTTTAGCGGTGAGCGATACTCAGGATAACTGTTTAGGCCCACGAAAGTGAACAGACCGTGTTACCGAAGAGATCGCTGGGGAAAGGTTGGATCAAGAGAAGTGTTTTTAAAAGGTTGTGTCAAGGAAGGATTGTGTCCCACAGTAACGTGGTTGGGAGTGAAGGAGCGGGGCGTTGCAGAACAAGGGAATAGCTGGTCTTTGATAGCGCAGGAGCTGAGAGAATGGTGGTTAAAATTAGTTGTGGTCAGTTATCAAATAACTTTTAGACTTACCAAACAAAACCAAAACATCCAAATCTAAATACGGGGGAAAAAAATATTTTGATTAATATTCATTCCTTAATAATATTCATCACCTCTTTCTCCTTTCAATTATTCCTTCACAGTTCCTACTTTGGCAGGATTGTATACGTTTGGGGTG
The DNA here is from genome assembly GCF_035582795.1 of Mycteria americana. Taxonomy (NCBI): domain Eukaryota; kingdom Metazoa; phylum Chordata; class Aves; order Ciconiiformes; family Ciconiidae; genus Mycteria; species Mycteria americana. The sequence goes on along the minus strand of NC_134370.1, from coordinate 67,424,789 downwards.
TAACTGCCTCTCTGTGTTATCTTCTAAAGCGTGGCATAGGTTGTAAGTCTTACAGAGTCCTGATCCTGCCTCATTTGCAGACTTGCTGCCGTAAAGTACAGACTATACTTGTCTATCTGCCAAAACAATAAGTGCTTTGGCATGTTGACATGGCAGTACATGGGGCCCCAGAAAATATTACTCACATGCCCTTATCCTACTGGTGTTCTTTTATAATGCTAATTAAATCTTGATTTAATTGCCAAAACTGCCTATAAAGTGCAATTACTGAAAGTACTGAAATTTCTTTTACGTATTCATCATTGGATGGTAGCAAACATATAAGGAGACAAACAAATGTAGAGATGCTTCAGCTACTGGGGGAAAAGAGAGCAAGATTTGCCTTTGTTTGGATAGAATTTTTATTGTGACTTCTCCTAAAGGCCAACCATGAAGAGAGGGGGTTACTCAATGTAGATTTTCTGAGACTGCCAGTTTTCTCTTGAGATAAGTGTGATGTTTGTAGGTAATTTCTCTGCTGATGGAGCACGTTAAATCTGTCATTGCTTCACTGCCATAATGAAACAAGCAGGACCAATTGCCAGAAGGAGTGGGAGTGAATGTGGGCCTGTTGCCTCATGCTTCTGCGTAAAATAAGTTCTCTGGGTAAAAATGGAATCCCTGCAAAGCATGGGTGATATTTCTGAAATTATTTGTATCGAACAAATCCTTCAGAAATAGAAGCAAGTATCCTAGAAGTGTGAATTTTAATTTTTTGTGGGTTCATTACATTGGTGTCCTTATTCATTAAAATCCCCTTAAAGTAATTGTTCTAAAAATATTAAAATGTTATGACATTTAAATCGGCATATAAATTACTCTAAAAGGTTAGCTGGAAACTGGACTTGAGCTGTGAGTTTCTGCAAAACAGCTGCAGGGAGAGCTGTGAGCCTTTCCTTATCACAATTCTTTGAGGAGACCATTTAGAATTTATTTTGAATAGCTTTGCTAACTGTTTTAGAACCTGACGTGGTGGTAAGAAGGCAGGAAGCTTTGGCAGCAGCTCGCCTCAGGATGCAAGAGGAGTTGAATGCACAAGCAGAAAGATACAAAGAAAAACAGAGACAGGTAACTCCCTAACTCATACATTTGTTATCAAGTACTTTGCTGCTGTTTAGGTTTATTCCATGCTAGATACCAGAACAGGAGACTCGCTCTCTCTGCTGTAATGTGGGTAGTGGTTTTTTTCTCCCTCCTTTACCTGGACCACTTTTGATACGGTTTGATCCAGGGAGCAGTAACGGGCAGTAGGTATCATGATCCAGTGGGGCAAGCACATACTTATATGCTGTGCTGACCTGATATCTTGATACTCTTCATTGATTAGAATGGTTGTTGCGTGTAGTATTCTGCTCCTTCCTGAAGTAATCAATCTCTGTGACGCTTGCTTCTCTGCAAGTAATTGTGTGCGTGGGACACTGTGGGCCTGATCTTTTTTTTTTTTCAGGTAAATCTGTAGCTACAGAAACTTGGTTATATGCACAGTGAATGGCTGGACGGGATTTACCAGTGTTTAGACTAACTGTACTACTGCATACGTGTATTTTCTGTTCTTAATGGCAAATTTAAGTTCGTAGAAATGTAGCTTAGCATTGCTGTAATTTAATGGTTTGAACTACAGCTTGAGATAATGAGGAATAGCATATTGCTATGTGGGGCAGCGTAGAAAAGTGGACGTGCTCAGCATAGCAATAATATTGCTCATTAATCCCAGCTCTTCTTCTATTTTTACTTTTGCAGTCAGCTACATTCAGACCTCAGTTTATAGCTGATGCTTCAAGAAATATTGGCAGTTAAAAACGAACAAAAAGTCATATTGTGGAAGAAAATAGCCACTACGTAGAAAATCTAGGTCTAGCGTGCTTGGACTCAAGGAGCTTTGCTTTCTTTGACTGGATGGAGTAGCTACCTCATTTCCTTTCTGTTTGTTGAGAAGGTGGACGTCTGTCTTAACCATTAATTTATTTGGTTTTGTGGATAAATTGCTTTAGAAGAGAGCTGGGAGAACTGTTGATAATGTATATCGGGATGTAAATATGTAGCTGGCTGTCTTTTTCATTTGAAAAACACACATTCTTCTGTAGAACCCTACATTGTGCATTAAATTACTATCATATGCAATATTCTATACTCAGTACTTTTTATAAACTCAGGATTTAAGCCTGCCACTTGGTTCTGTTTTACTTTCAAAATGTTTTAAAGCATCAAGTGGTCAAAAGAAGCTGCAAACACAGTCTCTATATATTGAGGAGGGGTGGTTTTTCTGTGTTTGGGAAGATGTGGGTGTTTAAAAAAGTAAATGCTTCCATAAGCTCAGAGATACTGCATCAGATAAAGATAGACCCCTTGGTTTTTGGTGAGTCTGTTGGAGCTGTTTCCGTAGCACTGGTGATTCTATTAGTTCTGAAATCTTACTCTTGCGTATCCTGGATTTGTTCCTTAGCTTGAAGAAGAGAAGCGAAGGCAGAAGATAGCAATGTGGGAAAGTATGCAAGAAGGAAAAAGCTATAAAGGAAACCTGAAACTGAATCAGGTAACAACTGTGTTGTTAATCAGGTTACAATTATGTTTATGTGATTAGATTAGCTGAAAATCACATTGATTATATTCTGAGTAACTTTTGCTTTTGTGAACAGCAAGAAGTAGAATCTGGTGCCTCCAGCTCATCAGCAGTCCCGAAATCTAAACCAAACAAAAAGCCCTTGCGAGGAGGTGGTAAGTATGAAACTTTTAAGATATTCTGAGTTTGAAACAGAGCATTTATCCAGCTGCATGTGTAGTCATTGTACATAATTTTTTCTGTTCTTCAAGGAGGAAACAATATGTGCCTTACAAATGAGCTCTTTATCTCTAATCAGTGTGGTCTGCTTTGCACTTTGTACAAAACCTAGCAGGACGTTTCTATGGTGCTTTTCCCTGGGGAAGCAGTGTTCCAGTTTTCTTGTAAATGCTTTCGCTGTAATTTACTGAGATTTTTGTCACTCAAAATTATAGTCTTACAATATTTCTGGGATCCCTCCCCCATTATTGTAAAAGTCTTGTTAAAAATTGTTAAAAAATTTTAATATCTGATCTGTCTTTCGATCACCTGTAGTACTAACTAAATGCAGGAAGATTATATTTTCCTTGGTAATACGTAGATTCAGGAAGATGAAAGACTTCATTAAGCAAAATTTGACCTTATTTATCAGACATCACAATAATGACCTATTGAATATATAAATCCTGCAGATGTATAAACTCTTACTAGCTCTCTCAAACCGCCAGAGGGTCTTACCATCAAAATCACTGTCAAACGCTGAAATCATGATGGATGTACTGCTTTCTATGGCCTTACATAGCCCACGTTAGGATCACTGCTGTATATCGGCCATGCAGCTAGTCTCCTTTCTCTCCTCTTGGCCAAACAGCCTGTGCCATACCTGCAAGTGCTAATTTGGGTATAATATTTTAATTACAATTTTTCATAGTAGAGGGGACCATGTAGACAGCCTCAATTGTATCAGACTAAAAGGGAAACCCATTTAGGGTGCAGTGCTGCGTAAGTCACTTGATTAAATGTATGAAACCTGAAGTTTCTTGATTAAACATATTAAACCTCAGTAATAGTTCAGTGCTGAAATTTCTGCTTTGAATATTTTTACTGACAGCTGTTGACAACATCTGAAGGAACTGACCCATTGATTCATCTTACGTTGTTTAATATGAGTGCATTCTAATGTCTAATACTGTCAAAGATCCTTTATAGCTCTTGCACAGGACGTTTACCACTATGGGGAATGAGAAATGTGTGGGTAATAGCCGTGCTAAGAACCAGGATCAGGGCAGCTGGGCTGAGGCGCCCTTCCAGCTGCTACCTGTCCTAGTTTCATCCTAAGCAACATCTTTGCTTAAGTAACAGATTACAGAATTAGAGGTCTCTGATCTTCTCATGAAGTAGATCAGCATGAAGTGAAAGAACCATCTGCACTGTTCAGCTGCTGAATTAAGCTAGAAAGCAGGACTTGGCTAGTATGAGAAAAACAAACTTCAGAGATGGAGGTGATGCTTGAAGTTTCGGTGGAACAGATTGCTTTGAAACCTGCTTGGTTAGCAAGGCTGCTAGGTTTTCGGTTGTCTTTTTCTTTGCCTTGTAGGGAACAAATTGAGGATGTTTGCCAAGTTGTATCTTTGAGTATGAACTCGTAAAATGAAGTTGCCTATAGTTACGGCATTAGGACGTTCAACTAAAGTATCTGCTTGCCTTACTGCATATACTTGCCTTTTCAAATTCTTTAAAAAAATCTTACAGTGGTAATGAGTGGATCCACCTTTTGACCTTCAGAGTATTCCTTACAGGACTGGAATAAAAGATTATTTTAAGTCCCGGACCATTAGGGCTCTTGGAGAACAGATACACTCTTACAGAGTTTACTGTAAGAGTTACTGTTGCTGCTCTGTTTACTCTGCGGAGCAGCATTAAAGCTTTAGTGCAGACTTAGAGAAATTAAATGGTAATTAATTTCAATTTAATTTAATCAAATTTAATTTAATCAAATTAAAACATGAGTGTTTTGCAATGGCTTTTACACTACAAAAATAAACCATCTCAAGTCTGGATATTTTCTCTGCTTTCATTTTCCTTAAAATGCTGCTTATGTAGTAAGTATTAAACAAGGTGCAAATCATTGTGAGATTTATTTTTTGTGTTCCCTGTGTGTTGGTGAAGGCCTGTTGAGGACAACTATTAATATGGTGGATTTCTCCTCTGTGCTTCTAGGCTATAACCCCCTGTCTGGAGAAGGAGGCGGAACTTGCTCTTGGAGACCAGGCAGGAGAGGCCCGTCAGCAGGTGGATGAGGCTAACCTCCCTAGTGTCTCATGTCACTAGCAGGCTTGATCTTACCCACTGTCTAACTGCCTACAGTTTGCCTGTCACAGCGACTCCTTTGGGATTGGGCTTAGTGCAGGTCTTAACTTGAAAACAGATTTACACCATTTCCAAATAGTAACGCAGAAGCTGATACTACACGAGAAAAATACCTGATCCTCTTAGAGAGGATGAAGAAAGAAACAATTTCAGTGTAATCAGTTAATTTTCACTCTTCTGTAGAGAGGAAGTATAGTCTCCAGCCAAGGTGAATCACCTGGGATTGTGAGATCTGGGTTCTGTGGCTGGCTATTCAAAAGACTGGCCTCAGGCAAATTTAATTATCTAGGCTCAGTTTACCACTGTAAAATTAGGATATCTACCATCCTCAGACATGTGTTACCAGATTTACTGTGTTTGGCTGGAAGGTACTTTAGAGGGGAGGAATATTGTCATCGGCAGATACAATGAATTGTATTGTATTGTATTGAATTATAGGAGGAGGGACTTTCAAAAAAAACAGAACTGACAAATGCCAGGGATTTGCACCGCAGGCCAGTTATTGCAGAAGAGTCTCTGTGACAAGCTACCTTGAATGATGTTTTCCTTATAAATGGTAAACAAACCAGTGAGGATTACTGATGCTAGACAGCAGATGGGGGGGTTCTTGCTATTCCTTTTTTTTTTTTTTTTTTATTTCAACTGCTTTGTAAAAACAAAATACTATTCATATTAAATATAATTGCAAACAAATCATAAATCTAGTATTTACAGTCTTGTGGTTTTCTACAGCATCTTTTTATATAGAAAGCATATGTTCTAGTGCAATAAATGTGTATAAAGCAAGATGAGACATCAAATGAAATGATTTTCATTTGACTACCTCCATAAACAAAAGGGTTTTTTCAGCTGTTCTTTTTGGCTTTTAACAGTTTTGTTCTGTTTGGGTGTTCTGTGTTGCAAACCATGACTTCAGAAGAATCACCTTCAGGTTAAGACCAAATCAAGTTTTCCCAAGGTTAAAATGTGAAACTCCCCATTCTCTTCCCCACCCCCAGTAAGTGATTCTGAACTTGGATAGACTGCATCACTGGTTGTTAAGCTCTCCAGCTGTGTTTGAACCTAAATCAAGAAAAGATGTAACAAAGGCCTTTGCTGTAATAGAGCAGAGCGGGTTTCTTTCCAAATTACTGTCGACAAATATGGTTTGAGGAGGAGGGGATACATAGGCCTGGTCAGCTCCAACACGGCAAGATATTCAAAGGGAAAAGAGAAGCTGCAAACTGTGCTGAGGTCTATGTGTTGTGGGCAGCAGGACTGCGTATGGCTTTAGCAATGCAGTATCAGGGTTACACCTCGGGGGACGTTAAGAACTTACTTTGTACTACTTTCTGTTCTGAACGTGTCTCAGGGTGGGAATTGATAGCCTGGCTGCGTGGCTGTCCTGAATAGCCCAGCTAGATGCCGAGATGTGTTCTTACTCTGCTGCCAGCCCGTGCAGTACAAAAGCTAAGGGTTGTTTGTGCTGAAAAGAGCCTCTGGCTAGCAAACGTGTAAAACTTGCAAGTGAGGGACCGGAAGGAGTAAGTATCTGAAGCGTGTGTGGTCTTCATCCTTCTGGTGTATATCCAGCGCTGTGGATAGAAAATAAAGTTAGAGCTGGTCATCGTAAATGAGCTTTCCAAACATCCCATCCCCTTGATATGCTCTCTAGCACAAAATGCAAAGACGAGTAAAATCCAGGCTGTCCTTGATAAAGAGTGAAATAGTTCCTGTCAGCAGACAAGTGCCCTGTGTCCGATTACTGTTATTGAGCTTGTATATAGGCACTAAAGTATATATCAGTGTTTCACTAGCATAGCTTAGGGCTGCTTGAACACTTCTTTCTAAATACTTACGCTTGGAATATTTGTGTTCACCCATACGTATGAGTGCCAACTTCGAATACGCTGTTTATGTGTATGCAGATACTGCTCTGTATGCCAGGTGATCTGTGATTTTCTCTTGACTATAAAGTAACAGTAGCATGTTACTAGTAAGTTTTAAAGTTGCCAGCTAATGAAATGGAAAGGCAAAGAACCTTTTACTTTGGACCCATGAAGTGTGCGTTCAAGTGCGAGTAGAAGATGAAGGGAGACGGCTATTAATGTTCTTATGGAAACTAGTTTTCATTTCCTGGCTTCGGTGTGTTTTGGTATGTAAACTTAAATTTCCATTGTTGTAACATAGACCGGTGTAACTTCAGGTTTTAATCTTTAATAAGGCAAAAAAAAAAAAAAAGAGGTGGGGAAGGATATTTTCAAGATCTGAAGATTCTTCATCAGTAAAGAGGACTAAGTCGTTATCTTACTCATGCCTCTGGGGAACGTTTTCCCCTTTTGTTGGGGAAATAGGCAGCAGACTGAGGTGGTGTCTTCAGAAAAACAGCTGGGGAGGTTGTTGTCTTAAAGAAGCAGAATTCATTGTGTTGTGTTGATAAAATGGTAAGGACGGGTTGGTTTAATTCACTAAAAACATTTTAAGAAATAAATAAGCAGGTCTGAACTGAGCATATGCTAATTTTTCTCTGTCTCAAGACTTGCTTCTGGCTGGGACTGGGGATATGGATTTTTGCCCAATTCTAAGATTTATTAAGACATACCCAGTGAGAATAAAGTGATTTACATATTTCTGGAAACTTCAACCTTCTCTCTCCCTTAATTTTTTTTATGTTAATCCTCAAGTCCCTAAGTTTTTCTTGATCAGACACTTCTAAGCTATTGAACAGGGTGGGAGGCAGAACCTCAGTTTGTAAAACTTGTCTTTTGGCTCACAACCTGCACAAGCAGAGGGAAGGGTTTTTCCTCTGACTTCAAATAGAAAGCTTTCCCTTGACCACAAACAAGTATGGAAAGGTGGTTGCTTGTTGCTCTATAGCATGAGAGTGAAGCATGCAGAAAGCATTAGGTGAAAGTGAACTATTTAATGAATCCATTGTTCCTACTTTAGTGTGAATTCCTAAGAACTTGAATTATGAAAGATCATATTAAAAAGCCTTCAGGAGATTTATTTTTTTTTTCTCCCCACTTACAGCAGTTATGCAAGAAGCCTCTTACTCTACTGATGCAGATGTTCTGGAAATATCTTTATCTGGAAGAAGCTAGTTAACAAACTTAGAGTTCATGCAATGCTATTAAGCTGCTGTATAACGTTATGTAGCCACTGAAGAGTAATCTATTTTGGCTATTGAAAAATCCTAAGTCAAGCAAGTGTTCAGAGGCACAAAAAAATCCTGAAAATGTCAGTTGCTCGAGAAATGCAGCTAAGTATTTTTCACTGCCTTTCAGATGATTTATATGCTGGAGGAAGAAAGTTTTTTGTTTTCTTTCTTTTGTTTTGTAAGTATTCATCAGAAGATACTGAGCACTGGAATTAAAACTGAACAAACTTGTTGTCAGTCTCATAAAATGTATTTGGCTTTATTTATGCCTTTCAAAAACATCGTGAAATGAGGGAAAGCTTTTAAGAGTGATATTGCATTGCATACTTAGTTGTTTACAAAAAAATGTTTCTTATACTGGAAATTTTGAATAATGAACAACAGAAGATGGACTTGGGGGAGTGAGAGCAAACAGGGAATCTGTCAGCAGAGCTGCTCCCAAGTGTTCCAGAATTACCCGTGTGCTTTTCAAAGATCAATGAGAATGAAAATAATTGCCCCCATATCTGCAAGGAACTGCTCTCCTAGCAGAGACTGAATGCAGGTGTGAAATGTTAGTACTAACAAATATAATCTACTGTGTTTTATACAGTTCTGTACTCCTTTGACTCAAAACTCAAGGAATTAGGCTGTTCTGCTGTTGCTCCATGCCCCATCTGGTTTCATCCTTAGACTGTGCTGATAGCCAGCTCAGGTGTTTGGAGTGGGTTGGTTTTTCTTGGGTTTTTTGTCTTTTTTTTTCCCCTCCCTAGGAAGATGACTAAAGAGAGCATTTGCATTCAGAGAGCTTTCTGAAGGAGGATGGCATCCAGCATGACAGTCTCCCGTATGTTTTACCAGCAGTGCTACGGTTAATGGCTGCCTTTAAACCATCCTAATGCTGTCCTTTATGCCTCCTGCGCTCAATGAGGCAGTTCCCATCTCTGGCGGTTGTGTTTTTTCAAGCCTGGCTGCACATCAGTACACATCTCTACAGCAGATCAGATCCACCCTTCGGACGATTTTTGCCCTTGTAGGGGCTAAAAAGTGACACCTTTTCAGGGAGCAGGTGAGCCAAGAGTGGGGCACAGCGTGTTTCTGTCCACGCTGTCGCTGAACACTGTAACTATATAATTTCCAGCTGTAGAAAAAGCCGGTCTAGACTTGGATGGGCTGAAGACTTGGGTTTTTTTCTTTTTCTTCCCCCCTTTTGGAATGAAAGCTTAGCTTTTGGAACAGCTCTGCAACCACAAAGGAAAAGCATACGGCTGCTGGCTGGGTGGTGTCCTGGCCCACTTGCACCGTTGTAGCTGATTTTGCGTGAGCTTCCAAGCCAGCTGTTCCAAGCCTGACACACACCCTGCCCATATTCCCAGCTCCAGAGCCAGCGACTTCAAAAACTTCCATCAGTTTTTATGAAGCAACCAATGGCTGTGATGGAGTAGGTCTCCTCAGCTCGGTTTTGGTGATGAATATACACATTTTCATTGCAGATTTCTGTTGCGAGGCGCTGGCAGGTATGCAGCCGCTGCTCTGATGTCTATTTTTTTTTTTCTGTGATCATTTGTGTTTTGAAGTGCATACCTGCTAAAAAGCACTTTTAGCACGGGACAAGATCTCCACTGATAAATTAATAATTTCGTTCCTCCCTCTACATCTACCATAGTTTACTACTCAAGATTCTTTCTGTGTGCTGCTTAGCGAGCTCAGCTTCAGAGCTGGTACCGTGGGTAACATTAACGTAGGGATGGCAAGGAAAAGAACTTAGAAAATTCTATTTAAAGAGAACGGAAGGAAAATGGATATACTGAAATACGTGGCCTTTCAATCTAGTTCTGGTGCTCTGTTGCGTGCATTAAAATGGGGAGCTACTGTTAGGTTGGCCTATGAGACGCCCTTTCAGAAAAACCAAACCCGAACCTGGGTCCTAAAGCTTTACTTTACCACGTACTAGACGGGGTAACGTTCCCCATAAATTCAGCTTATTGCTTCTTAGGTAATGTAAGTGCCACCTCCTTAGCTGTTCTGCTGCTTAGGTATATTGCATCTTGATGCTTGCTTTTTAAATACACGTTCTAGGCTTTTTCCACGGTTTGTTGACTCCGGTCTGGCGGTAGCACGTTAAAAATACATCACCTTCCCTTCCGTGACGCAAAGCCCAAACGCCTCGATGCGCCACGGCAGCGCTGCCACCGCCACCCAGCCGATGAGAACGGGAGGCTTGAGCAGGCAGCTGAGGAGCTGTGTGCTGAGCAGGAGGGTTTTCCCTTCCCTCCCGCACCTCCGAAGCCCTAAATCAGGTTCCCTGGCTGGGAAGGGCAGAGGTGACCCAGGGCAGGCCCGGGTGTGGTTGCGGCTGCTGCACTGCGGGGCCGGGCCGTAGGATGGCAATGTTGGTCTGGCTTTCCAGCAAGGAGCGATCGGTGACATTTCTTTTTTGTCCCTTGAACGGGCATCTTCTGAGTGATTCAGCTGAAAGGAAAGGTTGGGACTGGTCCGTGGCAGGACCAGAAGAGGATGGGGAGGAACAAAAAGTGGGTGCTGGAGCTGGGGAAGGAGTTTTTGCATCATTTGGGAAAATGCAACGGTGCTGGAAATATTGTGACAGAGACAAATGCTGCTGGTTGCCCAGCTAGATTTTTTCCACCGTGAGTCTGTTACCTTGAATATATGAAGTATGCTCTTTTTCCAGTGCCTGGGTAGTTTTTAAAGTATCAGTTTAAGTACTGGAACATTCATAATTAAAGTTTCTGGAGCACTTGGGAAGTAGTTCACTTCTTTAACTATTATTTTTAAATATGGTAAAGAATATATATTGTAGAAGGTACATCCTGTAAGTATTAGAGTGGGCTCATCCCTATGGAAAAAATGGAGTTCAAAACCGATGGGAAAAAGAAGTGGTTATAATGCAAGGTAGTCCCTCTTTCCTCTACAGGGTAGAGCCTCCTATGTGGAAGAAACTTTTTTCTTTTGGTATTAAGCTTCTTTATTCCAAAAGGACGACATCTATTCTGTACGCACACAAAACAGCTCGCCGCTTCAAAGACTTGGTTTTTCATCATTTAAAAATAGGATTACTGTTTTGTTAATCTGATTATGAATCTAAACTGTGTGGGCCTGTCAAGTGGGCTCTCGCCGGCTGGTCCGGGTGCTAATCTCACTCGAGTGAGTGGGATGGGAGCACACACGACGTGCGTCCTCTTTGGATTTTGGAAAGCCCTCAGAATATTTCCTCAAGCAATCCCTCATAGAATAGAAAACATGCTGCATAAAAATGTGTTTATGCAGTGTTATATGAGAAAAATATCATGTCTTCTAATATATGGTGTCAATTATTTATTGAGACTAAGAGCTGTATTAACAGGGGAAGGCACTTGGATGTGATTATGCAGTATGACCTTTCTCTGCCAACCAGATTAAAAACATACTCTAGGCAGGTAATGGCAGGGTTATAATTCAGCAGGAAGAACTAAGCCGTGCTCTTCAAGTTTTCCCTTAATTTGCCTTTTTTTCTTCTTTTTCTCCTATAGTGGAAACAGCAGCTGCTCTATGCAAGAACAGGGGAGGGGGCAGGAGCAGTAAAAGGGGCACTTGCCCACCTAAGACTTTTGAACGTGAGTTTGGCGCAATAAATGAAATAAAGCGAGGCACTTTGATGTGCTTAGGGAGGTTGTGTGAGCATCGCAGCATTCCCAGGTGCTACCCCCTCTTTACAGCTGGACGTCTCGGCCTTACAGCCGGTGGTGTGATCTCGCGCGGCGGCAGTGTGGACTCTGAACGTGCCTCCTCTCTGCGTTAAATCCCTGGCACCGAGAAAGCGCCCCTTCCTTCTCCTGCCCCTTCCCCAGGCGTGCTCTGCTCACCCCCTGCCCGCGGAGAGGTCCGGGACTGTAATTACGCTGGGAGGTGCAGGGAGGTGGGAATGCGCCAAACGAGAACTCGGGGCAATGGAGATCCAACACGGGAGTGTGCTGCTCCGCTTCATCGTTTCCATGTGTGCTGAAGTCGCATGAAGTTTTCAATTCTGATGACTAACTTCTTTTCTTTATGGGAAGAAGCCAACTGACAGCTCCTCAGCCCCAACCCTTCTCTTTTTTTATTGCCTTTTAACCACGCTCGCTCTGCCTTTTCCTGTAATTCATAGGCCACAGTGGTTTTCCCTTGAATCAGGAGATTTTTATTGGTGATTTGGAGCACGCTGAGAGTAATCCCATTCCTGCTCACGGACTTGCCACATCTCCCTCTTTTGGAAAGGAGTGGCCTTACTTTTTATTTTAGCTTGAACGTCCGGTGGTGTCCTGTATTTCAGGACCCGATGAGCAGGCTTGAGGGGAGAAACAGTTTGACAAGGTCCCTTTTGAAGAAGCTTTTGAAAGTGGAGTAAAAGATCCATGTGTGCTGAGTGGCACAGGCTGAGGGTAACTCCAGGCTTCATAGAAAGATCAGGGCACCAGCGGTTAGAAATAATAGTAAAGCATTGCAACTGCTGGGAAGTAGAAGGGAATTACAGTAGTGGTTTGGGGGGAGTTCCCCATATGGAAGGGAGGGAAAGGTAGTATAGCAGAAAAGGTTTTCTTGGTCTAAATAGCAGTTTGGGATTATTTTAATAGGGTGAACTGAGGCGGATCATGGGTCCCATTCCCTGTTCACTGGAGGAAGGTCCCAGAAAGGCAACTTTGTGCTGGCTTTGTCAGAGCAAATGTGGGGCTTCCAGCCGGGCCCAGCCCTGGCTCTGCCCAGTGCCTGTCTGCGGTGGGAACGCCTCCGTGCCTCGTGCATGGTCAGCCTCTGAGGAGCCCTTCTGGGGATCTTCAGCAACCTCTTCTCTGCCTGGTGGCACACATGAAGCTGATGGGAAGCTGCTCCCATTCACTGCACCCGAGCTAGTGCTGCATTTGTAACCCTTCCCCGGCGTTTTGCAGCTCTCGAAGGCACGCAGCCTCGGCCTCAGTAACTCTTCTCACCTTCCAGCCAGCTTTTACCAAGCGATGGTGCTCCTGGCCTTCCCTGGCCTTCCCCGCCTCCCATCCGTTCCAGCTTGGACTTTTCTTCCTTTCCCTCTCTTTCGCCGTTTAGTTCTTCTGTTCCTCTTCCCACAAACATACATCTCACTCAATACTTCCGTGTTCTGCCCGTGGGCAACCGAAAGGAGACCTCCTGCTCCTCTTTCCTGTTAATTGCTTGTATTTCTTCTCTAGTTTCTATTTATATTTATTTTTGTTTAATACCATAAATCATGGTGGCACTTCCCTTGTGTTATTTGTTGCTCCTGGCATCACATGAGTTCATTGGTGCTGATCTCTGTATGAGGATTGCATCATCACAAGAGCAATAAAGCCTACACAAAAGCCTTTTCAAGACATGTCGGAGTTCGTTAGATAAGCAGATTGGGATGTTACCTGCTAGTTCCCCGAAATGCGACAGTCGCTTGTTGTACAAGGATCGTAAAAATCTGTCATGTATGGTGCTCTGGCTTATTAATGTACAGTATTAATTTGGTACAGCATCCTTTTTTGCAACAGTTCTTGCTCAAGAGCAGGCTGCCGTTATGCCGAGACTTTCTTCATCTCAGCTCATTGTGGATGACATAATATAAATAAATTTTAAAATGGGAAAGACTGGCAATTGGAGATGTGAAAGTGGGTAGGAAATGGAAGAAACCACAATGATAAGCAGGAGGTCAGTGCGTTGTACTAGATACGTTTCTTCTGTAAAGACTGGAGGGTTTTTTTCCTGTAAAATGTCAAGGGTTTGGGGCTGCAGTATTTGAAGCTGAAGCATGCTGTAGATGAAACGCATGTGGAGAGTTAGTGCGGACAAAGAAAAAAGAAATCTTCACCCGGTACAGCTAACGCCTTCACTCTGTCGAGCAGTTATTATAGCCTCCGGATAGAAATAGACTGACCTATTTCTGGTTGGTTTAATTAGCAAGGTGGGAAAAAACGGAGAGCTGCCTGGGCTTTCGCTCCCCCTGGCACCAGAGCACGTGCTGCACGAATGCATCAGCGCCAGGCGAAACCAGGGCTGGAGTTCTGCTCCTCACTGCCGTGCCTTCCCCCCAGCTCTGCATGTACCCGCGGGCCGAGGCAGGGCAGCTCTGGGGCTTGGGCAGCAGGGACCCGGCCATGCGGAGATGGGAACGGTGCATTTCTGGCTGCGCAGGCTCAGCGTGAGCCATGGCGGGTCTCTGCGGGGATGAGCGAAGGACCTCTGCCAACATGCATGGGCACCCGGTGCCTGTCCCAGGTTGGGGTACCAGTCTCCCAGTGCCTTCCCATCCTGGTCGGAAGGACTGGGCTGGAGTCCCAGTTCCGGCTCCTGAGCCAGGGTCCTGTCCTGGGGTCTTGGTGCGGGGTGCTGGGCTGGGGTCCCTGTCCCGGGGTTATGTCCGGGGTCTCAGTCCCCATCCCTGGATCCGACCACCCGTGCTCTCTTGGGCTCCTGTCCCAGCCTCTTGGTCTGGGTAGATAGGCCGAGGTTCTGGGGTCCTGGTGTGGGATGCTGGGTCTGGGTCCCTGACCCTGGTGGCCCTGCTCCGGGGTGGCTCGGTCAAGGTGCCGGTCCCTGTCCTCTGGTCCCGCTCCACAGTGGTGCTCTGGGAGCCGGTCACCGTCCCGGGGTCACATCCCAGGTCTCGGTCCCCCTCCCCACCCCAGGGTCCAGGCCCCCACCGGGGTCCCTGTCCCGGGTGGGGGCCGCCCCCCGGTGCGCCAGCGCGGCGGGAGGCGAGGGGGGCCTGGGGCTGCGCGGGGGCCGGGGGCCTGCCTCCTCCCTCCCCCGCTCCACCGCGGCGGGGGCTGCTCCGCGGAGCAACCCCCGCCGCGGCCGGGCGGGGCCACGGGAGGCGGGCAGCGCGGCGCCGGCCGCACACGGCGCCTGTGCCGAGGGGCAGGGCCGGGGAGGCGGGCGGGCGCCCCCTTCCCTTCCCTTCCCTTCCTCCCCTCCCCTCCCCTCCCCTCCGCTTCCCGTCCCTGCCCCTTCCCCCATGGCGGCGCTGGGCGACACGGCGCGGCTGGCGGCGGCGGCGGCGCAGCGCGGGGCGGCGGCGCTGTGAGGAGCCGCGCGGGGCCTGCGCGGCGCGGCGCCGGGCGGGCATGGCGGGCCGCGGCCGCCGCGCCTGGCTCAGCGTCCTGCTGGGGCTGGTGCTGGGCTTCGTGCTCGCCTCGCGCCTCGTCCTGCCCCGCGCCTCCGAGCTGGCGGCGGCGGCGCGGCCCCGCCGAGCCCGCCCGCAGGGCTGCCGCCCGCCGCCCGCCGCCGCCCCGCCGCGCCGACCCGGCCCGCCGGCCCAGAGCTTCCTCTTCGTGGGGGTCATGACGGCGCAGAAGTACCTGCGGACCCGCGCCGTGGCCGCCCACCGGTGAGCGGGCGGGGGGGCGGCTCCGCTCGGCTGCCTTCGGCTGGGCTGGGGTCGGGTCGGTTCGGCTGGGCTGGGGTCGGGTCGGTTCGGCTGGGCTGGGGTCGGGTCGGGTCGGCTGGGCTGGGGTCGGGTCGGGTCGGCTGGGCTGGGGTCGGGTCGGGTCGGCTGGGCTGGGGTCGGGTCGGGTCGGCTGGGCTCGGGTCGGGTCGGGTCGGCTGGGCTCGGGTCGGGTCGGGTCGGCTGGGCTCGGGTCGGGTCGGGTCGGCTGGGCTCGGGTCGGGTCGGTTCGGCTGGGCTCGGGTCGGGTCGGGTCGGTTCGGCTGGGCTCGGGTCGGGTCGGCTGGGCTCGGCGCTCGGCGCGGCCGTTTCGCCTGAGGTAAGAGCCCCCGGGCGGGAGCTCTCCCGCGCCGGGGCCCTTGCGGCCGGGATGCCCTTGCGGCGGGGTCCCCCCGCCGGCCCGGGGACCGCTCGCCCTTCCCCGGGGCAGGTGTGGGCGAGCCGAAGGGGGCCGCTCAGGGCACGCTCAGACCCGGCTCTCCTCGCACCAGCCCCGGCGCAGGGTGGGCAGCGCTGGGTCTCTCGCCGGGCGGCCGGGCCGGGGCGTGGGGTGAGGGCGGGAGAGGTGCCCCGAGCTCTCATCTGCTGCCTGGACGGGTCGGCGGAGACGGGAGGGGTCGAGGTGAGTCGCGTTGATGCTCTCACACGGTGTGGTTGAGGCGGTACCTGGCAGGCAGACCCAGCGGTCTTGCCCGAGGGTCAGGCAGCCCCTCCGCCGGTCGCCGGGGGAGACGCGGTCGTCCAAGTGCTTCCCTCAATGCTTCTGCCTTGGGCATGGCCGCATCGCTCTGGTGCTGTCCTTGGCTGCTTCTTCTGAAGACAGCCGACAGCCTAATAGTAATAATAAAGTTTGGAGACCGCTGTAACCCCCTGGATAGGAAAAAAAGACTACTGCGCCAAGCCGAGAGCATGTGCTTAGGAATGAGACCCAGAAAACGCACCTGGGAACAAAGAGTAAAATCAGCCTCCGCTCGCCGCAGCTATCGCTAAGGCTGGACCAGGTAGCAAAACAGCTCGAATGGGGAAAGTCGGCTTTGGTGAAACGCTCCTAGCTTCGGGCTGGTGAAGCTAGCATGGGAACTGGGGTCTCCGAGCCATGTGTTTATTACCTGAGTACACCTATTTTTGGAGCAGGGACAATCACTGTGTTTTGCACCGCGTGCCACTCGCTGTAGCCCGTGGTCTCCAGCCATAGCTGGATATCGCCGCGAGCATCGCGTGCTACCGGGACTGCTGTCCAAAGCCTTGGCAGCATCAGAATAATCATCTCTTCTGTGAGAGACGTGTCTGTGGCTTTGGAGAAACTCTCTGCTCTGCTGAAATATGCTTATTGCCTCAGCGTTCGCGCCAGCAGGCAGTGCTGGGAGGCTGCGTGAGAAGCCTGCTTGGGAAATCTGAAAGAGTTAAGAGCTAAAATGTCAGCTTGGGTATACCCCGGCTCCGATTGAGCGCTACACAGCCAGTGCTGTCAGAGGAGCAGCCAGGAGCTCTGGGGCACATCTTTCTCTAATAAAATGTCCCCTTTAGTCTTGTACTAGAACAAAACCTTCTCCATTTCCTGCCTGCCCAGGTTGAAAAGTACTTGGCCCTGTTGGCCAGTAAGAACAGGATGGCAAAACCACGTATGACAGACCATCTCCTCTGCCCCCTGCCCAGCCCTGGTTTTGGGAAAGGATCAGCATCAAATGCAGTAAAATTGCTTAATTTGGGCGATCTGAAGCATATTGTCCAACAATGGTTTTAATAGAAACTTAATTCCTTCTTTCAGCAGTAGACCTGTAATAGAGTTACAGAGAGTGTGTGATTGATGCTTTGAAATGGGTGAAAGAATCTGTTTCTTCAGGGTTATGTATTCTGCTTCACTATGTGGGATGGAGTGTTCTGGATTGCAAATCTCATGAGCCGTGTAATTTACATACAGAAAAGCTGGAGTCGTGTTGGGACATCATGTAACAGGTTTTATGGCAGAACAGTTTGTCTAGCATCCATCAGATTTTGTGTCAAGAATTCAAGAAAGGGGAATTTATCACGGTATTGTCCAGAGATGGGTGTTAGTTGTGGAGCATTTCACTTTGCTGGTGTGGGAAGGATTCTTGCCCCTGGCGTTGTCTGTGCTTGCTGAAGAGTCCTGTGCTGTGGGAGAGCTGGGTTTACAGAACCAGATTTGCAACATCTGCTCACACAAAAAAATGGCTAAAGATGCAACTTAACTAATCCAGCTAATGGAACTGGGCTCCTTCAGCCCTCGGAAGGAGATCTGAGTATTGCTTTTTACTGTACTGATGTTTTGGTTTAACCGCTAGAGATATGATGTCTGCTCTCAGAAGGGACGAATAAAGAGACCTCTTAACGGTGCGGTAGGGCTAAATGCATTTTTCTCACCTCTGTTGGTAAAAGAAACGAGCTAATGTCCTGGTGACAGGAAGACATCTTTGGGGGAAGGTGGGGAGGGGGGAAGAGGAAGACAAACCTGAAATCTTAAATGGCTTTTGAGTGCCATGAAGTACTCAAGCAGACAATTGCTGGGATTACTACATTGACAAAGCGTCCTGGTGAGCTGAATCGCTGGCACAGCGAGTGAAATGGGAAGCTGCTAGCAAGGCATTCCCGGGGTGGCAGCGTGTGCAGAGCCTTGATACCACGCTAGCCAGGGCGCTGAAAGGAATTAGGGATTCAGAGGCTGAATACCTCCAAATTGCTGTGGCTCAAAGGCCATTTACAGACACAGCTAAAAGGGACCGGAGCGGAAAGCATTTGCTGATCCTTGCTGCTGTGAATCCAGATAGGGTCTAACAAGAGGGGAAGCAATCCACTTCCTGAACATCAATCATGAGCAAAATGACCACTGCAAGGCAAAATGGGCCTGCTGGATTTTCAGGAGACGCTGGCTCTTTGAAACAGTCGTGCTTTTGTAGTCTGTGAGGCAGAGAATAAGCTTTAGATCTACAGGTTTTCGGAGGGCGGATTTGTAGCTTCAGCAGTTATTGCATCTGACAGCCAGGTTAGCAGAGCTTCCCTTCCAGGAGGCCGGTGAAGTGCAGCAGCAGAAACTGCGGTGTCACATCAAAGGACGAGAAATAGTCAGGAAAAGAACCGTGCAGGAAGGAGTTAAGGTATGGCTGGGGTTCAGGGAAAGTGCAACAATATGTGCTAATGGTTTTGCAGTTGAGGGGAGTTGTCCTAAAAGAGCTGCAGGAAGGAGAGGATGGGAATAAGCAGTGTCCCAGAAGATTTAAGTCTGCTGTCTCAGGAACAGAAATATCAGGCAGTTAATCTTTTTTTTTTTTTTTTTTTTTTTTTTTGGCGTAGCAACTAGATTTCCCAGGAAACGTGGCAGAAGACTAGTGTGAATGCAGTTAATGGCGAGATGTCAGAGGTTGGCCTTTGGCAGTATCTCTGCAGGAACACAGCCGCAGTACTTCTCCGTTTGGGACAGTCCCCGTGGCACCTTGAAGTGCCACGAGGCCGCGAGCATGAGGACCGTGAGTGATGCCAGGGCTCGCGCTAAGCTGTCCCGCTCCTGTGGCAGAAGGGTGCCCTTTGGGAGGCTCCATTTCAAACGTGCTGCCACACTGTTCGTGGCGGCTTATAGGAAACAGACTGCACTGGAATCTAAATACCTGAGTGCTTGGAAAAGCTTAAGAGAAAGGCAGCCAGAAAGATTTGGGGTCTAAATGAGTTTGTATTATCTGTCTAAGCCCGCACTAGCTGCTGCAGAAGCGTAATACAAAACACGTTTTTGTGTTTCCTTTAGATTCAGAGCCTAGGTTGAGGCTGTTGGGTGGTATTCGTTTTGGTCCTTTCTGGTACGATGGATTGTGGAGTGTGTACACTTACATCTTGGGAGGAGGTTGTGTGAAGTGACTTTGAACATCATGATGCGTTTTGCCCAACATATCGATCGTACCACAGTATTGCAATAGTGAGAACTCAGTGTGTCCTGCTCTTGTATCCTTTAGCAGAAGTATGACGTACTTGGGCTTTCCTAGCAGTAAGCAGTTAGCTAAAATTTGCAAGAATGTTTATGGAACAGTATGAAACAAATGCAGTGAGAGCAACTGGCATTGGTGCATGGGGTATAAGGAGAAACTAAGTCAGCTACATACCCCAAAATAACCGTGTGGCCCAAACCTGTGGAAAACTTGGGCTTTGGTCTTAGTCTGACCCACTGAGTATCAGTGTGCCTGCGGATGACGGATCCGTTTCTGTCCCTGTTTCCACAAGGAAGGTGGATGGACAGAAAACTGACATGGACATGGACAGAAAACTGGCCATGGACAGAAAACTGACATAGCTTTAAATTGGAGGAGTTTAATTCAAAGGACTTTAAGGAGCTGTGGAAGCTGCTTGGGTTCTCTGTTAAAGCTAGATACCAAGCTGTCCTGCAAAAATTTGAAAGGAACTCCCCCTCAAAATCTAAATTCTGTAATGCAGATCTTAACTGACAAGCTCTTTTAAGCCTATCTGGAAATTTTAAAAAACAGCTTGTTTTTCTGACCTCTCATGATGGTCATCTGCAGTACCACATGCAGGAGCAGCGTGCTGGTTTCCATGCTTAGTTCTCCTGCCTAAGCTGTGGTTCATTGCTTCCTCAGTAGCAAGCGTTGCTGGAAAGATGGGACCTTGAGGAGGGCTTACGCAAAACCAGCTCTAATTCAACGTGAAATTTAGCTGAACCATGTGTTCAAGAAATCAGTCTTTTAGATCCATTATCTTGCTGAGTTCTTCACAAATTATGATTTTCTTCAGCATAATTATACAATATGACTATTTCTGAAAACTTTAAATGGTTTCTCTGATCTCCTGTAAGGGAGGTTCCCAAGCTGCAGACAAAAACTAAATACATTTTTTGTAATCGTCTCCAGTTTGGGTCACTACAAAGGGAGCACTGTCTGCATAACGCTGCTGACTCTGCTTCTGCTGAGCCTGCAGAGCTGATGATAAAGCAAGGTAATACAAATAAATAATAAACACTAGAAACTGAAGATAAAACATTCCAGATCTGTGTTCCTCCTGCTCCACGCTATGCTTTTTAAACTTCTTTTTAAATCAAGAAATTATTTATGACAACATTTGGTAACTATGGTAGTGGTCCCTTTTTAGCAAATACTGGGTTTTTTTAGCACGCTTTTTGTGCACAGAGTTTTCTGTATTTCATGAATACTTGTACCAGCTGTGACAAAATCTTTGCACCCACTTTGCTTGTGACTTGCTCAGATTAGGGTACACGTAGGATATCCAGTGTGCAAAACCAGTTAAGGGATGGTAAAATTGACTTGGTAGCCACCAACACTGGAGCAGTCCTAATGTCCTCTGCTAAGAGGTTTATTCTAAGGAAGCGTTACCTAATTTTTCTATGTTTGTGTTTGTTTAAATTGCATTTTGATTCCCTTGTCAATGCTAGCTTCTAGTTTGTTGGAGTTATGTGCCCTGTGCACTGAGAGAAACCAGGTTGCACACTGTTGTGCCTGTTTTCAGCGCTGCTCCTGGGGAAGGTAATAGAGAGCCTTGCTGTCCCGAGTCACGCACGTCCTCCGGTTTAACCGAGCAGATTCAGATTACACGGAAGAGATAAGGCTGGGATCTGTCAGAGCAGTTCAGTTGCTGGGTTTTTAAATGAGCAGTTCAGTACATGTATCGGTTGCATTCAAAACCTGGTATTTCTTTCTGGACAGAGTTGAGATGGTCTTAAGGTGGCTAAGGCCACCAGCGGTCACCGCAGGGGAGGTGGTCTCTGCAGGTGTAGATACAGGAGTCCGGGGGCAGAGATGTTGTGACCGCACTTCCTTTAAACAGCTGAGGGTGATGGGGAGCCCTCATGGGGGGAAGGAAGTTGTCAGGTTTTGCTAAAAATATTTTCCTTTGCGTTTTTTTTATTATCAAACATACAATCCATTTGCAGATACAATCTGCAAGTCTTATGCTAGAGAAGCCTTGATTAGGAAAGCAATGTCAGCTGGTGGGAGTGGGTGCTGGTGGGGCCACAGGAGTAGGAAGGCATTGAGACAGGAGCTCTGTGCCCAAGGAGCTGAAGAGGTCAGGTTACTGCCCATAACCTGAGAGCAGACACGGTAAACTGGACTGGAGATGGGAGGACACGTAAGAAATGCAGCTGTTAACATACTAATCTGCAGAATCACTTGTGATTGAGCCAGGTCTGATTCTTTGCAATGTCAGATAAAAAAGTTGAAAGTAGCTTTGATCGGAATTCATCCCTGCATTTACCAGTCCTTGGTTCTGCTGATAGCTGGGGTCAGGAAAACGTACTTACAGTTCATCTTACAATCTGTGGTTTGGCTTCTTTGGCTGGGTGCAGCAACATGTTTCCTGAGCAAACTGTTCTGTATTCTCTCCCCAAAAAAGGGCCACGTGGAGCAGTGAGCTGTGGCTTAGCCATAAGGAGCCACACATGGTGACTCCCATTGTTTCAGCCTCTGCCGAGCAGCACTTGCGTTGACACAGACGCTCAGGCAATTTTTCGATGTGGGAGCATATTTTGTCTGTCTGAGTTTGAACAAATGCTTAAAGCCACAGTCACAAATGACACGGCGAGTCGTCTCATCCTAGAAATGGCATTGTCACAGGAAGTGAACAAAGACTTAGTCAAGCTGTGCTGGGGCATGGCTGGATCCCGAGGCTGAAGTAACGTTGCACGTCCCACGTATGCAGGGATATTTCACTGGTTTACTCCTGGTTTAGTATGAAACTTAAATATGGCCCACATCCAGGAAAAGATGGGGCCAGACTGTCTTTGAGCCAAGGGCTTTAATGCCATATGAGGGCTGGAAATCAAACCTGCCAGGGTTTGTGGATGTACATGCATTTTATTCCACTTTCATTGAATGGGAACTCTATCTTGACAATACTTAAGGGTGTCCTGAGGTGAGGAAACCTGGTTGAAGAGCAGGGAGTAAATTTAAACTGGGAACCAACAGAAGTGGGTAGTGGTTTTCTTACTGCCATTGTATAGGGGGAGAATATTTTCTTTTTGTGCAACTAACCATTTTCTTTTTTACCAAAAAAAAAAAAAAAAAAAAAGAGTTGAAGACTGCTCCTGAAGAGTCCAGAAAGGAGTTAAAGCTTGGAGTGATAAAAGACACCCTGCGTTGTCCGTAGTTCATAATCATTATGAAGGCAGATCTTTCAGGATACAGAGAGCAAGTCTGAAAATTCATTGTTTGCTTTTGAATAAAAAAAGTCAATAAGCAGAAATTTCCGTAAGACTTTTATCTTGTAACTTCACCTTGTGATTGTCTGGAAAGTGTCCTGGGTCCACCCAAAGCTGCACTGGGAGCTGGTCACAGTGCAGGAGATGAGCTGCATTTCCCAGTAGCTGCTTCTGCCTTTTCTTTCTATGAGATTAAAATTTGAATGCATCAAGAACCTTTAATAAAGAAGTCTTTTAAACTTAGATTGGGAGTTGATATGGGAAGAGCAATTTACTGTGTAGTCTTTTCATTCAAGACCAGATGATTTGTATGTGGTATGTGGGTGTCAGAAAATAAACAGCAGAACATCCTTAATAGTGAAAGTTCAAGATACGAGCATGTCTCATTTGAAAATGGGCAGTTTTCAATGCTTTAACAGGATGTGACTTTATAACCAGTAGTACCGGGCATTAATTGCATCATCACCTCTGTTGTGAAGTCAACAGGAATGTTTCCATTGGCTTTACCCTGTGCTCTTCTGAGAAGCTAGGATCTAAACTTTTCCTATGAAACACTACCCACGGCGGTAAGAAATCCAGAAGACAAAGCTTTTAAAGTAATTGGGCGATATTCATTACACAAAGCTGAATTAGTGTGTAACCATTAAGGTATCGAAGTTGATGTGTAGTTAGTACTAATTAAATACCTTTGCATTTCCCAGTGGAACTTAAGGAATAACTCTTCTGAAATATCTTTACATTTCTGACTTTGTATGGTAGGTAATTCTGGAGATTTCAGATTTCAGATGGTCTGTACTGCCCAAAGTCTGCTCTGTTTATGGCAAGAAACCTATGTTGAGAGATATCTGGTAAGAGTAACAGTTATGCATTCAGGGAATAGTGTGTCCTTTACCTTGAGAGTGTTTTCACATTCAGCTTTGAATATAGGTTATATTCTGAGCGTAGTCGCCAAACATAATTAGAAGATATTCTCCCCCTATACAAAAAGGGGCAAAAGCTGTTGGTTTACCAATGAAATTGTTTCCTGTGAGTTTCTGTGAAGGATATGTGAACTCTGCTTTTTTGCAGGTAGAATTTGAGAAAATAGTACTGAAAGCTTAAAATTTATAATTTTTAGGGTAAGGCTGTAACAGTTACATGATTGAAAATCCTCCCTGGAGGAGGTTAAGTGTTCTGCAGTCTGCCTTGAGGAATCATCCTACATCTCTTCCTGCAACGTGAGTGACCCAGTTTGCCCATGCAGATGGGTTGGATTTGGCAGAGAGGAGCATGGAAGGTGCAGAGCAGATGTCATTGCTGTGCTGCTTCGCACAGAAAAGGATCCTCTTTTGTGATGTTCCTCTCCACTAAAATCTGTTCTGAAGTGTGTGGAAAGCTGCTGGAGGTGCGGGTGTTGGTAGCACCAGGTCATCTGTTAGGATTACATGTTTTGCATGCATCTCTTAGGACTACTTTTCTACTAGTCCTTTGCTGGTATGGGCAGACCTGTTTGAGGTTACTGTTGCTACCATGCTGTGTGCTTCTCTGGCCATCGCAAACAGGCAGGAGCATTTTACTTCTGTCAAAGTGCTACCTCTTCTCCACATAGCATCTGGAGAAGTTACTGTTTGGTTGGTTTCCCACAGGATACTGATTCCTCACAAGTTCATGTGAAATTTGCATCTATTTACTCTTTGGAAGTCAGTACTTCTGAATGCACATTTGAGCTTTTGGGGGGCTTAGGGGGATTGGGAGGTGGATATGATGCTGAATAACTTGCAGGGAAGCTTTGGAGGCATTAAATCCAGTTGTATGTGAATTGTTTGCCCATCTTGGCTCCCTTTGGCTTCGCTCTGTATCCAATAGCTGACCAATAGCTGTTAGACCAATACTAACTGTGGTTAAGAAAGCCTGCCTGCCACTAGTGAACCACTACTATTGAATTATTTTTCTATCAGATACAGCTGCAAAAATGATATTCAGATGCTTGTCATGTCAGAATTTTTTGTGTTATACCAGTTGCTCTGTATGCCATGTGAATGTCCTTGTTTGCATGGAAAAAAATAACCCTTCAAGGCATTTAAAAAGAAAATTTGTAAAGCAAATGAGGTGTAGTTCCTTTGAGCGGTCTCTGGTAGCGCTCTCTGCCTGCCTCAGTTTGCATACTTAATTTGTCCTTATTGTCTTTTTCAACCTAGAACGTGGTCCAAAACCATTCCTGGCAAGGTTGAATTCTTCTCCAGCGAGGGTTCGGACACCTCTATTCCCATCCCCATCGTGCCGCTTCCAGGTGTAGATGACTCTTACCCACCCCAGAAGAAATCTTTCATGATGCTCAAATACATGCATGACCACTACTTGGACAAATACGAATGGTTTATGAGAGCTGATGATGACGTTTACATCAAAGGGGACAAACTGGAGAACTTCCTCAGGAGTTTGAACAGCAGCGAGCCCCTCTTTCTTGGGCAGACCGGCCTTGGCACCACGGAGGAGATGGGGAAGCTGGCGCTGGAACCAGGCGAGAACTTCTGCATGGGGGGACCAGGAGTGATCATGAGCCGGGAAGTTCTGCGGAGAATGGTGCCCCACATTGGCGAGTGCCTGAGAGAGATGTACACCACCCATGAGGACGTGGAAGTGGGAAGATGCGTACGGAGGTTTGCAGGAGTGCAGTGTGTATGGTCCTATGAGGTAAGGACGAGGGCGCAGAGAATGAGGTGTGTGTTTTGGGGGAGGTAGAGGAGAGGGTGGGAGAGGCTGGCAGCAGGGGATTGCTGTTGTACGGCTGTGCAGCAGCTTCCCCAGAGCTCACCTCCTTTTGCAACTTGACCGTCCAACTGTACGCTCTTTGTTTCCTACAAGCGTCGCCCTGGGAGAGACCTACGCAAATATGGAAGTGCAACAGTAAGGAGAGAAATGGAGCCTGACATTAGGCACATTGGGGTGAGGGGAGGAACATTCATCATTCATAACAGTTATTTTTATTTAGACAGAAAGAGAATAAGCTTAAATCAAAATGGCTATGGGTCCCTGCAGTCTTGACTGTCCAAGCCTCTTTTATCTTCTTTAGCTGAGTATGTTATGGTGTCAGTGTGGAAAATAGATGATACAATTACCGTGTTTCTTGCTGCAGTTGAAATGTGCAAGGCTGACAGATGTTTGCCCTGACAGTGACAGTTTTTTCCCAAACTACAGTCATGGCAGAGATGTCTCACGGTGGCTGGCACTGTCACCCTGCGCGCTGAGCTGCCCACAGCCCAAGTCCGCTGCTGCTCAGGGCACTCGCTGGCAGCCCCATCCTGCAGACGCCCACTGAGCAGGTCCTTGACGTCAGCAGAGACCAGCCACCGCTCTTACGCTGAAACTCGGGGTATGCCCACGCTGATGTGGCTGTGAGTTGGGCATCTTGGGCAAAAACCCGAGAGAGCCCCCAGCCTGCTCGTGACAGAGTTTTGTGCTGCTGTTCCTGCTGGAAGCTGGGGGCTGGCGGCTCTTCCCGGGGGTGAGGGGGGCTTCTCCTGCCCGGGTGCGCTGGGCTCTTTTGAAGCGAGTCCTGGGTGTTTACAGGCTGTCTGATTGAAAACACCTGCTGGGCTTCAGCTGCAGTTTCTCCTCTAGTACCAGGGAAAATGCTGGTGAGTCTCTCTTAGAAATAAGGAAGAAGTTGAGAGCAGAAGAAAGGGTGAACTGTTTGTCTTTTTACACAAACATTTATGACTTGTACGCAACTATCGCTTTGTCCTTTTATGAGATGTGGTAAAGAGGGGGATTCTTCTGCCTGCGTGACAGAGGAGCTGTGGTCACGGATGACGACAGACACTGCTGCTGACCCGGTCTTTCACTGGCAAAGACTTGTGTTAAACTTTTGACACTGAATTTCTGCCCCCAAAAACTGTTGCTTCATTTCAATTCACAGTTCAGTGATGGGAAAGCCTCTGAGGAAGGGAAAGGAGGTTTCTAGCTGCAGTAATTCATTCATATCTTTTGTGCATAAAGACTTTCTGGACTAACAGTAGCACTCCACATTCCCTGCTTACAGACCTGGAACTAGGTTATGCCAGCATAGTGGTTAGCCATTCATAAGGAGTCAGTAACTTTTTCCACAGTTTTTAGCAGCATAAAATTTTTATTCTAGACATTCTGAGTTGAAATAACTTCTGGTGTGAATGCCTGTACCATGTGGCATTTGATAACTTACTGAAGGTCAGCATTTTGGTCCTACTGAAACTGGCAAAGACCTCCTGAATTCGATATGATCAAATTTTGGCTTGAAATGGCTAACGAGAGCACACAACTGCACTAGGAATGCTATCGGACAGCATTTTCTCAAAATCAGTTTTGTTTGATAAGCTTCTGTTAAATGATCCGTAGTGCTGGATTCTCCCAAGTGCCACGAATTACTTAAAATTGGTTTGTGTGAAGTGTATAAACTGTAAGATGTTCAGAAGTAACCTGTGAGTATGAGATGTTAAGGCTCAGCTGTTTTGGAGAGAGGGAAGAGTTTCGGTGATGAAAGCTGCTTCTGCAAAGAATAGGTCCACTCTCATTTAATTGAGGCTTTTCAATTTAAAAACCTGTCGTCTTCTCCTGTTTTTGATCTGGTCCTCTCATTGGCCAGACAACTAGATTAAATGTGCCTGGTATTTTATTTAAGATAAAGCAATAGCTGTGTGAAATAACACAGCTGTTGTAACAGCTGTGTTGGGAAAGCTTGGTGTAAAAGCGACATTTTCCATGTCTTGTACGTTCATGAATGTCAAGTAACAGGCCACTGTAAGTCAATTGCAAAGCATTGTATTTCAGTGAGCTTCTGATGGAGCAAAAAGTTTATCTGTGCCTGCTCTGCTGGGGTACAGCCACCACATTCTTCATAATTCCTGTCGAAAGAGAAGCAGCGACAGCACGAGGCTCAGCAAACAAAACGGCGTTGGCCTCGGAAAACCCAAACCTCAGACTGCTCCTTTGCTTCCTGCACTTCCTGTTCTGGAGAGTCTCAAGTGGCAGCATGAACAAGGAGTTCGGGTCTTTGCAGTCACCCCCAGCTCTTTGGTTTTCATTCTTAGTGCCTCGGACATGGAGAGCCCTGCCGGACCTCAGTTCGTGTGTTTTTTCTTTTTTTCCCCTGCAGTGTTCTTGCAGTGGGCTCCATGCCCAGAGTCGTTTTACTCGTCTCCATGACTGTCACTGCCCCCTTTCTCTGATTTTTAGGATCCCACAATGTCTTTACTGTGCTGCTCATCTTCCCTGGCTCTGGCTCTGGTGGTGTGCCCAAATGCGTCTCCAGGCCTGGCTCTGTGTGTTTTTTTTTTTCCTGCTCGCAGCAGTCTGTCTCAAAACCCTTTTTTTCCACCCCTTCCTGTGTTTCTGTCACTTCGCCGCTCTCTGCGGTACCTCTTAGACCACTTCATTAGTGGCACCGGTTATTGCCCGTTTCAAGACTTGTAAAGATTTGTTCATGCTCTTCCTGCTGTCAGGAGCTTTTTCAGCAAATACAGTAAAGGAATTGACACCAGGATTCTTTGGACTTCCTGTTTCATCTCGCCCCAGAAAAGAGGCAGCAACAGTATGTGCAAGCCTGAGGAGAACTGAGGCTCCCTGGGCTCCGGGGAGCTTTGTCTGATGCACCCAGGCTGCTGCTTCAGGAGCAGTTTGCAGCCCGTGATGGATTTTAGGCTCCTGTGACCAGGCTTGTAGCTGTTGCCCTACTTGAGACAGGTCGAGTGAGTCACAGATGAGACATGCCTCTTAAAAAAGTTCTTTATGGCGAGGATTATCATCATTGTAAAAACAAAGCCGAGACTGTTACTGCTATTTGACAAATAGCTGTAAAACTCAGCTCTCTATAGGGTGGAGTAGCCAAAGCTACGGATTTTATGCAGCAAACTGGAAGAAAAAAATCATGAAAAGAATGGAGCTGTGAAATCTCTGAAGCTTACAGATGGGAGCTTGACAGTTTATGAAGCGTTACAGAGCACAGTCCTTCTTCTTGAGGAGGGCAAAAGGCTTGTACTGAACTTGCTAGGAAGTGATTCTGCATTTCTAGTGAATATTGGTATTTTGGACTTCTGGCACACTGATGGGTGTTTTTCGCAGAAAAAGCATACATATTTAAGTCGTCTTCCTTCTCTCATTTCCTCCCACCAGTAGTTCTTCTAGTTCATCTTGCGTGAATCACAGAGACATGCTAGTTTTGTTTTCTAATGCACTGCCATTCTCAGCCTGAGAATGGGTTTCAGCTTTGATGACGAGCTATCTCATTTGTGATTTAAACGATCCCAGTGTATTGTTGATCTCAGTTTTCATTTTGAGTCTAATGTTTCCTTTAAATGTATCTGAATTACGAAGCATCGCTCTGTAGCTTAGTTTTGTTTCAGCCTTGTTTTGTAGCTGCTGCTGAGTATTATTCTAATTTGTGTTTAATATCCTCATCTTACGAGCGCTGGTAACTTTAATACAAGCTCTTTGTAGCTACTAGAAATCAAGGCAATGCTGATACATATCCCATTAATTTCTTCAGTAATAAAACCTTTCTGACACACATTGCTTTAGGTCATACTAACTGCTTCATGTCCTACAGCGCAATAGAAACAGCTGGATCCAATGGAGCAGCTCATGCTACCTCTAACTGCTGGTGCAAATGCCCAGATGTTTTGTCTGTTTTTCCTTCTGTTCTGATGGAGGTAGTGGGAGAAATGAGGTAAGAAGCTACAGGTGTGTCTGTGTGGAGGGGGCAGTGCTTTCCTCCAAACCAGCAACAAGTACTTTTAAATGTCCAGAAGTGAGACAGGATTTTTTTGTAATACACATGGAAAAGAAGCTGTGACAAAGGGAGCAATCACATCAGGAAATGTGGGCATCAAGGAGGAGTAGGTCCAATCTTTTTGGTGTTGGCAAGGGAAAAAGTAGGGCAGTGGTGACGAGGGATAGCGGGGGGCTTCTGGGAGAAGGGTGATTTGAATTAACGTTTTGTGTGGTCTTTCATCTGGAGTAGTTGAAGGTAATTGCTACTCTGAAATTCACTGAAGTTAGGAAAGCCCTTAAAGCGCACATTATATCTGCCAAGTACATTGGCAGTGCCAGATCATACCGTTTCTGGAACGGACTCCCCCATGGGCAAAACTGAAGTTTATGGTTTTCTGTAAGATAGCCAGAATTCAAAAAAAGATAAAAGTCCTGCAGCGACTGATCAGAACTGAAATACTGGGGACAGATGCAACTGTTAACCACTAACCTTCAGTTAGTGGTTGCTTTATCCTCTTGAGAAAGAACCTTCCTTCATTAACGAAAAAGGAGATTCAGGCTGTTTCTAGCTGGCTAGTGTACGACGTGCAGCGCGCAGTGACTTCAGCAGCAAGAGCTGTACACCTCAGAGCAGGGCAGGATGGGGTCTGTGCGGAGGTGCTTTGGGCAGGGTGCTCTGAAGCACCTCGGTTCGCCGCAGTCTGTGCGGGGCAGTGGGGCTGGACTGTGATGTTTGGGTGCTCTTGCTCTGTGAACCCTTGCCTTGGACTCCAGGCAGCAAACGTAAGACTCAACTTATCTTTGTGGTGGGAGCATCCAGCGGCACTTCTGAAATCAGGCCCTTTAATATATATATATTGTCCCAGCTTCAAAGCTTGTACTTTTTTTTAATGTCAGAGCATAGAAACTTGGCAAACCCTGACAGCAAGAGATACCTGCATCTCTCCGTGTGTGTGTAGCCCATTGCATCTCTTCATTCAAGAAACCTACGACACAAATTGTGTGGGTGCGAGAGGGAGGATGCGAGCATGCTTGGTGTTTTACGGTGGATGTTTATAAATCAGCTTTTCTTAAGCACTAAATTTTATTTTTGGAACACTTCAAAGATGTCTGTCTGGCTTCAGAGTAAGTTGAAAGTAGGTGGCCATCCGTTCTGGGGATGGATGGAGATGGAGCTTCATGAAGGTAATGAGGAATGGTATTTTGTCAGAGGACACACAGGTAAGACTAGAGAAGAGCATTATCTGGGCAGAGAAGGGGATGCTTAGAGCTCAGTGTGAGACTAAAATACACGACCGATGTGACAGGGAGTCTGTGACGACAGCGGGGGAGGCAGTGTGGTATGACCACTGTGGTCTAATTTTAGTAGCAATGTTTGCTGAGGAGGAGGGCAGAGAGGTCAAAGGAGAGAGCAAAGGCTGCAGTTTGGGTTTGTTAAACCAAGGTGTGGGTTCGGAGGGTTTGGAAAAGGAGACAGAGATCTCGGATCTGCACTGAAGTCCTGACCTAGCTCTTTCACTTCAGAAAATAGTTAAATATTTGAGAATCGGATATTTCAAAGGGAAAACTGACTTGACATCACCAAGTAATTTCTTAGTGACTTCTGAACTCAGGTTGGTAAAGGTGTTTTGTTTGTTGTAAAAATCAAGAACCACTTTGTATATAGCTCTGAGCATTGTACCCAAGTCTCTGACTTTCTGCTGGCCATAATTTTAAAAGAGGAAGGCTGTGTGATTTGTGCTTACATGTACGTGCATTTCCAGGCTGTAGAGACTGTTTGAGACTGACCTAGTTTTTGTGAGCACACGGTTAATCTGTCCCTAGTTAGCTGGATGACTTGATCTAATGCCTAAGCTGAAGGTTGCTGAAATGGGGACTTTGACGTTGTTGTGCAGACTCTAAGGAAGCTTCAGCCATGAATCCAGCAAACAGAAGTATTGCTTTTTTCCCCGTTGTTGTTGTCTCAAAGTGCAGTGGTTTGGTTAGAAATTAGGATCTGTGCAGCCTGTTGAGTTTAGGGAGCCATCAGGATTAGTTGTTATCTTGAGGACGAGTCAGAAAAGGCTAATCCTTCATTGCATGACAGGACAAAGAACTAATAAAATAGCTCATCATCCCAGTTTCTTCATTAAGGCACGCAGAAGATACTTGAGGTTTTGAGTTCGTTCTGTTGAACGGCAATGGGGATAGGCAGAGAGAGGTAAGTCTGAGACCAGAAGCTTTCTAATGTATTTTTCTCTTCTGAACTGATGGGAAAACCATCTCTCTTTTGCAGGGTAGATTCTTACTTTATGGCTTGCTGGAGCTGTGAGACTCAGTACTTGGAGGAAATAATGTGCTGTGATCAGAGCTCCGCACTGCACTGCGTCTTGTAGGTGAATCCCACATGACTGGAGACTTTGGAAGGACACGGTTAAATTCCAAACCTAATCAATACAAAACCCAGTAGTATCTGTTAGTCAGTTATCTCCCCTGGGTCAATTATGTCTGACCAAAATTTGAGTTGGCAAATTTCCTTTTCCATTTTATTTAGTGCTTATCTCTGTGTATAAAAGACGAGGGTGGGAGAATAAACCACTTCATGGCTACCTCAGTATAAACAGAATCTTTGTGAAATGTCCCACGTGACTAGACAGCAAAAAAAAACCCCAAAAAACTCTGACTTTCTCAGCTGAAGTGGACATGAAGTGTCTTCAGCTGGAGCTCTCAGTATATAAGTTTTTAGCTGATCTATATGTAGAGGGTAACTATGACCTGGATGTTTGGGGTGTGTGTGGGGGGTGTTAATAGTGTAAATTTGGAGAGAATATTTGCTTTTTGCCCCTCAATGTATTAGAGCCAAGTTCTGTGAGCAGCTTAAAGCGCTAGCAGCATGGAGGTGTCAGAGCCTGTAAGCATGGGAGAGAAAAGCCAGACTTGTTTGGTGATGGGAAATAGAAATGAAGTGATGATGTGGGGAAGGGGCTTAATATAAACTAGCTGAGGTCACTGAAGGGATGGTAGAAACATTCAGCTCAAATGCTTTCAGTGGTAGCTGTATTATACTTGGAGTGTGGAGTTTTGAGAAATAATTGGATTTTTTTAATAAAAACAATTGAATTATTACAGAGAAGAAACAAAAGGTGGATCTTTTAAATGGATGGATACGATGGGTTTTGATGTAATATCTATTTTTACTTTTATAAAAACAATTTAACATAAAACATTATTTTCTTTTGAACTTTGAGTGAATGAATGCAGATAATTATCCAGAGTTGCATTAGACAGTGGCTATAGCCAGCAGTATCGGTGTGTAGCACTAACCTGCTATGAAGGCTTTTCTTAATGATTTTGGAGAAGATAGTACATAGTGGGCTAACGCTGCCTTGCCACAGCACTGAACTGGCTGCTCTGTGAGCATTTCCCTGCGCTCTCTGGGCTGACAGTGTACTAGGGCAGTCTCTGAGGATGCATTTGTGATCTGTACAATTATATTTTCCCAGTTCACCATGTTTGCCGTCACTGGTCTGGTGCTGAGAGATATCTTGAAAAGAGCTGTTAACAGCAGGTGACTCCTCAGCTCAGCCCAGGAACTGTAAATTCGTCCTTTTGATGACATTCAATGTGCTGCCGTATTTCCTTTTTTATAGCTTGCAGCCGCAATAACTAAGGAGAACTCTGTATCTTGAGTCTTCCTATGCATTGTACCCAAGTGCACTTAATGTATGTCAGTAAGGAGCTTGGCTTTTTGGGCTGTGGTGGGAGAACCATTGGTTTGTAGATGAACAGGGAAGATGCAAGGTGACAACCTGCAATGTGCAGTCCTTGCAGCAGGCAGGTAGCAGTTTAACTTGGGGCTCTGTGCTGTTGTCTGATGGCTCTGCGGATGGTGTAAGTATGTAATCTGACTGCACAGAGGATTAATTGTCCGGGACTTGTCTAACCTCATTTCCTGTAGACACCTCTCAGCTGAAGAGCTGCTGCTGCTGTTTTGTGTTCTAAAACCATCTGATTTGGAGCAGAGAACTTAGTTTCTACTTTGCTGGACTGTTGCAGCATCTTTAATTGATCCTTAAAATGCTTAAAACATTTTAGCACTAATTTCCTGTGTTAAAAGCTTATCTGGACTCCTGGTGGTGTGAACTTTCATGGTTATCAGCTGGAGACCTCTTAAAATCTTGCCAGAAATCCTGTTTGCCTGAAGGGTGGGGATTATCTTCCTGCATGCCTAAACCAAAGTGACCTTTATGTGTCACAGAAGTTGGGACCATAATTGGAAGGGTTTGGGGAACTAACTGGTTTTGTTTTCTTAAATCCTGAAGTTTCAGCTGAAAGTGTATTTGGGGGTCCTTGCAGAACTGAAAGTGGAATTCTGGTTATTTCTGGTTAGTTTCTTACATAAAAGTGAATATCTGCTGGTGTCCTCAGTGAAAGCAAGTTAGTTGTCAGTGGTTCTTTCAGATGTCTTTTGAGCAAGTTTAAAGTACTGTTACAAGAATGAAGCAGAAGTGAAGTGACTGATTTTTATCAGCAGGATTCTTGAGAACCAACTGAACTTCATGGCAGTTAGTTGCAGCTTGTGTGGTAATGGTGACTTCGGTAAAAGAGTCAAATCCTGCATGTAATTGAAATCGCAATTAGGGACCCAAAGTGTCTTAAATAGCCAAAGCGTCTTAAAAAAAGACGCTTTGAATTGGAAATGTTTGTTTATCCATTTATACTTTGTCCACACTGCAGTGTTGCACCTTGATGTGGAGTATTGCTGACAAGAGGAAAGCCACTACAGGGAGCTCTCTCTTCCAAGTAAGCACTCCACTAGTTTTTCTGCTTCACAGCAAGCTTTGCAGTCTGCGTAGCACCATTTTACCCGTGCTGCTGGCAGGGACTTGCTCCCAGGGTTGCAGCGTGGATGAAGCTCCAGCGATCAGCTTCTGTGCTTGGTGGTCTGATGTGCTGGGAACATTGCTAGGGTAGAGCAAACCGCATTATTTAGTGTCTGTTTGGTTTATAGCTGAGAGCGTACGTCAGTACAGGATGGGAGCCCTAATTGTTTATGCAGAGCTGTGAGATGAGGCTCCTAGAGCCAGTGCTTTGGAGTCATTAGCTTAGAGGTTTAGGAAAAGGCATGACATGCTCTTGTGTAATGAAGAGAGCACAGGTAGGGTCATGCCCACCGGATCTAAGCTCCATCCAAGTCTCTGGGTTTAATCCTTCCTCCTGAATGGCTTTAGGGAGCTCCAGCTGAGTGCTATATTTTTGTTCTTGGAAGCAGTCTTCAGAAGCATCCGGTACTCTTTGTGGATTAAGCACAGGTTCTTAGACAGAGGCTAGGATTAGCAATGAAATAAATGGAAATCCATAGTTTGGACTCAGCCAGCAGTTCATTAGAAAGCAGAAAAGGGTAGTAGAAAGCTGCTTGCAGTTCCAGAATTGCTGCTGTCACCTTCTTCCAGCTGCAAGGAAAAGCATGTTACCAGAAAAATAAAGAAAGAAGCACTTTACCAGAACACTTGTCTACCTTTGGGTTGCCCCAGCCTTTCTGAGTAGGCAGCCAGTGTTCGGATGCTGTGTCCTTGCTCACTGTCCTCTTGGCCGTGCTCAGACCTTGTGTCAGTATGCTTTCTGAAAGGCAAGCACAAGTTTGTTCATGAAAACTTGTTGCCTGCTCTTGTTCATGGTTGCCACTTCAGATTGGTGCAACTGGTTAGAAAAGTGCTCTGAGAATAGCAGCAGAGTATTAATGAAGGTTCCTCTGCTCATAGGCCTTCAATGGGTGTAATTACTTGGCAATAACTTCTTTAAACCTTATTTGAATTAAAGCTACATGTTTTGGCTGGTTATGTCACCACTGTATTAGTGAGGAATGCAGGAGAGAGTGCTAGTTTGCATTAACTGAGCTGCCTTAATCCTTTGTAACCATACTTTTTAATATGTGTTACTGTCTTACAGAGAGAGAAAACATTTGCCCAAGGGACAGCAGAGTTCACTCCTCAGCATCTCTGCATAAGGGCAATGTTCTTTGTCCTCAGTAAGGACTAAGAAAGTTCTTAGTAAGTGGGTGTTGAGAATTAATTTTATGTGTAATTCTGCATAAATACTCGATGGGGAACTGTCTGTATCTCAGGTCTGAGGTTTTTTTATTAATCTTTTTTCTTACAGTCCACCTCAGTGTATGGGTGCAGAGTGGATTAAATGCCTGACCCAATTTTTTTAATGGTTTCATACAGCCTTCAGACCAGATGCTTCACTAAAAACAATCTTGTCTGACTGGAGTGACTCCAGAACATACACCTCTCATGTTCGCTGTCCAGATCAGCAAAAATATTGTTCCCTTGCATGCTTACCTTTGCTGTCCTGACAAAAGGAAATTTGCTTAACCTTATTACAGATTTGTTAAGAAACCTTACCCTTACCTTACCTTGTTTGTTTAACCTTATCACAAGTTACTTAACTGACATACTTGGTTTTATATCCTTCTCCTATTGAAGATACTTCCTAACATCTTTGGCCAAGGGGAACTTTATTAAAAAAAAAAAAAAACAACCAACCCACAACTGAGGGACAATAGCAGATTTAATCTTCATAAAGCAGCAGGGCTTTTGCTTCCCTGGGAATGTTTGTGAGCTGTTGCTTTTCCAGGTTTTGGACAGTGCAATTTTTCTTTGACTTTTTCAAATAATCTTTTTTTCCCCTCTCTGACTCCTTAAGAGTTGAAATGTGCACTACAGTCACTGCGAGAGCCTTTTGCAGTTGCCCTTTGTCTTGCTGCACTTTACTGGGCCGAACTGGAAGCCACTTCTGATCCTATGGAGTAATGCGTGTGGCCAAATCTTGAAGTTTGCCGATGGTAGCATCGCTGCTGCGTGTGCTTGTACTGAGGAGAAAGAAACCACGTGGTTTCTTTTCTTTTCTAGGCCAAAAATAACACCATAGCTCCTGCAGCCTTAAAGAATTAGCCTAATTTCAGAACTGGAAACTAGGGTGAAGATGAAAAGGATGTTTCAAAATATATAAAATAGGAGCTGGGTGCCTAAGCATTAGGATGAAAAGCCTTTGTCTGGAGCTCTGGACAGTGAATCAGAAGTATCTGTGATGATCTTTTGCATGGACACTACCGCAGGGGCAAGTCTCTGCTGAATTGCAGGTCTGCTTAAATTTAAATCAAGTGGTGCAGTTCTGATACGGGAACTGCAAGCAAGGAAGATGGAAGGTAAGGGCAATGTCGTCTTCCTTCTGGTTGTAATGTGGTTCCTCCAGATCCCTGATGTGGCTCCGCAGAAGCGAACGGGTCATTTCTCCAGCCCACGGTGTCTGCTTTGTGCCATCTGCCCTTGCAGTTCCTGGTGCAGAGGAAGTGTGAAATGTGTAACCCCGTTTATTCTGCTAGGTGGTCAAGGCCGTCTCCCTTACAGAAAATGCCTTGTTTCTCTTCAGCTAGCACAAAGGCTCTTTTATAGCTGCTTGGCTATACATCTGCCGAGGTGCCTCAGACTGTTAGCACTGGTTACTGTTTGAGGTATGCAGGCTCTGAGGCTGTGATGTACAGTGATATGTTGTTTATATGTTGCCTCCCTTTCCTTTAGAGGATAGGGAGCTGTGCTGTGTCCTGCCCTGAGCAAAGCTGGTGTTAGTTATGTGATGGAGCAGTAGCCTGGAGATTTTCCCTTTAAAAGCAGGACTGGAATCCTTCTGTTTCACACTTTGAATTAAATGTCTGAATTTGGCAATGTGACTGTAGGACAATAGAACTTACTCTGGGGAAAAGTGTGTTGAATTTCTGCTCCAGAGACAGACCTGGCTTGAAAGACAGTGTGTGCACCAGCGCAGAGGCACCCCCGTCCTTCACAGGGCACTTAACAACTGGAAAAAAACCCTGACTTCCTAAAGTTTTGGAACTTTATTGCAGCCTCTGGATTAATTTCCCCATCTTCTCCCCTCCTCCCCCGATATGCTTTTTTCCTGCACATGTCCTCGTGGTCATTTCACGAAGAGACTTTGCTGAAACCGGTCCTGCCTAGAAATGCACGCTCATCTTTTGAAATGTAGGGCAGGGGGTGAGAGGAGGCTCTGTAAGCTGACAAAGCCCTGGTGAGTTCTGAATCTCTGGTGTTTGTCTCCTTTGGCTTTCAGACATCTTAAGGTTTGCCATTTCTTGGCTCCTGTGTTTGGTTTTCTATGTTGTTTTTTTTTAACCCCACGAAGCTATGTGATAGCTCTTCAGTTCCATTCCCAAATAGCATTCTGATGCTGTCACTGCTGGCTTCTTGACTCAAAGTGGAGCTTGGATGGAAAAACAACTTTTCATGAAGTTACCGTGAGATAGGTCTCACGGGATAAAGGAAGAGCACAAGAGGGATGTGCCCTGTTTCACATTAAGCTCTTCTGCTTTGACATTGATGTTCTCTTCTGCTCCATTAGTGTGGATAAATACTGAAATCTGGTAGCTGAGTGTGGCAAAAGGTGACTTGGGGCAGGTCCATGGTATGTTCCCCCAGCGAGTCCCCGTCCCTCGAGAGCAGCAGCTCTGCCCTGCCCAGGCCCTGGCGTCAGCGCCCAGCTCTGGCTCGCGAACATGTGCCTGTACTTGCTCTCCTCTCTGGGGAGTATTTCTCACTGAAGATCTGTTTAGGCTTTGAAGATGCATTTAGGCTTTTTGTGGCCTCTTTCACAAGAGGGTGAGAAGTTACTTTTCAACTTAATTTTAGACTGGCTGTCGTTCTTGAGCAAGCTTGAAGAAGTGTGGTTTTGACCTTGCTCGCGGGGAAACATGGAGGAACCTGATTTCCCAGTACATTGAGGGAACTGTTGCCTCAGGTCTAGAATTTTCTGCTTCAGCATCAAAGCGCTTTGCAAACCTTTCCCATGCTCCTTCCACCCTGTGGAATGACAGCTCTCCCCGCATGGCACGGGGTTATCCCTGGGGCACGGGAGGAGGTACCGTCAGGGCAAGGTGTAGAGCGTAAGAGGTCCTGACTGTGCGTCCTGCAGCCAAACCACACCTTCCCTCCCCTCTTTCACCAGTCACTTCAATTAAAATTCCACTGTCAGGGCTGAAGTGAGGTCAGGCAGGAGCAGACTTGTTTTCAGGAGGGAGAGGGAGAACCGAATTTTCTGCCGGAATGGGCCTTTTCCCAGAGCAGGCTCAGGAAATGTCCCCTCACCGCCAGTTAGGTGCAGAAAAATCACAGGTAGAAATTGCAAAAATAATCAGCGTTATCTGCTTCAGTTCCCAGAGGACATCAAAGATGGAACAAACTGAGCTGGAAGCGAAGAGCCCTGAAGAGACAAACCGCGGTTCTCCATCAGCCTTTCTGAACCGCAGCCCGGAGCACTCGTTGAAGATGATCTCTTAATAGAGCTGGGGGGAGCTGAGTGTGCAGGGGGTGCAGATGAGACTCTTCGCTGGCACTGGGGAGCAAATGGAAAAGACCCTCCTGAAGGTGAAAGGTGATGAAAGCAAGAGAGCTGGAGTGAAACCCGGTGGGGTCTCATTAGTGTGGTGGACTTCAAGTAATTTCAAATATTTTAAACAGAGGTCCCGTGAGTAGAGATACGAGGGAACCAAATTCCTTTGGCATTTGCAATATCAGGCTGGCTAAAGGAACTGCTCTTGTGCAATGCTCTGCTGAGCGGTTACAGAGCAGATGTTGTTCCTTTTGTAACTGCTGCTCAAAGTGAACCAGTTTCTTGCCATGAGGGAGAGTCCGGCTGCCTGTGTAAATCAAGGAGCTGTTTTACGGGTGCTCACCTTTGCAGAGGGTCAGCACAGCTATAAAAGTTGAGGTTGGAAGTGCTGGAGGGTGGAGGAGAAGCAATCACTTGCAGTTGCTGAGGAAACTGTCCCCTTAAGGAGTGTGAGGACAATGTGAACCTTAAATGTGCTTAACCTTAGTTGCGGGCAGTTTCTCTAATGAGAGTATGGAAGCTGGGCGTGTGGTGAGGGTAGGCAGAGAAGGACTGGGATACACTTTCAGAAAGGAAATCGGTCTAAAATAAGTGCAAGTAAACAGTAAAATGTTACAAAGCACAAGCTAAGGAACAACCTGCTGTTTTCCCTGGCTCTTGCTGTGACACGGCTCTAATCCTTAAAGCTGGAAATCATCTCTGATGGGCTACAGTAATCTTATTTTTTTCTAGACATAGAACTCCCCTCTGTCTGTCTCCCCTCGACAAGGAGGAATACCTGCCCAGAAAGCAGTGCACTCTGAGACTCAGCTGCTTTGGCATGCCAGCAAAACCATCCCGCGCTAAAGCGACAAGCGTGATGCTGATGGGACGTGTTCTGGCGTGGCATCCGAGTTAAATCTAAGTGGGAGGACTCATGCACCTGACTGATGGCCAACATAGAAAAAACACTGAGCAGCCTGCATTGTAGCTGGTATAATTTCATGCCTAGTTACCATGCAAAACAGTCAACTCTTCATCCAAAAACGAGGTTTGAAAGTGACTTCTTAAAGTATGTTTTCTTCCTGCCTAAGCAGAGACTGTGCAATGAAGAACAATGGCTTGGATTTTGTTTTCTTTGGTAGCCAAGATAACGTCACTGGTTGTCTTTGTGTCTGCCTCTCTTTGTTGGTGGCACAAAAAAGCCATGTCCAGTTTGGGATTGGTGCCAGTTTTATCAGTATGATGATTATATGCAGAACAAAGGAGCTGCAGTGGTTCCTGTGGTGCCTTGATGGTAAATAATAATAAAATATGGCTATCTCTTAATATTCTGGTTAGACTCCCCCGATTGCCACACATTGCGTTGGAAAGCATCCCTTTTCATGTAACCATGCATACTCATGCACTCTGTGGTTAGCTAAAGTAAATGTTCGCATCCTTGTGTGTGCTGGAATATAACAGAATCACTGTAAAATATTCCAGACCCTGTTCCTGAGCATTGTCACTTGGATAATGCTATCGTGGTTGTTTTTTTATTTTTAAACCCTCAAGTGTTTTGTGGAGTTGCTGCAGTCCGTTCTACATCAGCCTTTGGGAATAAAACCATAGCTATAACTTTGAAACTTGGAAATATCTGTACAGACTCAGTCCTGCATCTCACACCAGACGATAATGAGCGCTGAAAGCTAAACTGAGCCCATTGATATGTTGATGATCAGTACTTTTTTCTTTCTGATTAACATTCAACCTGTGTCTTCTATAACGTTTCAAACAAACCATGGAATTGTCCGTTCTTCTCAGATCCAGTTGCCCGGTGGATTTGAGCCCATCCTGCCAGAGAAGTTGCTGGAGCCATATCCTGTTAGGGCAGTATCCGTGTTGGCCCGTGGTGCTGTGGTTATATGTATGATCCAATTTGGGTTGGTTTTCATTCCCTGAGAGTGGTCCTGGGCTGAAGGTGACAGACTGACAGCGTGGAGCGAGTTCTGTCTGTGTTTGACCCACTGTGACGTGGGGTCTGTAATCCTGTAAGGGTTGCTGTGTCCCTGCTGGGAGTCTGCGTGTTTTGCAGAAAGTGCAGAGGGCTGTGTGCTGCAGCCCTTGCTTTGGAAAGCTCACGTGCCAAGAGATTTAGGAGAGGTGCAGTAAATGGCAGGACACCACACAGTACCGCGGGCAGCACTAAGTGAACAAGAATAGATACAGATATTTTTGATGATGTTTTAAGTTAAACCAAATTCAATTTAGACAAGCAACTTGGTAAAGAGAGAACTTCTTGTCTGTGCTTTAGGAGAGCTTCGTGGCTGCCCCCTTGGCCTAGCTGGCTGCTTTGAGTCCCCCTTGGCTCTCATTTGCCCCATTTGCCTTGTCACCTCCTGTGCGTGCTCCTGTGCAGTGGCCATCTCGGTTCTTCGCGGGACCAAGGATGGGTTCCCTGTAGGAGCTCTGCTGGGGGTGAGCCTGGGCTCAGTGGAAACCCCAGCCACAGAAGGAGGCAGGCCAGTGGGCCAGCATGCTCTCTGGGGTTGGGGATAAGCTGTCCTGTGGCTCTTGGAAGATACTTGCACGAGGCGTGTAGCATTCGGAAGGCTGGCGCATTCTGTCCCACGTCTTTGCTGTAAGTGGCCAGCTTTTGGCAGTTGTCCTTTACTCTTTGAGAGTGGGGACTCAAATGTAGTGGTTAACCAGGCTGGGATGGCAGACCTCCTAGGTGTAAGGTATGGGAAATGTCATGCTGGCCTTCCAAAAGAGCAAGAGGAAGGATCTGTGTTGGGTGGCCAAACACACCTTCCCTCCTGCCCCCCGACACTTCGGTTGAAGGTCAAGGCTGAGAGGTCTGCTTTTTGTGCCAGGATAGCCTGGGAAACTCATTGCCATGTAATGTCAGTGAAAGTAGGAAATTCATAAGATCTGAAGGGCAATTAAAACGTAAGGGCGTACAGAGAGCGCTGGGGCGCGCTCATCTGTGGATTGTACATTTCAAAACAGAGCTACCACTGCACAGGGCTTCACCTGGTGGGTAAATCCCCGCTTGCCCAAACCACAGCAAATTTAACAGAATAGTAGTTTGGAGAGATGATAGGTCACTCTATTTGTTTCTCTGTCTTCTATTTGTGGGGAAATGCTGGAACGATTACGGATTTGCACATGTGCATGTGATATATAGATAGATAGATATGCACCTCTGCTCTCTGAAGGGAGAAGGTGCACCGCAGTCGGTGGTGGGGAGATGCTCTCCCAGTGGTTCTCCTACATCTTCTCCCTGAGAGCTCTCGGGAACTGGAGCCATCGGGAGGAGTGAGGAAATGAGGAGGGCAAATGGCGAAATAACCTGTGAGGCTGATCCAGGCTTTATTTCTCGCTCTGCAATAAAGATGACCTTGCTGGCTTAATTGATTTAGGTTTGCTGCAAATCTCATCCACTCAGCAAGCTGCTGGAGGAAACTGCTGGCAATGTCTCCAGGTAACAGTAATAAAACCCCAAGTGATTATAATATTATTTCATTTATAACTGAATGAAATACATAGGGGATGGCTGCAACAGAGCGGTTGTATGAAAGGGCAGGCAGGCAGCTCTCTGCTTTGTGGGGGAAGAGCGAAGGCTGGGGAGTGGCTCAGGCTTTCCAGCGCTCTCCATAGGCACAGCTCAGGATGTGAGCTTTTTTCTTTCTTAAAAAAAAAAAAAAAGAAAGAAAGATTTCTAGGAAATGCAAGATGAAGTGGTCTTTGTTTGGACTAGCAGCACAATCCCCTCACGAGCAAACACTTTATCATGCCAGTTAGGCTGTGATGGGTGATGTATTACAGTAGCAGGCTTGTTACTCAGTGTAACTGCTGCTGCCTTTATAGCCGGAGAAAACCAGGCGGTGAGCTTGCTTAAAGCATTTTTGTGCTAAATTTGCTGTTAAAGCCCTTTTCAGGGGAAATCCGTGTGGCAGAAGGCTTTCATGTTTATTAATTGGTCTAATTTCTCTACCTAGTGAAAGACGTCTTAAATCATTCCAAAAGTAAAGAATCAGGTCCAGGTAAATTTATATTTAATGAGATAACATTATAATGGAAAAGAACATTGTAGCTATACAGAATTGTCTCAGAAATGCCTTTTGCAGTCATAAAATGGAGTGAGTGAGATTTTTTTTTTTCCCTCTTGCATTCCGCCTCCCCCCCCCAACAAAATCTTGCTGAACATGTCTGGACAATAAATTTTCTTTTGTAGGGATGAACACACAATCTCGGAGGTTAAACTTCCTCTGTAAGGTGTTTGCATTCAGATAAAGCTCTTTTATACATGACATTTCCTGCATTATAGCAACTAGCTTTAAAAAAAAAAATGTTTAAGGAAGACTTAACTTCACATAAGCCAGGCTGTACTTAGCTTGAGCTTCCTTTTTAAAATGTCAGTGTCACTTAACAAAGCCCTTAACGCCTTCCTCAGCGTTGCTGCCAGTCTCTTCCCGGACCTGGTGCATGGGGTATCCATGAGCTCCGTGGGTACAACCAGGCAATTCTTGCTGTTGTGAGTTTGGGGACTGCCTGTCATGCCTGTGATAGAGGTGTATCTTTACGTACTCCTCAAGTTGTGCATCGTACCCCTTTGCTACAACGAACGCCTCCAGTTTGTAACTCGCTGAAAAAGCCTCTCAGTCAAGGAGAACTTCATCCAAGTAGAAACTCAACACAAGGCTTTTCTCAGCACCTCTCTCCCAGGAGGAGCCTATGCATATTGTATTTTTTTAAA
The DNA here is from genome assembly GCF_035582795.1 of Mycteria americana. Lineage (NCBI taxonomy): Eukaryota > Metazoa > Chordata > Aves > Ciconiiformes > Ciconiidae > Mycteria > Mycteria americana. The sequence goes on along the minus strand of NC_134370.1, from coordinate 67,381,314 downwards.
AAATTCCTTTTATCCATTCAGGAGTATCACTGTTAGGACTTCACCTGCAATGCACGGAGTAGGCACAGTGCAGCATTGCTTTGCTTAACGTGAGCAGCTGTGTGTCGACTTACTGGCTCGAGTCACTCCTCTCCATGAATTTAGTTGCCCTTTTTTCTCTTTTTTGTTTTTTCTCTTTTACGGATAGGTTTTGGCCACTGCTTTTAAAATTGTTCAAATTTCCATCTTAACTAGATGAGGCTAACCACTGAAGCTGTCTTGCTTTTAATGCTATTCAGGATGTGTCTTTTTTTAATCTTTTTTTTTTTTCTTTCCTTCTTCAGTCAAGTCTACAAAGAATACTCTGTTTTATGTGCTTTATATGTATGATTTCTTCTTAAAGGACGACTCATTTCCTCTACTTTAGAGGTATTTTCTTAAATCTGTCACTTCCTGTCTCTTTCTTGGCTGTCTGATTTGCCAGTTTTTACTTTTTTTTTTTTTTTTTGTAACTGTTCTGCTCATTAACTTCTCAAATCCTTTGGGAATTGCATTTTGCCCAGGCGAGGTGAAACTTCGTTTTTATTGTCTGGCAAGAAATATTTGACGATTAATTTAATTGCTAAATTGGCTTCTAAGCAGAAGCAGGCTTGGAAAACTGAAGGGGAATTAATCATGCCCGCTTAACAGAAGGGACTTGAAAACGTGGCGGCTGCACTAAACATGTCAGTGAAAACAGAGGTGCACGGTAGCTAACAAGCTTTTAGTATTTTATCATACTTTTTTTGATTTCTTGCTGGCTTTCACTGCTTTTTACCTGCTCAAAGAACAGATGGTTCCCTCCCAAGAAGAGACCAAAATCTTCTCATCTCTGGAAAGCGCTAACTGGCTGTAAGGGTGAAGCCTCTGGGCTTTTGGGTGAACACCTGAAAATTCACGTACCAACACAAAATACATACACAGGGACACCCGTGGACGAAGGCATGTGGATCCTTGTGCTGCTTTTCAGAAACTAAAAATGTGGTCCACAGCCCCTCTGTAGGTTTGGAGACTTAACACGTATTCCAGGAGCTGGTACATGAATGAGCAGGAGGAACAGCTCTGATCCACGCATCTTGTAGCCTTGGTGCTCACGGACTGTACCGAGGCCTTCGTCCTTCACCTGTCCTGCAGCAAAAGAGCTGGTTTTGCACTCTGGTTCCATGTGTAAAAACAGCCTCATACTTACAAGTGTTTCTCTTGCACTTTCTCCAGAATATATTCCTTAATCAATTTGGATTGAACTGTCTTTAATGTATACACAATAGGAAATTAATTCTGCTATAATAGAGAGCTCAGTTTGAAACAGCAAGTGCCGTATCAGATAGAATTTAAGATTTTTATTTATTTATTTATATGAAAAGTGAAACACAGGTGAGTTTCAAGATGTACTTCGAAGTAAGACCTGGCATAAGGTTGAATTTTGCTCTGATGTAAATGGGCGTAACTTGATCAGGTAGCAAGGTTATGCCGATTTACATCAGCTAAAGATTAGTCTTAGAAATCTTGTATGTGACTACATACAAGTGCTACAAGAAAATAGTAAGGTCTAAAGGATGTTTTTGTTCAGTATTTTATTAAAACAAATTGATTCCCTTTTGAAAAAGCATCTGCCTGCAAGACTACATGTGTTAGTTACAGTGAGCTCAACTTCATGGGACTCCAAAGGCATTATTACAACTTCTGTAATTACCCAAAATAGCTGTTCTGTACATAAGATTGGCATGACATTAAAGCTCGGTGTCTTGGGCTTTTGCAGGACTAGGCTCCAGTAATAACTCTTCCATTATCTAGCTGGGAATCTCCCTTTGAAATGCATAAAGCCCTTTATAAATAAGGGGGGGTGGGGTGTCAGGCTGTAAAATGTCTGATTTTTTTATTAACTATATAAGATCTGCTGTTGGTAGGAGATATCAGTAAGGTCTTGCATATACTGTGACTTGGGAAGAAATGGAACTTCAGGAGCAAATTTTGTGTTTGGAGAGGTAGGAGAAGCAATTTTATTATGGGTTGTTACCCGTTTTGCCTGCTGTCTCCATTGGCAGTGGAAAGATTAGCACTGTTGTGGCAGTGTTTGGATATTACATTTGATGTTTGGAGCTCAAATTATGTGAGGGAAAGAAATGAGAAATTACGGATGTGAAAATGTTCTTACAAAGATAAAACCACTGAAGTTATTTCATTAATAAATGTCGTTGCTTATAAAATGCACATACAACATTAAAGTCTCCAAGATGACTGTAACTTGAAGAAATAGTTTCTTGGCAACCCCTAGATAAGACATTGAGTTTTCTGCATCGTTTGCCATGTGTTAATTCAGACATGCAAATAATGACTGAAGGACCTTATTTCCGTAGTGCAGGAAGTATTTTGTGAAGTACAAGCAACCCTGATTTGTATCAGCATTGTATTGCTGATTTGAACGTGGACCTATCCTTTGAAAATCCTTTTTTTGCTGGATAAACTGGCTCCAACTGCAAATCTTCTAGTTGCTCTACTCAATTTTAATTGTTTTTGCATTTGTTTTTCAGTAAATGTTAATACTCTGAGAACTGCAGTCTGTTGATAATTTTTCCATTATTTATATAGCCATTTAGCAGAGCCAATATAAATGTCGTCAGTTTTGAGCACTGTCATTTTTTAAGTGTATCAGGTGTTACAAGGCAGGTGTAAATGAAAACACAGCTGTGGTTCATGCAGTCATTCTGTACAACTGACTGGTTTGGTACTTACACAATTGAAGAAATTAACAGTTATCTTGTGCACCTTGTCATGTAAATTGAGATCTAAAATGCCTGAGTTGTAAGCATGCATTAATTGTATGCACCAATTTCTGAAATGCCATCCTGCTGAAGTGTTGGTAAAGCACTGGGTGTCTGGTATGGGCTTTGACCTACAGATGGGAAAAGTAACAAGAAAAAATAATTATGCTGTAAAATGGAAATTTCCTAAATGGAATGGGACAGGGTGTTTTTGTAATAGAGAAGAGTAATGGGACTTGAGATGATGTCTGTAAACTTTACTTTTCCTCTCCTTTGAAATCTCAAGGGAGAACCCAAGACTTCCTCCTTGCTAGTCCTGTAAGTGCCATCTTCGAGACATTTCTGTGCATCTCAACAACTTTCTCAGTGCCTTTTTCATTAATCACTTGGGAGATCTGTTTTTTCCCTTTAAGTTGTAACCAAAGTGTCTTGTCTTAGGATCAGAGAATACCACCTTATTTACACTGTTAAGCGGTCCCTTCGCATTTAGATTATTGCTTTACAAATATTTGTAAACATTTTAGTAGATCATACTTTGGCTCCTTTCAAACTGATGACATTACTCTTTCCTTTGTTCATCTGTCCATGCTTTGCCATATGCTTGGGTAGTTTGTTGCTGTGCTGTGTTTTTCCCTAACTCTTCTAGTTCTGCAGCCAGCTTTCTGGCAGGAACATATGCAGAAGGTGCAGTATCAGAGTAAATGTATGCTTTTAGCTCCCCGGCTCTGACGGTGGGGATACCATTAATATGTCCCAAAGCAATAGCCTTTGTGCTGCGCTGGTGGTTAAACTGCTTTCTAGCTCACACTGTAAGATGTAAAAATACTACAGCTCTCCTTTTGTGGGAAAGTCTGTCAGGGGCTATTAAACGTAATGGTCCAAATGCAATCTCCAGCTCAGGAAACTCTTCGACTGCTGTCTGCTGCAAGCTGGAAAGCAGTGCGAGGGTAAGGACCATCCTGCATCTGCCCTGCCGCTTGGATGCTTTCGGAGGAATTCACAACTGCCCACTGTCAGACAAGATGTGAGCCAGGTGGGCCTTTAATCCCGTGCAGTGTGGCTGCTACATGTTTATATTCTTAAGTTCCTTCTGGTGCCACCTCTGTCTTACTGAGTTGTCCAAGTTGTTCGCCAGCTGGCTTGTAAACTCTGGATGCATGTCATATGGTTTCACTCCGTCAATGGGATGAAAGGAGATTAAATACATTAACGTTCCTCTGACCCTTTTTTTCCAGCACTGTGAGCTTTTCTTTCATGAGAAACGTGAGTGAAGGCTTTTACCGGCTCGGTGTCACCTTTTGGTTTCTTCCTCCGTATTTAAGCGATGGGCCCTTCTCCAGAGGTTTCCCTCCCCTGGATGAGTTTGTGTCACTGCTGCTGTTTAAACTGTTTGTAATGTTGGTGTCTTAAAGAGCATCGCTCTTTAAAAACTGTACTGCTACTCTGCGTCCTGGGGTCATCTTCTCCCATGTACCCACGTCTCCACAGGTTTTAATTTCTGGTGCTTTTCAATCTTTCCCTGCAACCAAATGACTTGTGTGCTGTTTCCTTCTTGGTTGTAGTGGATTTGCGCTGCTTCACCTCCATGCTTTGCACTGAGAAGCGGCATTCAGTTTACTTCAACCCCTTTTCCTCCTCTTATTGCCACCTGGAGGGTCTTGTGAGCTCATTTAACAGCCTTCAACCTCTTACTATCTACCTGTTAATATTTTTCTTTGGATTCCTACCATCCTCTGGAGCATTGCCTCTTACTAATTGAGAGCTAATGCTAAGTAGGGCAAACATCGTAAAGGGCAGCTTTTCCATGAAGAGCCTTTTTAATTGCTGGTGGGAGAGGGTTATATCTGTAGTGTTTCCTTTCCTTTTGCTTAATGCAGGTTCAAGTATTGCCCTTCCTGCTGGTATGTGAAAACACTTTAATAAAGGTTAGTGCTTTGTATTTGAAAGTAGTGATTAACGAAGCTTCATGGTATAGGATTATTTTTGCTATGAGGAAAAGAAATGGGCATCTGAATGTGTGTATTCCAGTAATATCAATCTTAAGCTTATGCAAGCACTTCTGAGATGTTGGCAATTGTCTTTCATTTGCTTTGAGAGAAAAGATTACTTGGAGACAATAGACCAAAGGGACGCTCCTGTATTAGGAAATACTAAGAAATGCCAAGTCAGTGGCTTCAATTCTTACCAGCTCACTGGACTTTGGCAGATTTTGCAAGTAGTGTTCTACATGATTGCCCAAACCTGGTACCAAGTTGTTTGAGTGCGTGCTGTCTCCTGGTTTCACCAACAGATCTTTTTTCCTCTTCCTCCTACGTGTCCTGGGAATATGAAGGGTTTGGTGGGAAACTTTGTTGACGAGGCTGTGATGCTATATCTTGTTGTCAGTTGAACTTGAATTTGTAGATGGGGCTGGGTTGCTTTTAATCAGAATGCCTTGTCTTGTTTCTCTCCTCTTCCCTCTCTTTAAATCTGCCCTGTCCTTTACAGCGCTCCAAAGGGCACTGTGGCAGAAAGGGAACATCTGAACAATGCAACATGAAGCCAAGAGCTTTTTAAATTTAATTAATATCCTTTCTTAAAGAAATTTGGCCTGGGGCTAGATGTGTGCAGGTGGGAAAGATGGAAATACACATCTGCCTTTTCTACTGATATCTAATGGTTTAAGAACAGTGCCTAGGTTGTTCATTTTTCTGGTGATCAGTAATAGTGATGAATCGGGGTTTCTGGCTCTTAGAGTTTTTGTCAGATCTGTGTTTCTTCTCCCTCCTGTAGGAAACCTTTCTGTGTTTTGAAGAGAGTCACATGGCTGGTTAAACTGCCTAACCTACACTGCTGGTTTTTGACCCCTGTGGTTAATCGGAAAACCCCAGCTGGTGTCAGGGCAGGCGAGGTGGGTGCGGGAGGATGGCACTTCCCACTTGCTGGCTTGGCGCTGCCAGGGGAATAGCCATCGTCACCCCTTGGAAACCCGCTTGTGTACAAACTAGCCTCCCTTTTGTGGAAGGGTGATGTTAGACAGCAGATTAAGGCACTTCTGAAATAGCAGATACATGCGAGGAGTGGAACGAATATCTAGCGTCTCAGAGAAAACGCTTGGTAGTTATCACACCAAGTGATTAGTTTTCAGCTGAATCAGCTCTTTGAGCTGGCTGGTCCCACAGCTTCATGTGCCAGTGCTAGGAGAAGGAAGATGGGCCAGTTCCAGCAGCATCAGCTGCATCTTAAATAGGTTCAGGCTGCTCCTGAACCCACCTGAGTGTCCCTTCCCCACTGCTGTGCTTATCCCAAAGCAGTGGTGGACCTGACCTGCTAAACCAATCTAACTTGCAGTGGTGGCTCATTAAAAACTAGATACCCCTTAAGTGCTGGCACGGCCGGGAAAGTAGGGCACTTTCACCCTGGCTCCCTGAACTTGTCATTTGTTCAGAAAGTGATTTCTTTGGTATGAGTCTGTATCAGTATTTAGTTTTAAACCAACAGCTTAAATTTAATTCGACTTTTGACAGAGGTAAAGGCTTTTGTGATTTGAGCACTCCTCTAGTAGTTAATTAATTTTCCAAGAATTTTGTAGACACTTGGATGTCAGTTATTTCAGAAGGTAAGGAGTATATCTTTGTAGAGTCCTTTCTACCTCTGATATCATTCAAATAATCTTATATTGGCTTTAAAGCTATAGGCATTTCTGAGGAAGTTAGGCTGGTGTTCATTCCAACTGTGCAGTGCTCATTCTGTTTGTGTTGTGGGTTTTTTTCTGTTTCTCGTGTGGAATAAGGGGAGGATTTGGTAGTTCATCACATCTGTTAAATTGGTGTCACAGAAGTTAATATTTAAATTGAAGGCTTTTTTTGGTGAAAAACAGTTTTGAAAAAGTGAACAGGTTAGGAATTGTTTCCTAAAAATTTGTTGTTAATAATGAGTTTCGTAGTTGGAACATGATATTTTTATAGTATTAACTTGATAATGTTGTCCTTTTTCCTTTGCCTGCAGCCTTTAAAATAAATAGTATTACTTTGCCATATGAAAAGGTAAATAGCAAAAAACCCCCCAAATTTTACTAATACATGCAATCCCATAGACTCTTCAAAATGCTGGAGTTTTAAGGACAGAATGAAGTTACTCCTTGTTCTTAATCCTTTTTTCTATTCAGGATTATAGATCCCACAACAGAATCAGACATGAAAAACGGATTTTTGCGGTAGTGCTTTGCCTTTTCTGTATCTTAAGCACAAAGATAAGCATGTTTATGCTTGAACATGACGCCACTATGGAAAGTAATTGTTGATCTGATTAGCTCTATTGAGACCGAGCTTGCCTTCCTGTGCTTTATGGGTGTTCATCTGCCCGGGGCAGCAGAGGCTGCGCTAGTAAAGCTTCTGCCTGATTTCCATTCTGCAGCCACTCAGAGGATCGAACAAGTTTGGACAGCAGACAAAAGGCAGGCCTGCAATAGTCCCTTCTGCGTGTCAGACGTTGACAAGTTTGTGTGTTTGAGGAAGCTGGAAGTAATAAAGGCTGAGCAGAAGAGACTTCTCAATATCTTTAGGAAGACTCGTAGGCTTTTTTTTTAATGTTGCTTGATTTTGTTGTTGGTTTTGTTGTTGTTGTCTTGGCTGATTTTTTTTTAATGAAAAAAATCGATTTTTATTTTCACCTCTTTCTTTTAATCCAGGCATTCAGGAAACCTGAAATTGAAATTGGCTTGTATTGATGGCTAGGTAGAACTGAGAAGCAGACAACTGGAATTTGTGTCTCAGAAAGCAAGTATTCAGTTAAATCAGTAAATCTCCCTATGACAGTTTAATCCTAAAGTGAAGCACGAAGTCTCATGCAATGAAACAAATGTCCACAATGTTAGGGAGGACTCTCAGAAGCCTCATTTAACTGCTGGAAATAAAGACACGCTAACATGCTGCTCATTCCATAAATATTTCCCAGTTGTAAGCCATAACGGGCAAATACATTACCTTTCACCACAGTTGTGATTAAAAAGGGTAGGATTGCTAAACCATCGGTGTACAAAACTCTCTAAGAATGTGCAGCCATGTGAGGTGGTGTCTTTCCTCTGTCCTTAATTTTTGCCACAGCTGAAATGCAAAGCTTGGGGCAATAAAGCGTGATAGTCTGTCTCTGTAGGGTCAAGTTTAGGAAAATCACTTGTTCTTTACCTGGACTCCATATTTGCGAACAGCAGTGCTGTGGATAGGGTGTGTGCTTAACATACGCAGTCTGCAAGACCACCACATTAAAGGATAAAGTATGATGGAAGGATCTTTATTTCCTTGATTAGACTTCATCTGTTTATTATCAGTCTATAGCCCCACTTCCTCTGTATGTCCTTTCCAGATGTATGTTTGGTTTATTGACACTATTGCCGTGTGTGATGCTGAGGTATTACCTCACCTTTTGCCTTGTGCTCTCTGCTCTGCCTGTACTTGCCTGTTGTGTGTCGCCTTACTTTTGCTTTGTTAAGTTTGGAGGTCAGAGAGAGGTTGGGTTTTTTGTTGGGGCTTTTTGTGTGTGTGTTTGTGTTTTCTTGGTTTGGTTTTTTTTCTTTTCATATTGTTACCAAGCCTGATGGGTTCTCATCTGGGGTAAGAGAGAGCCTTTGGCCATCCCAAGACTATAAATTATAAACAGAATTGTCTCTAAGTTGCAGATTTTGAGCAAATCTTTCTTGGCGTAGCACTGGAGGTGGTGATTAGAGCCGAGGTTGGTTGTCCGATGAGTGTGAAGTTCTCACAGCTGTCTGGCAGAGCTGTCTGCTTCCTGCAAATCCTTGTTGTACAGTTGGCTCGGAATCCATGGTAATAAAGTATCTTTTGACAAGTTCTTTTTCTTTTTTTCTTTCCTTTTTGAAAATTTTTTTTGCATTTCACCCTTCTCTGACTCCAGCACGTGATCTCAGGTCCTGCCTACATGACAATAAAATAGGACTTTTCTTTCTGACAGTGGGCATTTCTGACTGCTCCCCAAATCTCCTGCTTTCCCACGGGCGGGGAGAGCATGCCTGGTTAGAGACGGCTCTGTCCAATCTGTAATACCACTTAGACAGTCTTTCATCTGGTTTACTAGATGCATGGGAGAGCAGTTTGTTATACCTGTCCAATTTCCATTTCCAATTTCCATTCTATGGAATGGACATTTCCCAAAAGTCATACAGGAATTTTATGGCAAAACCTTGCCTAGAACCTGTTTGGGACAATGGACCTTGTCTTTTAGCTTTCCTCTTTGTAAGGGATTGTTCATAAAATGCTGGAGATGCTAATTTAAATTCATCCCAGAAGTTTTGCATGCTGCAGAAATTTCAGATTATTCCGGACACTTATCAGGAAAAAACTTTAGAAATAGAAATGGATGTAATTGGATACGTGTGCAGAGATCCCTGCAGGGTGTGTGTTTCAAAGACTCTTGTCTCTGCTGTTAATAACAGCCCAAAAGACCTCAGGCCTCTATTTCAGGCTTTTTTCCTAAGGGGTACAGCAAAAAATATATGTAATATAATTTAATACAATGTTAAAATACTAGTCAAATGCAAAATTGACCTCTCATTTAAGCTACTAGATTAGCCTGTAGGTCCTCATATTTGGGCTTGGTTTTGGTTCATATATTTTGAGAGGAGTGGGGGAAGCTGGTGTTTAAAATATCTGTTTCTTTTATTCATGATTGTCTTCCAAGCATTTAACAGTAGTAAGTCTTACTGCAGATTGCCTTCACCTGGCACAGGTTTCCAGTGTCGCTAGCCCTCACTCTTCAGGTCCTTCTGAAGCGTGCATGTGAATATACTGGTAAGGACCCTCAGAGGTGTTTCTTAGAGTTACGTCTGCTGCAGCCTTGCCTTTTCGCAAGGACTGGCGTGCTGTGGTCCTCCTTGCTGGCTTTGTGTGGCACGCAGTCAGGCTGAGTGCCTAACCGTCCGCGTAACGCTGGGCAGCTTCTCTGCGTCCGGGCTTGGAAGCAGAAGCGGCTGCTTGGCAGGGAGATCAGACTCTCTTCTGAGAACTGCATGGGTGTGAGACCAGACACAAGGATGGGCGCAGTTCTGGGTTTCCTTCTCTGTCCCTCGGCCGTAGCTTGCTGTGGTGTCTGCTCTTCATGTGAGAATTTGCAGAAGCCAGTTGTCACAGTGCTGATGTTGTTTTCTCTTCTTGCTGCTTGAGCTATCCAGCCACGCCTAGTTGTTGGAGAGGATCTCCTGACAGTACCATAATTTGTTTTCCTTGGGTAAGGTGACCAAATTCTAGGAGTAATTGGCCAGGAGGCTGTATCTGTATTCCTGCCAGTAGAGCATGTCTTTGGTGTGGTGGTGGCCGTAATGTGAAACCCTCCCAGAACATGTCAAACCATTAAAAGTGACCTTTGGTGAAGATCTTTGTGAGCTTCTCATATCTAGCAATATCCTTAGTACAGCTCGTAAAACAGCCGCTAGCTGTCCTTGGTAGTGATTAGATTACAGTAATTCAAATGTCTCCAGTGATCAGACAACGATCTCCTTTAAAAGGCCGTGCGATGCGCACAGAATGGCTCATTGAGGAAGCCAGGTGGCCAGCTGAGATGTTCTCTGCCTTGAGCACACCTCATGGTCCTGCAGCGTTTGCCTACGGGAAGGGCACGTGGCCGGCATCTGCTCCTGCACGCTGCAGTCCCCAGGTGCAGCGAGGAAATTCCAGAGGTACGTTACACTGAGGTCGCGTTTCTCCCAACACAACTCCAAAATTACTTTTTCTGCATTCCGTCTTTGATCCTCTTTGGGGATAGCAGCATGTCCCAGTACATCATGCGTGTGGTGACAAGCTTTTGTAGGCGCTGCTTGCCCCTAACCCAACCTAGATACAAGGCAACAAAAAAAGGGCTCTTTCTGTGAAGCTTTTGAAGAGAAAGTCTGGAGGAATACGCCTCTCCTCAGTGTTCAGTGGCTACTTAGCTGAGCAGTGGTTGGCAGTCTAGCACGTTAACAGCTTGAGGCTTGGGACGCATCTAGTCTAATACGTGCTGGTGAAGGACATGAGGGCTGACATTATGTTGCAGGACAGGGAAGCAAAGGTTGGTGAGAGATGATGTTGTCCACTTCACGTACGTGGATTTAAGTTTCCTCATTGTGTAAAAAAAGGATTTGCAAACCTTTTGGTGTATTCAAATACACAGTCTAAAGGTGTATTCATCATTTAATGAAGTAATGTTGAAGCATTGACAGTTTCAGGATACAAATGAAGTGAGGTTTAGAGGAGGAGCCAAGTTTTCTAATTTTTTTTAATATTATTTAGTCTGAGCAGAAAGGTTTTCGGGCCAACAGCCCTTCTTCAGACTGGAAAAGAAGACTTAGATGCCGAAAGCTTGTGAGTCTCTTTGCCCTCCCCGCCCCTGGGCTCCTTGTTTGTATCTGTTGGTCTAATAAAAGGTATTACATCTCCTGAAAAATGTTTCCTCGCTGAACATTTAAACACACTGCTTGGATTTGTCAAAACTGTCTAGGCAAATTAGGCAGGTTTCCGTAACACTCCTGAATGGCCTAAATCATGAAGATGGATTTGGAAATGCTATCCAACTTTTTTTAAGTGGGTAGTGAAGTAGTATGGACAATACAGAGGCCTTTAATGTTTCAGTTATTGGAAACTTCTCTCATTTTGAACTCTAGGTAGAGTCTGTTTAAACGCTAGTCCTGCAGCAGATGTTTGCTTTGCTTTTCTCCCTTTTAACGCAGCTGGGCTTTTCAGTTACTGGACCTTCTGCTGCATCATCGTCTAGTGTTAACCTGCAGCTCTTGTTATGCATTTCTGCAGAAATCTTTGCTTTATTAGGGCTGTTATCCATCAAACTTCCCAAACTTTATTTTCCACTAGATAGCTGCGTCTTCCTGTCTTTTGGAAGCACTGAAACATGGTGTTAGCCAGCAGCTCCTAATGTAACGTAGCACCAGTTATTTGCCTGCTTTACAAGGTGGTGTGCCCTGATTAGCATTTGCTGCCAGCAGACTTGATAATCCCTCTAGAACAGACACATCAATAAAATAGCTCCCAAAATACCGCGGACATGTTGCAAGGGATATGAGTCCAGCCTGCACCAGGCCTGGGGCTGCTCTGGCTCTGTCAGTGGGGAGAAGGGCTGTGCCGAGGTGTTGTGCTGGGGAGGGCGTCCCCTCCTTCCAAACACACTGATACTGTGAAATGTTCAGGTTCTTGGCTATTGGGTTTTTAGTATTAGCTGAGAAATCATATTCTTGACCTCTGTTTCTCAAATACTTTCTGCAGGTGAGCCTAGAAGTGCTACTTTAAGGATCATGAAGCCATTAACATTCTTGTGACAAGTTCTGACCTTTAAAATGAAATGCATTTGGTCATATTCACAACATGCAGGGAAGGAAGAATGTGGAAAGGTTAGCGCAGCTCTGGGTTTGTTCCATAAATGTGCTGCAGGACAATTAAACACCCTGCGAGGAGCTGGTTCTTGCTCTTGCTGCACTGCTTTTTTGTATTAACAAGCAATCTTTGTCAAAGTGACAGTGTACCAGAATCTGTGCTGTATGAGACAGCTCAACTGATCTTTTTTTAAATTATGTTTTTTTTTAACCTGCTGAATGAAGGCATGTATAGCTGGATCTGGCTACCTGGCATTTGTAAAGCTCTTTCAAGCATGCGGTGGTCTGCTCTTCAGTAGCATTACCGTCTTTGAAAATTATGTTGATACTTTGGCAGCCCATTGACAGATCTGATTTTTTTTCAAAATGCGGGTAGTTACAGGCTCACAAATAATGGCTCCCGTGGGTGCATCTGTAGTGCAGGCTGTGGGGTGGTGTGAAAGCAGGGGCCTGAGTAGGAAGCTGCAAGAAACAAATGGGCTGTGGCAGTTGCATACATTTGCAGTAAGCTTTCTTCCCTGAGCGAAGGCAGTTCAAGTCAGTCTGGGTGTTGCTGTGCGAGGCTGTAAATGCCCCTACTTGTTCTGCGTGGCTTAGACTTGGTATCCCACCATCAGGGAAAAACACCGCACGACTGCAGCAAGTTGCGATATAAAAAGGTTTGTATTTGAAGAAGCTGGAGGCATCTGATTTTTCTCGTGCTGCTTGTACAGGCCTCTTTTTGAGTGCTGCTGTTTTCCAGCAGTAGGTTTGGCCTCAAAAAGGCATTTGTTAGAATTGGTTTAATTGTACTCCTCCTGTACTTAGTTGATTACTTGGAAGACTCCACAGGAGATGGCTAAGATCATCACCGTTCACTCTGCTGCTGCAGAGGCAGTTTCTCTTTCTGCTAGGATGGCTTTTTTATTTTTTGAGTCCCTGAACTTCTCAGGAAGAAGTGACTGTGGGAGTTCAGTGGAAATGGCAAATTTAATGGTTTCTAAAACAAGCAAGCAGCTTATTTCTTCACATCCTACCCTCTGTGGAGGTTTCCTGCTGGTACTGTTGATGACATTTATAGCTGTTGCTAACAGGGAAAGGGGGAAGAAAAAAAGAGACTTGTTATTTTTGCTGTCATAGCAGTACTCAGGACATCAGCTTTAGGAAACTGAAAGTGGAGAGCTCTCTTATTAGCTATTAGTCTTCCTGTGCTTTCCATGCATGCTCCCCTGAACTTCTTTGCAGTATTCTATAACATGAGGTTTTGAAGCATTTGATTATTCACTTTAACTGCAGTAACGGACTTAAATGCACTTACCTCCGTAAGAGCTAAAAATCTTATTTCTTTCCGTGGGCAAGCTGCTTTCACATCTCAAAGCCACCATACAAACTCCAGAGTTCAGATTGTTTCAAAGATGCTAGGGAAAACAAAACATTCACCGAGTTGAAGGGAGTAAGGTGTTCTGCTCCCTGGCCTGTTCTTTAATGTTGAAATGGCTGCTTAAAGGTTTTTTCCACTTCTGAGCTGTCTGTGAAGGGACCAGGAGCTCTGTGCTCTTCCCCCACATGGGAGGTATTCCAAATGTTTAAAATGGTTTGAGAATGAATCTAGAAGAAGCCTTATAACAGACTGGTAGAGCAGGGAATAAATGTGCAATGTTTAGAAATGCAGCATTTGGTGTACAGTTTTCTTTTAAAAAAACACAACACAAAAGACTGAGGAAAATTGGCAGGGAAAAGGAGACTGAAGATCACAGTTCCTGCATGGAGTGGTGTTGAAATCTGCAAGCTCTTTTGAAATAATGGGGCTTAAGGGGAGACTTACTCTAGACCCCCACCTTTCTGATGGCTGTGCATCTTGCATGACCTTTATTTTTAGTACACTTGCCATGTCACAGCACTTACGTGGGATTTTGTTCTGCTGAAAGCAGCCAGGTTCACATAACACCGCTAGAAGCAAAATCTCTTCCCTGCTTTTGCCTGCCTCTTGGTTTAAAGGAGAGCTAAGCGAGAGAGAGAGCTGACTAAAACCATGTGCACGCAGCCCTCTGCAGCAGTGGTACAGCTCTTCCTGCACGCACGCTCGGCTGCGTTTCGTCATCCTTGCTGCAGAGGGAACAGTGTCCCTTTAAGGTCTGGCTTCTGTGGCTGTTTGAGGTTTACCCAACTTCATTTTAGAAGGTGCTGTTCAGACTTGCTATGAAGCAATGATCCAAAGGGGATGTCTGATATTTCTAATCTTTTTAAGATACAGTTTAAAATTTGGTCCGACACCTTCCTGCTTTTTTAGAACTTGGTGTGGTGCCAAACTTCGTCTTTACTCAGAATAACCCTGCAGAATTTGGAAAGGAACTCTTTTCTTCACATCTCATTGCCTTGTAATTTATATGGTTTGCTTAAGAGTGCTCTGTGTTGTTGGCATGTATTTCCAAAAAGCTGTATAGAAAGGAGTACAGTTCTGGAGACTTGTAAAAATCTAGGTAGGCTTTGCTGCTCACTTGAGATGTCTAGAGGAAGAAAGTGGTTCTGGTTTTGAGCTCACCCTGTCATCCTGACAGCACAATTTCCTTAGGGGTCTCAATCTTTCTTTTTTTTTCTTAAGTTACAATTAGTGCATTGCAGTGGCAAACTGCTAGCACTTTTCCCTCCATCATGTCTTCCAGAGTCCTTGCTTTGTTCATGCTTTAAATATTAATATAAGGATTAATTCCTATGGTAACACCATGAGAGTCTTTCTTGGTAATTATTAAAGGTAACACTTCTAGTTTTCTCACTGTGCTGCTCCTGAACATCTCCCTAATCTCCTTTGACTGAAACTGAAGGTTGCTACCGAGACCCTACCAGGATGAAAAGGTGGAAGAAGTAGTGACCCAGCTTTAAAATTTGGTTCTTGCCAGTTTTCAGCCCAAATCCTTCCAGCACGATAAAGGAAGAATGATCTCTTTTGCTGTGCAGGCACAGAAGAATAAAATTCTGTGTTTGAGCTTTAAATGGATTTGCTGGCATGCACTTACAAGATGTTAAGGCTTTGACAGAGGGAGCTTTTATTGAAAGGAAAAGGAGAGATGTGGTAGTTTGTTTGGTTTCCCTTCCCAATTAGGTTTTGGTAAAATTAACTGGATTTCCCCCCTCCCCTTTTAATTTTGTTACACGTGCAGCTAGAAATCAAATAATAGGCGTGTGCAATTAAATTTCACCTCTGGGAGCGCTTCTTCTAGGTTTTCCATATTGGTCAGCGTGGTGCTCTGCACTCTGGGTGAAGGAGCTGAGCATCCCTTAAGTCATAGCAGCTTATGACTTTAACTCTTTTGTGTCCAGAAGCTGAGATATCTCAGGGAAGAAATGCTGCTGTGCCGCTGTCTAGATCTCCGGTGCCTTTGTAGCCGGGGCCAGCACAGTGCCATACCGTGTGTGTCCTACTTACTGGTGCAGCAGAAGGACCTGAATATTTAATCACAATAATATAATTTGTCTTGCTTGCAGAGATCAAAAGGTTGTAATCATCTTCTCGGGGAGAGAGAATGCAAATGCAAAGTGAGACAATTTTAAGGTTGTTTGAGGGCTTTTTAATATGCCATCTCGAGCTTTGATTTGACTGGTCCTCTCTTTGTTACCTTGCTGTTTCCTTTTAAGCCTGAAAACAGTAATTGCTGTGATAACACTGTCATTATCTGTTGTTTTACAGTGTTATTTCCTCATGTGCTCTTCCTTCAACGGTTCAAAGCCCATTTAATTACACTGATTACAGCATTAGGCTGATTTTCTGATCCATACCTAATCTGAGCTTTGTACAAGAAAAGGACCTTTCAGGTATCTGTGCTGGTGGCCTTTCCTAACAACTCAACGCTATGGGCAGACTTGGAGTTGTGCCACGTGCGTTTGGTGAGTCAGCTGTCTGCATCAGGATTTTCTGGCTATTTGAGCGCAGATAAGGACTGGGGCAGGGGGGTTGATCTGAAAGAAGTCTAGTTGCTTACTGAGTTTATAGAGGTAATAGTTTGGGGACCGACTGGCTGGCAAGCAGCATTGCAGACAAGGGACATGGGGTCCTGGTGAGCAACGAGTTGCACGTGAGACATCAATATGCCCTTGCAGCAAAGATGGCCAACAGCATCCTGGGACGCATTGGGCAGAGCATTGCCAGCAGGTCCGAGGGAGGTAGTCCTTCCCCTCTGCTCAGCCCTGGTGAGGCACATCTGGAGTGCTGGGTCCAGTGCTGGGCTCCCCACTACAAGTGAGACATAGACATACTGGAGTGAGTCCAGTGACAGGCCTCGAGAGGTGTGAGGGCTGGAGCATCTGGTGTACGGGGAGAGGTGGAGAGAACTGGGGCTGTTCAGCCTGGAGATAGGATGCTCGGGGGGATCTCGTCAACACGTATAAATACCTGGTGGCATGGTAAGGAAGATGGAGCCAGCCCCTTCTCAGTGATGCTGAGTGACCGGATGAGAGGCAATGGGCCCAAACTGGAATACAGGAAATTACATTTAACCATAAGATAAAACTTCGTTACTGCAGGGGTGGTCAGGCATGGGAACTGGTTGCCCAGAGAGGCTGTGGAGTCTCCATCTTTGGAGACAGTCAACACCCAACTGGGCACGGTCCTGAGCAACCTGCTGTAGTTGCCCTCCTTGGAGCAGGGTGGTGGGACTAGCGATATTTAGAGGTCCCTCCCTGCCTCATTCATTCTGTTACAGTTACTGAAGCTTCTTAAATGGCCTTTGAACTGGAGTTTACCACTGGTAAACCACTGGAAAATGCAACCCTTTTGCAATCGACTGTTGCCAGTTGGATGTGTGAACACAACTCCGATTGAAATTGCTCACACGTATCCTAGAGAAGGAGTCCAAGTTGCTTGCTCATAAAACATTTGAGACTTGGGACTGTTGGCTGCAAATCGGGCAATGCATTCAAATTTGGGTTGCATGCGGTAAACCTCTATCTGTGTAATACAAGGGCAGGGAACCTTTTCATTGCTAATGGCCCAGTAAATGTTTTCAACACATTTGACAGGCCACATCTTCACACACACTTGTTACTGTGTGTATTGTGCTATGCATAATAAACTAAAACAAATAATATGGCTGCGAGCCATATGTTCCCTGTCATTGGCTTACTATGGCAGAGATTTTCAGAAGAGATTGAAACCTTCCGCTTCCCTGTAGATGTCATCTTGCTCAGTCATCCCTGTTCATGCCAAGTAACATTGCACTTGCTCTTGGGGCTTGTGGTCTTGAGATAGAGGCTGAGGTGTTAAAAGTTACAGGTATGTCACTCTTTTAGCACCATTACACACACAATTTTTCCCCATTAGGCTGGCTATTTGCACGTTCCGCACCGACAGGCGTCATGCGAGTCCGTTGAAACTGATAGTCGGCACATGGACATTGAACATTTGCAGGGGGAGACCCAAAACCTGTCTTCAGTAATTTTAAATATTGCCTCAAAAGCATTCATACGCAACTAGAGCAGTACCCGAGGAGTTCGTCCTGCCATCCAGGCAAAATTACAGCCTGCAGTAAATAGGACTGATTGTGGGAATTGCCTTTCCTGTAAAGACACATCAGGATAACAAGCAGCTTGATGGGTGACTTTCCTTTTTGGCCTCCTGCAGTGCTTTGAAAGCCTGGGTGGTCACTTGCAGTGTCAGCATCTTCCTTTTTTTTTTTTTTAAAAAAAAAAGGGTGGGGGGGAAGAACTTTTAAACAGCTGTCAGTCCAAGAGGCCATAAATGAGAACAAAGCGCTCGCAGTGAGATGTGGCGGTTAGTGCCTGGATCCAGTGCGTGGGAGCCTTCAGAGGTGACGTCCTGAGGACACTGGGATGAGCTTTAAGTCAAAACACATCCCTTCGGGGCACGCATCCAGCACCACACTTAACCAAGCAGCGTGCTTACTGCCCAGGGAGGTGCACCTGTGCTGGGGCCGGTGGTGCAGGGCTGACACTGGGGTTTTGCCTTCTGTGGCTTGAGCCTCCCCAGCATGGTGTCCCCTCCCTCGAAGGCAGGATGCGTGCCAGAGTGACAAGGCTACAGACCTCCAGCCTGCAGCTCCCAGCACACGCTGTACGACTCAGAAAGGAGCCTGCTTTGAAGAGCGTAGGAGAAGCTGTGGGGAAAAACAGACAGGCAGGCATATCTGCACGGTGGAGGAGGGAGAAAGATGTGTTCTCTGCACCTCCACCCCTTCTTTAATCTTTCCTCTTCAGCTTTGGGATCCTGTGGTTTTGAGGGGGCTGATCTACGTATACATCTGGGCTCTGCTTCTCTCCTCGATAGCCCTTTGTAGGACGTCAACGGAACGAGTTGAGCCAAAAATGCAGGATGTGGCGTATGGTTGCAGTTGCGCAGTGGGGTGCAGAGGCAGCTCACAACCCCTCCCTCTTTTAGTTTTGGGGCTTTACCCCACCTTTCTCAGCAGATGAAGCAACCTCTGAGAGCAAAGGGGCTGAGGTGTTACCGTGTCCTGGCTGTGCTGCTGAGTGTGAAGCCCTCCAGCAACTGTACAAAAGAGGGTGCGATGTGGAAAAGTGGCTCTTCACATCCCCCTTAAGGTGAACAGCTGTTCTCAAAAGAAGTCCAGTGCTTCTTTCTTTCCTTTCTTTTCCTAACGTAATGAAGACTGTAAGGAAGACCAGGGCTTCACTTGCCAAATCTTATAATTTAAGTGGTTTTCCAGGATGCTGTGTTTTGTCTTCTGTGGATTAAATGCCTATTTACAGGGGAGAAAAACATTATGGATTAAACTGCCCTGTTCTTTCTCTGATTACATAAAGACTGATTGGTATATAGTCCAAAAGTAAAAATGTTCCAAATTGAACTGTTTATAACCCTTATGCTTTAAATATATTTAATACCTTTACAGTTTGTCTTAAGCAGGAAACAGCACCGGTTCAGGGGAAGGCACACATGCTAATATTGTCGCGTTACTTTTGCATCTTCAGTGGCTGCCTACCAATAAACTTACACCTTCAAGGCAGGGAAGTGCTGTGTTACCCAGATTTTTATGCATGTATCCGTGTGTGTATTTATCACTTTTTTTAAATGGGGAAAGTGGATGACAGGAGGAACGCTTCAATCTGGTGTCATAGCATATTGCTAGGGGATTTAGTGGGGGGAGGGGGATCCTTTCAGGCCAAGGAAGGATAGAGGGGGGATCATACAAAGAATGTATTTTGAAGCAAACTGTTCTCATTTTACTTAGAAGGTGTGTAGGGACTTCAGTCAGCTCAAGGCTGGGCTGACAGAAACGTTGTGGGGTTTAGGAGGAAAAAATGTTCTGCACGTGGAGTGGAATGATGCCTGTGTCAGGACTGGATGAAAAGGACCTAGGGGTCATGGTGGGCACTAGGTTGAGTACAAGCCCAGAATGCAATTATCACAAATAAAGCAGTGTTTATTATCTATGTTAGAAGCCTGGCCAACAGGATGAGGGAAGTTCTTACCCCCTCTGCTTGATGCTGGTGAGATACATCTAAAATATTATCCCCTCAGCTCGAAAGGGTCATGGAGAAACTGCAGAGGGTTTAGCAGAAGGCCACCAAGATGGACAGAGACTCATGAGTCACAGATGTTCTCCAAGGAGGGCCTGAGGGAGCTGGACGTGTTTCCTCTGGTGAAGAAGCTAAGGAGTCATCTAACAGCCACCTACAACTATTTGAAAGGCAGATGTGAAGGTGATGGAACCAAACTCTTCAGTAGTGCCTGATGGTACAAGGAGCAATGGCCACATCATGAAGCTCATGGGGTTCAAAGCTGTGCCAATAGCCCTGCTTCAAGCAGGAGGTTGGGCTAGAGTCCTTCAGAGGTCCTTCATAATCAAAGCTTCTGTAATCTTGTGAAAAGCTCACTCAGACTTTAGGGTAAAATGTGCAACAGCTGTCTACCACTGTGGTCTTGAAGCAAACAAAACCTGATCTGGCGAGCCTGAATGTGGCTTTGTTCTGATGTCTTCTGAGTGACTAATGCCGTGAGGAGGTGGGAGGGAGGCACGGACCGGGAACATCTGAGTTGTCACTGCATAGCCAAATCGCCTACAATGTTGGCATTCTGTTGGGCCACTTGCACCTATTTAACATGACTCTGGTTGTGGTGGGTTTAATGTTGCATTTTATTGAAGTCTAAATTGTAGTGAGCCTTCTGTAGGTAGGTAGGAGGATTTTTTTTAATCCTGATATGAAAGAATGTCAGGCAGGGACGAGTGCATGAGGGATTGAAGCAAGACATGTTCTCTGGGCTTGCATGTAATGGGAACAGCTTTAGGATGTTGTCTGGGTTGAATTTTTAGGCAGGAGGTGGCAAGGAAGTGAAACAGATCTTGTTTTCACATGCAACGTAGATAACTCCATTGCAGTCCTGGCAAAAATTCCTATCTCGTGAGTGATATTTAATTTGACCCTCTGCACTGCTACTAGGCAGAAACTTGTGCGTGTGTCAGGTTAATGCCTAACACGTTTCTCAGCATGCCAGCAGTGCATGGGGTAAAGGAAGTGTCTGCTAAGCACGTGGTTTTGCGCTGTCAGAATACTGCTTGGGGCAAAATAGTTTCATTTAGGGTTTATCAGCTGATGCCAGGATATATGCGGTCTGGCTTCTTTCCTGGGTCAGCTGCACCTTGTCAGGGCAGACTGACAGCTACTGCTCCCATTTTGGCTCATGGGGTAAATTCTTCCCTTGCAGGATATGACAACTTTTTGTTGACATCAGTGTGAGTTTGTCATGCTCTGTGGGAAGAAGTGGGCCCAAAACAGATACTGCTCCTGTTGAGATTTTCCAGCAAGGATGTGTAAATCTATTTTGTAGCATTTCCACTGTTTGCTGTGGCCTCAGCCATGTCATCGCGTGGCTGAAAAGCCCGATTCCCTTACGTAGGAAGTCTGAGCTCAGCTGCATCTTGGACTCTTGGCTGCGTCTTGGGTTTTCAATATGAAACCGATAAGCTGACCTTCAGGCTGAATGTTTTTGGGGAGGGAAGAGGATGCAGAATTATTGTGCAGTTGCTACATCTTGTGTTAATTAAAGGTGAAGCTGTGTTTGAAAATACACTATTAAAAGGCCCTAAGGAGAAAATGGCTGTAGGAAGGCAAAGCTTGGAGGCTCGCCATGCTGCTTCACTGAGCAGTGTTGGTGAATGTCTACATGCTGTCTGGCTTGGTACTGATGGCTTAATTTAAGACTCTGCAAATGCTTGTAAGACCTTCCTGAATGTGAAATGACACAGTGGAGCAACGTTGGCAGTGCTGTTCTGCTTTGGCTTTTTTTTTTTTTTGACTGGTTGGCTTAAACTGTTCTATCTACTGTCATGGCTTTTCGTGATTCATTTTTAGAAAGTGCAAGCACAGAAAGCTGTCTGTCTGGCTTACTTTACAGATTATGTCCAACAGCTTAGATATGACCACAGTCTTACTTCCTTCTGTCTGAAGGATGGCCGCCAGATTGAGAAGTAGCATGCATCATACCATTGACGCACATCGAGGGAAATCCGGGAGCTGTCTGCTGGAACAGCTGCTTGCCCTTTTTTTGAAGGAAACTGCAAAAAAAACCCAGGACGAAATTGAGCAACAGTGTGAGATACTTGAGCCACCACTGCATAGACTGATTGTCTCTACCACCTTCTTAATCAGACATTTGATAAGCAAGTTAGAGCAGCGCTTGGGAATTTTGAATATGGCTGAGATGTCCTAGTTTGTGAGGATTTTCAGGGCTGTGCCTGGGAGTGAATTATTCAGAATAATGATTCTTCAGAATTTGAAACTTCCAAATCAGGGAGGAAGGAAAGGAAACATATTCAAGAGCTGAACTTTTAAATTATTTCTAAGTGGAAAAATTCTAGTCGGCATGCTTTTAATTGCAAGTGATGCATTTTAATGTGTTTCCTTCAGCTCGTGTTGCTGAAGAGAATTATGTCCGATACAGAGAATCCTCTTTATCTCACCGCTTTGTCTGGAAGAACGGGTTGAGTAGCTGATCTAGTTCATGTTAAAATCCCTTAGCTCTCTTTCTGGGGAGCAGGCAGACAGCAGAAAACACAGAACGATGAGGGAGCAGCAGCGAGATCCTTTGCAGTGCCGAGGCAAGGGATGCTCGGTGCCGCAGGAAAGCGAGTGTGTGAAATGGGCAATGAGGTCCAGCTGCTGTCAGCCCCTCTGACAGCCAGTCCAGCACCATGTTGTGATACAAGTCATTTCTGTCGAGGTGGCAAAACAGAGCGTCCCTATTGCACTGTGAGTCGACATAAGGAGAGGTCTTGAAGCTGATCCTCTTACGAGAACATGTATAATTTTATATATGTTTGATAAATAGCACAGGCTAAAGCAAGCTAATGAGATGTGCACTCAGCATTGCTTCTCAGCATTAAAACCCAGGGGGACAGCAAAGCCCGATTTCTCTAGGGTTTCTTTTCCCCTGCCACATGTTTTTCCTGGGCAGTTGTGAAAATATCGGCTCATGAGTATGAACACTGGCACTGGACTTGTTTAAAAAGAAGAAAAAAATCACTCCCTTCTGATTAACCGCTTCTGTCTTCTGCATCATCATTGCTTAATTATTGCTAATGATTATCAGGGAAGTTAAAGGAGAGGCATTCATGGAGTCTGTAATGAAATCTGCAGTTGGACAATAGAGGAATAAAATCTCTAATTATCCAGGCTGGGAATTTAGCTGTGATAGTATGGCTATGTATTCAGCAGTGATTATATGCAAGATTACATGTCCTTCTGGACAGATCTTTAGCTTAACTGGCTGAGTGGGAGGTGTCTGGGATCAAGCTAGAATCCCACAGGAGGAATTGCACATGCAACTTCTAACTATTTTAAAGGGGCATTTTCTAAAGAATTTTGTGGATGGGAATGTTTGAATTGGTGGTCAGCAAGGAAATAGCATAGCAGGGAATTTCACTAGGGTCGATGCTACAGAGACACGTATATAAAATATTGTGTGTTAAATATAGCTTGTATGTTTGTTCTAGCATGTGTGCTTTGAAAGGCTTACGGTCCTGGAAGCTGCATCTCAGCTTCTTGAGAGTATAAATTTTCAGCACTACTTCTTCCAGTAAAAAATCAGGTGAGTAGTCTAGACAGAGGTGACGGAGGATTTCCCTCTGAACAGGAACCCAGTGGAAGCTAGAAGCTGGAGTGAGTCTAATGGGAGAGGACAGAGCTTGGGCCTCTTCTTTTCTTATTTCTCTCCTTCTTTTTTTTTTTAAATACTGTAGTTAGCTGGCAGTCCATCCAAAAACAGTTGGCTGTATTAATTCTTCCTAAGTGAAAGCTTTACATGGGTGTAACTCTTTCTTTTCTTTGGCAGCCAAAACATTTTTATTTCCAAAGGCAGAAAAGTCTGGGTTTTTTTCTTTTGGTGCCATTTCTAGGTAATGGAGCTTCAGCTGACCCAGCACTTACAAACATTTTAAATGAAATTTAAAAAAAAAAAACAAAAAACTGGGGGAAAGGGGACACAAATGCAAACTGGGAAAGTGGGACAAGGGCAGTGCTGCAGCTGGCTGCTCGGTCGGACAGCATGGAAAGGGCATGGTGGGAGGAGTCGTCATAACGTTTGGGAAGAAACATGTTTTAAAACTTGCAAGGGCATGCTTTTTATGTAGCACCCATTAACCCCTAAACCTTGTTGCTGCAACATGCTGCAAAAAGCCCTCCATGGGGTTAGGAAGGATTATGGCCAGATACCAGTATTAGCCTTGGCAGCCATGGTACAACAAAAAAATGTGCATCGGTTGTGAGCTTTCCTGTGCCAGGGAATAAGTTAATGAGTAAGTGGGCTTGAGAGTGACTCTTTCAGCATAGGGATGATGCTGAATGGAAGCGTCCCTTCTCGGGAATCCTGGATCCAAGGAGATCTGGACCTGCCTGCTGCTCCTTGCTCCAGGTGGGACTCTGCTGCCGATCCCCACGTCAAGAGCTGGAAAGCGAGTTTAGTACATGGGGGAATAAGGGGCATCACAGGAGCTGCTGGTTCAGTGCGAGCTCACGATCGGCACAGAGGCCCTACAGAAAGCAGACAGCTAAGCCGTGTACTGAGCAGGTACACGTGTCCCATCACTGCCTGCACGGCAGCAGTGCAGCGGGGAAACTGTTCACATGGGCTCCTGCTCTCTTTTTTTCCCCCATGATTTCTCTCCAAGAGCTCTCCTGGGGCAGAAGAGGCTTTGATATTAAATCATCTCTTCAGATCATGTTTTTTTCCCTGCCAAGGTGGCTGGCGAGGGATTTCGTCTCCTTTTGGTCACGCTGCTGAGGCTCCTGCATCGAATCTCTCCTGGCACCTTCCTCGCAGTGTAGCTGGGGACATTGCTCAGGTTTATGGATCCCTACCCAGATTTCTGGCAGTCATCTTCTCAGCTGTGAGATACAAAAGCCTGGAGTCCTGAGGCAGTCCCAAAACAGCAGATCTCTTCTGAGCAGCCTTCTGTGTCCCAGGGGGGACAGGTTGGTTTGGTCTGTTAAAAATAAGGTCATGCCAACTCTGTGGGGAGTGAAACATCTGGGTGTGCAAGCTCTCACATGGAACAGCTTGTATAAAATGTGCTTTTTAAGCTGCAGTGTCCTGTATTTCTCCTGTCCCCTGATCTAAAAACATCCTATGGGCTCAGCAGGATGCTTCCTTGTAAAAGAGGACTGAGTGTTTGAATAAGGCTTCACAGTTATGAGGAGGGAGGTGCTGCAGGTTTTGTGTGTTCAGCGTGGAAATCCCGTGATTCTGTTTTTTAAAAGTACCTAGAGATTTTTTTAGTGCGGGGACCATTTTCTCCTCCTTGATGTCCCTAGGAGCTGCAGTGGTTTTCTGCAGGGGCTCAGCCTGTCCGCTGGCTCTGCGGGGTTTCGGTGCTCTTTCTGCGAGGGGTATTGTGTGTGGCTGGCGTATCTGAGAGCTGGAGGAAGTAAAGTCTGTGCTTGCAAGTTGAAATACTTGAGAAGAAATAATTGACCATAATCTGACAGCAGATCTAGCTATGCAGAGGACAGCTCATCACCATGTTAACAGAAATGGGCTTTCTAACGGAAATGGAGCTGATGGATGTTTTCTAATTATTCCCTTGTGTTGCAAATGTTAGTGAGCCAGCTTGAAATCTCTGCCCAGAATTCAGAGCCTTAATTTGTTTGACCTTTCCACTGCTGCAGACACAAGGCTGTATGAATTGCAGTCATCTCCATTAATTTATCTATTGTTCTGGGGACGCAAATGAGCGTGTTCTTCTGCAAATACTGCATGGAAGATGACGTGATATAGCTTGGTGTTAGGCAATACTTTGCAGCGTGTTTGAGGGTGATGCTGAGCCATGCCTTACTGGAGGGTGCTCTTCCAGACCCTGGCTGGCTGGAGCTGCAGTTTTGTTTAAATATACCGCTGCTGGACAGGTTTCGCTCCCTTTCCATGTCTGTCTTAAAAATAACCAGATATTCTAGCAGACACACTTCTCATAGAAGTGCCTTGATTTTTGCCTTTGGACACATCCATTTTGACAAAGAATGGTACGTTTCAGATAATGTATCTCAAGGATGTATAATGCTCCAGTATCATCCTCATGGCTTGAGAATATTATTCCAACTAATCAGTCTAAAACCCCTTTGAAAATGCATGTGTGTTTTCTACTAGGTTATCGGGGAGACTTTTTAGGCTGGCTTGCTTTCATGTTTTAATGAACAAAAGGTATAGCTGCCAGGCATCTGCTAGTTCAGATGGATGTCCTGGTACCAAACGTGTGTGCATGTGTGTCGCTCTCGGTCTGTGAATCACCAGTGGGTGCAGCAGTAATTTTTGGTAACTAGGAGGCAGACGAAATTGCTGGTTATGATTTGAAGTCTTGCCCACAGCAGAGCAAGCAAAAGGGATGAATTAGAGACAGGAATAGTAGCATAGCCTTTTTTTCTTTCTGTGTGCAGGAAACCTCAAAGCATATAATAAACTATTGCCATTTTGATTACCAAAAAAAAAAAAACCCACCCCAAAAAACTGAATGCAAAGATAAAATAAGAAAACCTCAAGCTTAATGGTTTTGCCAGTAATAAAAAAACATCACAGAACAAAAGGCTGCAGAGTGTTTTTTTTATATCTTGTATTCAGTACGCTGGATTGAAAAGAAATTGGCAAAAGTATATTTTTAAAGTCCCCACCTCGCTTAGTTTCTTATTTTTGCCTGGGAGGAGCGCCTTCGTGGCTGTACAAGTCAGCAGCCAGCAAGAATAGTGGCAAGTATGGGAAAAGACATAATTAGGATAGCATTAATTGCTCTTATCAGAGGATTTATTTTACAACAACCTTTTAATTCAAGCTGCCCCACCGTAGTTCAGTGCACTCTCCAGCGATGTCTGTTTTAGTCCTGGAAGCCGTGCAGGGCCTGGCCAGGGACGCACTGAAATCTGCCGCTGCTTTTGGACTTCGGTGAACAAAGAGCCATTAAATTACATGAACGCAGAGCTCCTTCGGGCTGTTCTGCACCGGTGGGACTTGTTTGAATCCTTATAAATACATTGAACTGACGTTGGCACTTTAAGTAAAGCCTTTCATCTCCTTTCTATATAATGAGTATATCCTTGGCCACAGCCAGTAATCTGCTTCCTTCTCTCATCCCCTCCCTTCCACCCTGTTCTGAACCTGCTGCTTCTCATTTATTGAGGCTCATCTCACTGTCTGCCGAGCTTCCCCACATCGCAGTGCAGCTGAGGCATCATGCGCTGCTGGCAGGTCTTGCGAGAGGGGAAAAAAATTGTAGGGAAGGCTGTTTTTCTCTGGACACAAATCAGGCTGCATTTTAATGACAGTTTGCTGAGTTTTGGTGCATTGCACTGAGACAGATTCTCACTGAGTGTCTTCTGCTATCTGTTGGAAGAGCCCAAAGAATTATTTTTTCCTTATCCTCTTGCTTTGGGTGTGGGAACACAGCACCTTTCTAGCACTGCTGGGATGTGGTGGGGCATGGGGGGAAAAGCTAAAATCTTGAGTCAGCATTCCCTATCCGCTGCTCTTTGAAAATCAAACCAGGATTTTTTTGGTCTCCAGCACTGACAAAACTCAGAGGATACAGCTGTACTGCACAGCAAAGTGCCTTTCAGGGATATCTGGACCAGCTGCTGTGTTCCACCCAGGGTAATAGTCTAAGCAAAGCAAAATGCTACTTAATCCCAAGTCACTTTTTGTGCCCACAGCTTAACATGGAGTTCCTGCTCTCAAATACTTATCCTTTGGGGCTGAGGCTTGGATCGCTTCAAACCAGTGTCATTACCAAAGCAGCATAAAATGTGCAACTTGGACTTGCTGGTGTCTGGAGGAATATTGTGTCCTTGCAGGTTCATGGGAGTCGCCCGTCCACGTTGATGGGGAGACTGCGACTGCTTTCAGCTGATTCTTGGCAGTGTTTAACTAACTGGCTTTGCACAGTGTTTGACAATGGTTTTTCCACGAGGTGCGGCATACAGCAGTGCCCGGAGCTGGCTGCTGTCGTGCCGTTACTCGTTATGAAATTGGATGCTTGCGGTTGGCACCACCGCGCCGTGCTCCCTGCGGCGGGGAGGGAAGCAGAGCAATACTGCGGCTGATACAGATCCACCACACTGCAAGCCTTGGAGCCACAGCTCTAAGTCTGCTTTTTCTGTGCGGAGCATAAGCAATTGGAAAAGCAGGCGGTGCTTGCACTTCAGAGTCGTAGCTTGTAGAGCACTTAGTCATTTCCCCTCCTAGACTTTGCTCATTTGATCTTGCGTGCATCACAAGGTGTTAAGTTTCACCCAGGTATCTCTGCATTAACTGAAGAATTTCAGCCTAATCCAATTTTGAGAGAGAGAGACACAAGAGAGAGGTTAATTCCTGATCATCTCCCCAGACAGATGATTGGTTAGGTGAGAGGTACTTAAGTGGTCCCAAGGGAGAGGCATATCCCACGTTGCAGTAGGAGAGCACTCTGGGGGAAGGATTTGTTCTCCCATCTGTCCTGAGATAGGAATTATTCCTGACACCAGCTCTGGTGACCAACAATGACCTTCAGCATGGCTAACTAGCCAGGCCTCTTAGAATAAAGGACTGTATCTTACATCGGACTTGGTCTGGTGTAAGATGCTCAGCAGCTTTCCAGAGCAAAGCACCCGTGCCCCTCTGATCTCTTCCACCGATATCTTTTGCTACCACAAATACGTTTAACAACACCAAGTCTTCCCTGATCCTGGCGGACAACTGCTGAAGCTCTGAAATACCAGATCTAGTAATAAAGGTTTATTAACACAGGGCCGTGAGTGGTAGGAACAAGCTGAGCAAGATAAAGGCAATTGTGTAAAGTAATGAGCTATAGGGAGGATTTGCGGGTTCTGGTCCAGACAGCTGGGATGCTCTGTGCACAGAGGCTGTGCAACAGCTCCCAGAAACTTTATTTAAAGTATATTTAAAAAAAAAAAAAAGTTTTTAATCTAATTTTGAAGTCTGAATAGTTGGGCAGTAGCGTATTAGCGTATTATCTTGCCCACTTTCTCCATCTTGGTGAAGCTGTTCAAAAGTTTAGCCACTTTGACAGCGTGGTGCCCCTGTTTTCCGCTCTTGGATCTCATTACACCTCTAAATCAATAATGAAACCCTGTTTCCATATTGCCAGATAGTAACTACCCACACTTCGTGTTCAAATTGTGGCTTGGCCTTTGTGAATGCCTTTTCTTCTTAAGCCAATTCAATTAAAGAAAATGAAGCAAATCCCAGCAGTCTTGCTTGCAACCCTCTCTTTCCTATTCCTGTGCTTTTTAAGAACATCCCACGCCGTTACTCCTGCTTCATCATAAACCACCCTACAATGGGCAGTACATGTGGTGACAATTCTTTTGTGCGCCAGGCGCTGAAGTAATCTTGGTCTGTCAAAACGTGCCTTTTGAATTTGCTTTGCCCGAGAGAGGTAGGTGTCAACAGCTCCTATTTCAGTTTCTCGTTAGAGTTTTTGTATCGACTAGTTTGTCATCTGCCATCACGGTCCCTTGGGTAGCGGAAGCTAATTCTGCCCTCCAGGCCTGTTCTGAGGTAGAAAAACTGGCATGTTGCTACCGCTGATTCAACGAAACAGTGACACACAGCAGCGCTGCTCTGCTTTATGGTCCAAAGAGCATTTGAAATGGAATAAATCTTGCAATCCTGTTAAAACCATGCCAAAACACTTTTCAGACTGGGTAAATATTAATAGCAGGCTGACATGAGTTTCTTGCAGGCTATCATCTCTAGCTTTAGCCACCTTGGGCAGCAGGTTCTGCAAGGGGCTATCTGGTCAAAATCTGTGAGGCTCCTTCTCTTCTTAGGGGGAAAAGGAACTGATGGTCAGATCTCCAAGGTTATGTTTAATATGTTCCCTGTTTAAGCCACCGATCCAGGAGTGGAAAGTATGTTCCCAGATCTTTTAAAAGCGTCACTCTTACAGGATGAGGTTGCCAAGACTTTAATTATCACTCTGTAATTCCATCTGCAACCTTAATAAAAATGATGTCTTGAGGGGTGATCTGCTTTCGTCCTCCTTTGGCATACTGTGGGCTGATACACGAATGTTTGCATTTTTGGCATTCTTGATTTTTAGGTTTTTCTCTTAAAACGAGAAGAGAGACTGTATGAAAGTCAAAGGAAGTACAGTCAGTCGTCAATGCAGTCGGGGTAGAATTTGCACAGCTGCCAAAATGAGGTTCAGATATTTTACTGGGTGATACAAAATAAATGTTTAATTCATAGTGCATAACACTTTAAATAAATATCACTTGGCCACCCTCTAATGAGGATATGCTTGACCATTGACACCTCGTATTCTGGATGTAGTTTCTCTGACTAGTTTTTATGGCAGACTCTACATTTTTGGAAAAATAACATTCAAAATACAATTCATTCCATCTTGTCTAAAATGAGTCTTCAGTTTTGTAATATCACGTTTGAAACCCTACATTTAGATTGCTGCTTGAAGACAGCCTTCAGGATTAAAACTGGCTTTTATAGAGCAATAAACTGCAATGTCATATACTAGATGGTAGCAACATATAGCTACTGTGTACTTTTAACTAAAGACCTTGATGTTTCTCTTCCACTTTCCTTTCTTGAGAGATGTTTGCCTATTCCCTGCATCCCATGCCATGCTGGATCCACCAGCATGCAGGTTCCCTAGAGGTTTACCCTGTGCTTAAGGAGGGGAGCAGTTATTTAATTTCTGAGCCTGGCTGCACAAAGGAAACAGAAGTTTGTTTAGTGATTATTCTTTCCCTCAACAAACAGAGACTAATGCCTGTCTCCCTGCTTTTTGTCCGATAACTAGATCCGTTTCTTGGACTAACCAGCCAGAGAGTGAAGAGGAAGGGACAGTAGCTGTGGATAACGGAGCGGCTGCAGGAGGGCTCCTGCTGCTTCTTGTTGTAACAGGTCGAGGGCAAAGAGAGCAGAAGGAAAACATAACCGCAGCCATTGTAAATACGGATTTGCTAGGTAAACAGGGATTTGTGTAGTGCAAATCTCATCCACTGAAGTGTGTTATTTGTTGCAGGTGTAGGGAGTCCCTTCTGTTATATTCACAGTTGCTGTTTCTAATAGTGCTTTTTACCTTTTCTTGAGAGTTAAATATCTCTTAATTTTGGGCAACCTTAGTTGTTAAGACATTATCACATTAATACTGTGCCCTCTCTTTCTGGGAAGATAAGAACTTAGGTTTAAATGAGAGAAGATAAGGGGGGAGGCAGTTCTTGACCACT
Source organism: Mycteria americana (assembly GCF_035582795.1). Lineage (NCBI taxonomy): Eukaryota > Metazoa > Chordata > Aves > Ciconiiformes > Ciconiidae > Mycteria > Mycteria americana. The sequence continues at coordinate 67,350,504 of NC_134370.1, read as the reverse complement.
GGCAAGTGTGCTCTGTGGGACTGTGGGCTCCTGCAGGCCCTCCGACAGCTTTTCATATCGGCTCCCCCCGGTTTTATGTCTGCAGAGGGACCCACAGGATGCCGATAACTGTTTTGGCTATTTCAGTTTTGCTAAGGAGGGCTTGGCGAGTGATCACACACCTCTCCCAGCCATCTTCCCAGGCTGCATTTAAAAACGGGCTGTAGCTCTTCCACGTAGTTCATGGATAGAAAGCGTTGCGCGTTCTGCCGAGGAAACCTGCTCCAGAAGCTCGCTAGCACCACTCCCCCGTCTTCGGGCACGGTTGTTTCTGCTGCTTGTATCGATGCCAGGACTTAAACATCAGGGAAACCAGAATGTTTGCACTGTGAGCTAATCTACTCTTTAAAGATGTTAGATAATGTAATAAAATAGCTCAGTGGTGCATTGCAATTACCTTTCACATTTCGTCATGCTTCTAAAATTTTTGTCTTCTGAAACTAGGACTATATTTTTAGTATGGTGCAATCAAAAATGTCTGGCCAAGAACCTGATATAGTACCTAGGAAAATGGAAATATTCCTTTAAATGTCTTCCAGAGCTGTGGTTTTCTCTGAGTATTAAACTCCATTTGTTATGTCCTGATTACATACTTTGGTTTGGGTTATATACGGCTTGGATTTATAACTCTATATATATGGACAGTTTGATCTCTTCCTTGTTTTTTTAAATAGCAGAAAGCACAACCTAGACTCTTATTTTAGCATGATGTAAGCATAATTATTTAGTGGGCAAGAGAATAAAGATTACATTCTTTTGTTTGCCACTGAGGCTTACAAATTTTTTTTTTTTTCTTCTTCATGGTTATGACCGAAAGATTCATGCTATTAAAACCCTAACCATTATGTCAGGGTAATGGTCTCTGTAACTTGCAAGTGGAGAAACAAACCTAATATAAAGCTGGCTAACTCACCAGTGGAGTGGATTTGACATCATTCAGCAATGACATGAATTGGTGTGTCTCTTACAAACCTGCATCTGGGTGAGTTCCCATAGTTCACTCTTTCTGGTGTTCTGCAGCACTCCAGAATTATTAGCAGTAGTTCCAACTAGTCTCATAAACTATGACCCCTTACTGTCTTCTGCTCCTTGCAAGTCTTCAGTATCTCTCTTTTCCTGGAAGGAAATTTCCAGGCTGGCATTTATCACACAACTTCCTATCTAACATGGTATCTGTGCAGAACTGCTGCATGATCCCCTGCAGCTCATAAAGCTCCAACTGCCGCCTTGAGCAAGTCATCCGCTGTTGTTACTGCACGCTTTCTCATGGCTGTGAACCATCTGATGCCTGTCTATCTGCTCTTCTGTGGAACATAAAGCAAATCCAGAGCAGAGCAGACCAGCTCAGGTAAATGTCCTTCCAGGGCAGTTTCCACTCTCAGTTAGTACCGAGTGGGAGTTGTCTAAAGGATAAAGGTGAGAAGGGTGTTTTGGATAGGGTTGGTTTTTGATGTGTGCTTTTTGATGTTGTGGGGTTGTTTTACTTTCCCAATGTATTTTAGCCCTTTGATAAAATGGAGAAGCTGACATTTAATGAGTTGGGTGGTTTCTTTCCCATTCAAAGTGGACAGGAGAGCTGCACCACAGAAAAAAACCAACCTACGAGGAGCCCAGAAAGCTGGGCTTTCAGGGCCAGGAAGACTTGCTTTGACCTACTTGTTGACCCGTTGCAAATAGCACGCTACATCTGCTAAGATGACGCTGTTACTCTGCTAGTGGGTCACAAAACCTGGACGCTTAACCTTGCTGCCAAAGAGGACAGTGATTTGCGTAATGGGAAGGCAGCAGCAGGCAGGCACTGAGTGTGCCGAGTCTTCAGGTTCGGGCCACGTCACTTTGGTTCCAGCTGTAAAACGTTATTCTTAGGAATCTTCCAAGTGTGAAATCCCAGACCTCAAGAACAGGCAGTACTTTTGTTGAAAATCAACATAAAGCAATGAGCAATACAACATGTTGTGTAAATCACACGTGTCTGTCTCCTCACCCGTCCTAAGTAAGGCAAAGAAGTATCCTTTCTGAGTTGATGGATTTAGTGGAGTTTGTATGTGATTTCTTTTAATGTGCTTCAAATTAGTCATGGTGCTTTATTTCCTAGGCTTCATTGAGCTTGTGGTCTGACCATATTGTGATAGTCACTCCTAGCAGTTTACTGAATACTAGTTTTAATATCCGGATATAGATTTCTTCAATATCCTGCAATGCATTTTTCAGTGCTTTTCTGGATAATGCTAATACTAAACAGTCTGTGATGCACCAGGCCCCCGAGCTACATTTTAAGGTTAGCATAATGCTTTCCATCTTTCATCTTTGCACAACACAGACTGCTGTTATGTTTTGGGGTTTTTTTAGGACACAAAGTACCCGAAAGGAGCATCTTGCTTAAAAGGTACTATAAGATCACACAGTAGTGCTGCAAGCTTGCCTCTTCTGGTCTGCCATTGTGCCTTCTTCCTTCCACCCTCTCCCTCTCTCTTTGTGCATCCTTTGCTCCTCTCCTTTTTATCTGTGGGAAATACGGTAATGGTGCACTGTTTCCCTGGAGAGCAAAATGCCCAGGAGATCATCTCTGTATTTTCTGGCTTAAAGACTTGTAGAAACAAATGTCATACCAGAGGGGAAAATAAAAGTTCTCTTTTGACAATTTGCTGAATAAAAAGATGGCACACTGAATAGATCGGGCTCAATTTGTCACCTGTGTTCCTGTGGCACTACTGAATTAGCTGTTAAAATTTCTGTGAAGGTAGAAAACAACTGTTTTGCAAGTCAGGAGGTCAAGCTTCCCTCAGAGACAGAGGGCTGTTACTCACTGGTGTGTATTGAAGCAGTTCTGGACCAGGTGTAGATTTGCCTTCTCCAAACAGAAAAAAGCCTTTGAACGTATTATCATTGCCTTAAAAATAAAAAAGAAAACTATCCCCTTGGGCGTTTGACAGGAGGCCAGACCTCAGAGGACAGCTGGAGAAAGAGAGAGACAGGTTTCTAACATCTGTTTCGGGTGGGTGGATTGTATTTGACTTTGGCGTTCGCATCAAGGCAAAGCAAAGGCAGCAGAGGCAAGGCTTGATGAAAAGCATGGTCCAGCACCCTGCACGCTGACCCGCTGGGCCTTTGATTTAAAAAAAAAACCAAACAGCGATGGGCAAAACAGCCATGAAATGAGGGGTGAGAATCCTGGGGTGCATGCATAGCTCCTTCCGTGGGCTTTAGAGGAAAATACTGATAACGCTGGATTTGGCATGCCAAATCAGGTTGTTGCTATAGAGTATGCCCTTGACAGATGTCCTTCAGCGGCATGAGAGCCTTCCCCCCCACCCTGAGCTCTCTGGGTGCCTCTGGGCCCTGCCAGATGAGCTGCGTTGAACGGTACTGCTATTTTAAGATGCATATAGTGTGTCAGGGCCTACCTTGCTTTCTGGCACGAGGTGCTACCCCCAGGGCTGAGTCAGCAATGGGGAACAAGTCCCTCTGCCGCCGGCTGAACCTGTTTGCAAAAACCTGCTCTCAGTAGTGGTTTTCAAGCTGGCTGTTGGCTCCGAGTTGGGAGCGCACCTATTTGCTCACTGGGTTCACGTCAGAGCCCTTATTAGCTCCAGCTCAAAACCGCACTGAACTCGGGAACAACCTGCAGTTCAGATGATACAAGTATATCTCAGAAGAGTACCAAGGAAAATGCAGCAGAAAGTAGTCCTGTGTGTCCCTCTGAAAGCCCCATTGAAGGGCTCTGGCTCCCTCGTGGACGTGCCTTCGTGGGACAGCAGAAGAACACAGTCCCCATCCATGCACCCTGCCCTCCCGGGCCAGTGGCCCGCCTGCGTCTGAACCGCGGCGATTTATAACGCCCCGAGGAAACGAGTACCCGTTTCAATGCAGCTTTAAGCTGTCAGGCTGTAAATTGTCTTGGTTCAGGAGCTACTTCAAAGCAGCCCTGCCTTCCTGCAGCAAGGAGAAGGCTTTTTGGCAAACCCAGCGTAAGTCATTTGCTATTCACGAGTCAAATCCCTGAAATGTCCTCGATCAACAACTAAAAATGGGTCATAAGAAGACAAGGCATTGCTGTTTGGTGAACGAAGCTGCGAACTCCACCGGCCTTCTCCATCTGATGGCTAAAGCTGCCTCTGCTTTCTCAGCAATGGCTTTTCCTCCCTCCCTGCCCTTCTCCGTTGTGCTCGGCAGCGTCGAGCACCCACAAGGTTTCCCAAGGCAACGGGACTTTGACCCGGTGGTCAAACCCACCCAGAAGATCTCCATATTTCCCTGCTCCTCACATTGCTCCTGCCTCCCAGATGAGTGAAAAGTGTTGATGGGATAAGGAAAAGTCACTAATGAAAACTTTAAAATACCTGCAGGCTGACCAGTTTCCAAATCCAGAGGGGCTGCGGCCTTCAAGGGGGAGGGAAGAGAAAGAAAGCACTAGCTGGGTGCGAGCGGAGACTTGCAGGCTGCTGGCGGGATGGAGGCACCGAGCAGCGGTGGCTGCAGGTAATGGGCACAAGTTTTGGAGCCTGGTCCGCCCTCCCAAAACTGCACCTGGGGCAGCTTTGTTGCAACCAGCAGAATGAAGGGTCCTCCACGTCGGAAGCAGAGGAATGACGAAAACCCTAGGAAAGGACCAAAAAGCTCTTCATGTGTGCGTGGCTAATGTTCAAAAGGGAGTTCAGTGTGTTGTGTGAATAGCAAATCCCTCACCAAGCTTGGGAATATTTGAGGCAGTGTTTAATTTATTTTTTTCCTTTACATTTCTAATGGTGGCTAATGCATTTACATTCAGCGTAACTGGGTTTATCGGTATCCACATCTCCAGCTTTAATTTAGGGCATTACAAAAGCAGCAGTTGACTATTCTTTTTGTCAAAGCTAGATGATGGATGGTGTTACATCAGTGGAGCTTAAAACACACCCGCTCGGAGGTGAGCCCCTTGGTTTGACAGACTGTGTGTAATGCAAGAGGCACTTGGTTACAGAGTGCTGCAGAGTTACACTGCTTGTTACTTTTCCGAACTGTGCCAGACAGCAAACTTCCAGAAAACCTCAGACCATATACAGTTAGCCAGCAACACTATGTGAAATCTTTAACCATATTTGAACGAACGGGCTAACTTGGACACCGCGAGGAGGGAAATGCCAGTCTGCCTGACAGCTCGTTTTAATAATGAGAAAGTTGTTCCACTGACAGGAGGACAATAAAAGCTGTGGCTGCGTAGAAAGATGTTGCCTTTCTTCTAGTTCAGAGCATATGTGAAACTGCACAGGAATGGGCTGGTCCCAAACCTGTGCACATGCAGTTGTGCTTTCCCCTTCTTTCCCTGCTTTTCTCTTCTTTTACCACTTTTCTTTCCGGGGTGTTGAATCTGCACCCAACCTGCAAACCCTATCAAAATGAGGCTTCAGTTTGCATTAGTAAATCGCTACTTTCTCCTAAAACGTGCCTTATTTTAAATATATTATGCCTTGTGCTTCAGCGAAGCAAGTAATAAAAATAGGTGACCTTTTTAGTTAGAGCTATTAATGCACAGTTTATGGGGCTTTTGATGTACAGGGCATGAAAGTCAAATTCTGGAGAGATCATCAGCCCTCTGAATGGGCACACTTCCTCTGCTGATCCCCCCGTTGATCAAGGAGCTGTATCTTTTATAACCAAACTACTGTGTATTGCACGTACCTTGTCATCTTATGGTTTTGGCAGTGCCACGTCTACGCTGGAATGCGTACATATGTTTTCCAGCGATGAGACAAAGGGCAGATTTTGCTTTTAAACTCAGCACAGAATAGTGGGCAGGCTTTAAGTCCTGCGTGGTAATGATAAGAGCGCAAGAAAAGCACTTTTGCAATCATGGCATCTCACTGTGGAAATTCTGTCTGCAGCAGCGACGTTACCGCACGATGCTCTTTACCATCGCAGCCTTCTAAAGCTGCGTTATCCCAGGGCCAGGGCTCAGCTGTAGGATCCTCATGGGCTGACTGAAACATGTGGCTTCTCCACATAAAACAAGGGTTTGTGGCTTTATTTCCCTCCCCTCCTCTGAGCACTTATTAAACAATTCTTTTTGGCAAAAAAAAAATGTGCACGCGTTTAAAACGCACACTTCAGAACAATGCTGTGCAGCTTTAGTAAACCCTGGAAGCTGTCATCCTGCGCTGCTCCCTGTGTGAAACAAGCTGGTGATTGAGTCCAGGCCCTTGTAGACAGTCTTCAAACCAGCTGCAGAAATGGTGGCTCTGGCTGAAAAACCATATTGAAGATGAAGAACCGATCTGAGCTCACAGGCTGGTGAAGGAGGAGCAGTGAAACCATCTGCCTGTGTCACAAATGCTACGTCTGTACCGGGCACCGATTCTGCGGGAGTTTGTAAGGAACTCCATAGCTTGTTCTTACTTTCCACCAACAGGAATAAAAGGAGATGTTCTTTTAAATCCAGCTTAATTTAGGAGAAGCAGCCAGAGGATCACAGAGTGAGTTCCCGCTTTGTTGCAGAATGCCTTGGAGGGACGTCCTGCTGACACCGGTCCTGGGCAGGAAACCCAGCGCTGCCTCGTGCTGCCGGCTCCCCTCCCGTTCGGAGCAGGCCAGCCTTCAGCAGCGGCCAACAAAGGCAGGCAGCCTTGCTGTGGCAAGCGGAGGGAGATCATGGCCCTCTCTGGGAGGCTTTCTGCTTTTGGGGGGCTGATATATAGTTAATCGCAGGCCCTGGTGCCTTGTGCTCAGCCACAGTGGTGCTTCCTAAGCTTGCTGAGCTGGAGGGGTAGCGGGGACACTTGGGATGGCCAGTGGCCTTCAAACTGTGCTGAATTACTAACAGGGCTGGCTGTCAGATGGGGGGGAGCTTTTCATCTGAAAGAAGTCAGCTGAATCCCCATGGAGCTCCCCATCGCCTGCAAGCTCAGAGTTGCTGCATGTCCTTTTTGTTAAAGGGCTGTGGGTGTTAAATCATCTTAAGTACTGGGTGTCTTTAGCATGACCCTGGAAAAAGCAGTTAGTGGGCACCATGTTGGAGTGTTCATTAAACTCCAACCCAGAGGAGAGAAGTGACTGTGCCATCCGGTTAACACCACAGCGATTCAGCCGTCACCTTGTCCTTTGTGCTGTTGCAAACCGGGCAATACTGGTGAGACATGAGCAGAGCTGAGCATTGGTCCAGCATGTCCACGTGGATCCAGCGAGGCCAAGTGGATGGAATGAGCCCACTCTCAGAGTTTATTTAAATGCTGGCTTGCTCTGTGTTTCAGACATCCCCGCCAGCGTGAGGTGGTGTGCAGCTGCCACCTCCTAGGGACAGGTCGCCACCAATTTGGAAGGGGCTAAGGTTTCAAGAGTGTGTCCTGTACAACGTCCGTTTTTCCAGCTGCTCGCCTGGCAGAGGCACAACGCAGCAGCACCCATGAGAAAGGCTGTTGTGGCAGCTGGGAGGAGGGCTCGCTAGCAGAGAAATCAGAAATCTAACATATTCCCAGTTTTCTGTCAGTTTTCATTAGCCAATACTGATGCTGCTGGCAGAGAAGTGGTTTTACCATCAGTTGTTAGGAAAGCATAAAGCAGACAGATTTCTAAATGTAGTTATGAAAGATGCTCTGTCGCGTTGAGGCTGTTACTGGCACTGCAGGTTTGAAGGGCTGCAGCTTTGACACAGGCAGTTCAGCAGTTGGCCTTGTCTTGGGCATTTTATTCAGCGTTCCCAGCTCCCCTCTCACCCTTTTCCAAAAGATCTATTCCTGCCACGAGTCTTCGCAAGGGACCAGAAACAGCAAGCATGGCCTGTTGCCATAAAGAAGGGAGCTGTGACCCTCCTCATCTAAAATGGTGCTGCTTAAGGTGGAAGTGCCGAAAGTCCTGAAAATTAATCTGTTTTTTAAAATACACCCACACCTTTTTACACGTAGGGAAGAACTGCAGCAGTAGCTATTGTGAGGCCAAATCTTTGCTGAATTAAATTCACAGTAATCTCCTGTGAAGACTCCGAGAGATTAGATTGCACTGATGTGACTGCTTCAGTACTGTCCTTCAGCCCGGACCTGTTATCGTGACATTGTCTCCATGTAGGGCACCGTGTACCTACTCAGGGGTGGGGGGTCCTGAAACACCTTGCATCGAAAGGAGGCTGTGCTGGTGATGTGGGCAAGGCTGAAGGGGCTGGATCCTGCAGCTGAATCCACTGGGGCTGATCCTTCCCCCAGGGTTCTTGCAGAATCTGGTGTTGGCAGAGACCTGGAGACCTGGTCTGGTGTGTGCTACAAAATCACTGCGGTCTCCAGCCAGTCTGGCAGAGAGGCTACGCTGCTCCGGCTTTATTTCTGATGTTGGACTGATGTTTAGGTGATGCGTGGATGCCTAGCCTGCAGCTGAGGTTTCTCCAAGCAGAGGGTTTCTTCTCCACCCCCCTGTAAGGAGCAGCTTGTGGGGTGGCCTTGCCAAGTGTTTTAGGACCAAAAAGACTCATCATCCATCACGGCTCGCAACTCCTACAAAACCACTGGTTGTGGAAAGTAGCTCCTAAATAGGAATTTTTGAATTCCACGGACAAAAGTATTTCTAAATGATTACATTACTGCCTCTTGAAAACACATGGTGGAAAATCACGCAGCAGTCCAGAAGAGGTCTTCTCTTCTGTAGTCTCTGCTCAGAGGAGACTGTATCCCTCTAACTCTGTTTCCAGCATCCAAAAAAATATTTGCCAGGATGTCAGAAACTTTCTGCTCATCACCTCCAAGAAACTATCCTCCAAGGGTCGTGTGCTGCTCCTCTGAAAGCTTAACACTTTGCATGAGAAAGAGCAGATACAGACTTCCAAGGCTGCAGCTCTTTTTTTCATGGGCCTGTTGAAAGTCGTAATGAAAACCAAGTTTTTCTTGTACTCTGCCTGCACTGCAGAATCTAGAAGTGTGGAGTTGACAACAAGGAAAAGAAATCTTGAGACGCAGTGTATTCGGTGGGCAAGTAATTTGGCATCATCCCTGAGTCTGGCCTTTAAATGAACAAATCAGCAGCGAGTCACTGTATTCCTGGTTTTGTTTGGATCTGGGACAGAGGCAGTCCCACTCTGCTGGAGAGGAAGAGCTGAATCATTTGCCCCGTGGGTCAAAGCCTTGACTTGAGCAAGGGAGAGCCATGTGCAGAACAGCAGTTTGCACCAGGACTTGTAATTTGGAAATTATGCTAGAAACAAATTTTGAGCACACTTTCTCAAGCAATAGCAATGATAATTAGTCATTAGCACCTATGATGTTCTGCTTCTTTAATAGCCGTAGGATAGAACATTTGTTAATATTTAGTGGTGTTTTGTTTGTTTTTGTTTCTATTAAATCAGAACCTTTTGGAAACATAGCCCAAAATTGCATCCAGCTCTCCCGAGGTTTGCACAGTTAAATCTAAATATCCTAAAATGGCACATTCTGTTTTATCTGGTTACTCCTAAGGTACAAAATGTTTTCAGGTTATATTCTGGTTTATACTTTAAAAACATAAATCTGTGTCTCTAGAGAAGCAGTTCCAGGCTTTATGGAGTGCACGATGGCACCTGTGTAGTTTGTGTGTCAGATGGACCCAAGGGGAAGGATGTTTTGCTAAATGAGGAGGATCTCAGTTAGTTCCCAAGTGCTGTGGATTGCTCCCCCGTGTAGGTTTTGGGTAATGAGATTGTCAAGGTCAGAGGTGAAGTACACAATGCCAGTTTTGCAGACACATTCATTTTTGCAGGTTTTCTTCTTTCTGTTGCCAAGCTGGGAGTACTTTAAAGGCTACTTGGTTTGAGAAGCTGTAAATGAATAAGTAATTTTTAAGCTCTTCTACTTGCTTAAACAAGAAAGGATTGGGGGAAGGACAGTTGTTTAATTAAACAGCCACTTGGTACTGTTAACAAAAGAGTGAACTCCAGCAGTAACTCTCCTAATTCACAGATTCCTTGGGAATTCAATGGCCTTGAGTTTGCTTGTGCTTGAAACTTGCCTTAGATACTTGGCTTCCTTTCTCGAACACTTTGGAGTGGAGAGCAGTGCAGAAGGCACCGCAAGGCTCTTGAGTGAGACAGGTGCTGTTTCACTTAGTATCGTATAAGAAGAGGGTAGTTGTGTTGTACAAAATAAACTTCTCGCTTCAGAGCATGCCTGGAGTTATTGCACTCAGAGGTCGCAGTATATCACAGCTGGGTCTGCCTCTGCTTCTCTAGCAGTCTGCTATGGAAATTTTGAGTACAGGCTGTTCGGGATGTCCAGCTGATTTTCTTGCTCCTCTTCTAATTTATGAAACAAAGCAAATGCAAACCAGTGGTACATGATGAAATTTGTGTGAGAAGTAACTCGTCTGAGGGATCCACATCATTTAATCGTGCTCCAGAGCCACTTGTCAGCCGAGAGGGAAGTCTGATCTCCCAGCGCCGAGTGGTGTTTCCTGCATCCTTTCCTGTAGCGGCAACTGGGGAGGTCACAGGGATGAACGAGTGGCCAAGTTCACTGGAAATGAGTGTTTATCCATCACTTCCCCTTGTTTGTCTCCACCATAATAAGTCTGCCCAGGAGTGACTTCGGTCATGTCGGTGGTTAGCTGTGGGATTGCACATAGAGCATTGGGATTTAAAACAGAAAGATCATCGTTAATAAGAACCCTGACTACACAGAGTTGTATCCAGGGAGGTCACTACAGTCTCCCCCTCCACCATAGGCAAGTCAGCAGTAAATGAAGACCCACTGCTCCTTTCCATTGGGTCTACATGCAAAATATTTTATCAATTTAGCTATACTGGTGATTTAAAAAACAGAAAACTAGTGATCCGGTTTGGTTAGTCACTTCAAAGTGGCAAAGCTGGATTAGTGCAGCTACAGTTATTTCATTACATTTACTTGGGATGTGGGTTCAAAACATCTTTCATTTCACTTCAACCAACCGACAGGAACTGCCCCCTTGCACTTCTACGTCTGCATCTCTGGAAGGAGGAGCGAGGAGGAGATGGGGCGAGCATCCTGCATAGTTTTGGCAGCAGAGCTGCGGGGCAGGGTAAGGACTGTCCCGGCAGCCGCGTTACTCCCACAGGAGAACAGCTCTGCACCAGCTGCGGACAGGGACCTACGTGCTCATCTCCTCCCAAATGAGGTGCTCATGCGCTAGGTGACATTAACCGTCTTTCGAGCTTTTAATTAGTTTGGCTTTGTATTTAAAGCACATCTTGGGCATTTCGAAGCCTGCCATACAACATGTCTTGTCCATGATTGCTTTTCATGAGACTTGTGGGACGGCGTTTTCTGGGCTGTGGCAGTACAATCTAGAGCTGTGAGAGAAAGCCCTCGGGGGCTAATCCGTGGCTGCGGGCCAGTTTCTGCATAAACTGGTCTTATTTTTAAAGTCCATTTTCTCCAGTACACTTTTTTTGGCCTGCAAAAGACTTCTTCATTTAAAACGAAGAACATAACACTCTCTCCTTTCAGTTGGTCTTTTGGACACGAGCCAGTAGTGCCCACAACAGCTGTACCACAGGTTAAACATTCAGTCTCTAATGGTTTGGGGAACATTAGGGTTTTTAAGGCTTCAACAAGTCTAGAGTAAATAGTGGTCAATAAAGAGTAGCTCTTCTTTGTATCCCTATGCTCTCAGTGCTCTGCACTAGAATAAAGCATGCTTAGAATATAATCATTGCAAAATTAATATCCATGAAAGGTTCTTTTTTTGAACAGAATCATAGAGAAACCTGTTTCGCTCAAAGAAGCATTTGCAAGAGTTCAGCTCGCAAGAATCTGGTAACAGGCATGGGGAAGTTTGCACGTAATGTCTGTTAGACGTGCTTGTGTTGCTCCCCGTGTCTCTGTTTAATGGCTGCTACGTGGGAGGAACAAGTAAATCACAGAGAGAAATTACAAATAAATTTCTCTGTTGTCTTCTCCCACCCACTAATCTCTATTAATGATGCACACAAGAGGTAATTATGATTTTTTGTCTTACAGCTTTCCAGTATTGTGTGGAGTCGAAAGCCCGCATGTGCTTATAGGTAATATTTAGCATAGTGTTTTGGACCCAAATGAGGTAGAAACTACGTTAGCAGTGATGGGTGATAGCCGGACATTGCCCTTGTTAGTGATCAAACCCAATGCCGAGGACTAGCTCTGCCTTAATGATTTAAATGGATTAACGTTGGTGGAGCTGTCAAACTGTATGGAGGGAAGTGCTCATTTCTTTCAAGTTTTCTAGATGTGGCTGAGAAAACGCAATCCATGGGCTCTTTATCATGAAGGAAAGCCCGTGGGCATCGCAGCGCTTCTGCAGCATTGGGTCAGTGTCTGCAGGCGCCTCGGCCCAGGAAGGGTTAAATTGCTCCGTTGGCTGCTGGCCACTTGGACTTCATTTACAGCACTTCATGCCACTGTGCAAAAATAGTTTGTAAGTCATTATACTCTCTGAATTGATTAACCCCTTCCGATACCCTTCAGTCTGTTTCCTACCGGTGTGGGGTGTACCTCGGTTCCTAGACGGGGGATCGGGGCTGCGGGACGCAGGCACGTCCCGTGCCTGTTGCTGCTTACTGAATAAGGAGACGAGAGGGATGCTGGAGTAGGAGAGGGGGAGACTTCATAGGAAAAACAATGAAAGTGCCAGTCTTGCAAGGCATTCTTCTGAAAAATAGGATTATATAAAAGCCTGGCTACCGTGGTGCTTCTCATTAGTTGCACTGCGGGGTTGGCCGGAGCGCAGGGTTTGTTACAGTTGTCACCTTTTTGGCTGGAGCAAGGTGGCTCTTAATAGATGTTTCAGTTGTGAATTGCTTTGTGTTGAAGCACCAGTAAAGACTTGCTGAGACATGTTTCATTTTCAGTTCAGTTTTCAAAGTTAGCTGGTTTTTGGAAGAGGCAAGAAGTAGTATTAAAAGTTCAGAAGTTAACCAGCCTAGCTAAGAGCTTACTCCTGCATGGCAAGCCAGAGCTTTAAAATATGCTTCTTAATTTTATTTAGAGCCATTTGCTAGGGGTTCATATCTTGACTTCCATTGGGAAGTTTCATAACATTTTCCTACCCATCGGTATTCTATTAAAACTTCGTTGTGTAATCTAAAAGCCTTTCTGCTTCTCATGATTTCCTCTCGTAGCTAATTCAGAATGCCCTAGATGGCAGTTTTGGAATAAATGCATTCAGGCTGCATGGTCTTCATTTTGTTTTCTTACAAACTCAAAACAAGATTTGAAATTAAGTCCTATTGTCAATTTTCCTTTAAATAATAGTTGCCTAATGACATGATTTAAGAATTTTTATCTAATGTCACAATACTCTTGCGAAAGCCTGTGCCTATAGTATTGTAGTTAAAATGTCAGTGAAATCTCCAGCCTGTTACCATATGCATTGAATACTTCTAGTTCTATATATATTTATATGTTGTGTTAGAGAGGATAGATCAGTGGAGTCAGTAAAAATATATATGTGGGTCCTGCAGTGTTGGACTGGTCTTGTTCTTGCTGTGTGAGCTCTCCCTTGTAATAAATTGTGCTTACAGGACTGACGGTAAGTGGGTGTGATTTGAGGTCTCCTAGAGCCCTTAACAGAAGCAGCAAGGTTCAAAGTGGACAAAAAATAAAGTGTTATTAGTAGAGGAAACAATATAGGGATACAAATGAAGAACAGTCTTTTGGTGAGTGGAAAAACATGCTTCTCAGGAAAGCATGAGGTTCATTCAATTTGGATAACCCTCTGCTGAACACAGGGTTAGACCAGCTAACCTCTGCTCATAGCACTCTTTTAAATCTTGCATGGCTTCTGAAGGGATATACGTCTTGACAGGCAGCTCATCTGTGGTTTGCCAAGAAGCCATCGCCAAGATGTTCTCCTTTGGCTGCGTTGCTGCATGGGATCTATCTACTAAGAGCAGCCTCTGGCCTGAACTGCTCACAGACAGCACGAAAGCGGCAGGAATCACTTGGGGGAGAGCGGGCAAGAAGGTGAACTTGAGCAGGAAAGGAGAAGGGGTGGTGGATTGATGATGACCCATGAAAAAAATGTCCTTTCTTTCTCAGTCTGGCTGAAATTCCTCCCTCCCTCCTTTGAAATGAGTTACATTTGTTCAGATCAAAATCCATGCGAGCCGCTTCAAGTAGACACAGCTTGCTCCTGTGCTGTCCACAGTGATATGCTCAATTCCAGGTTTCAGTATGCGCACATCTGGTTTGTTAAGATAGCGGCAATTAAATCCAGGTTTAAGTTTATCCCTTAGATTCAATGTCTGTCCACAATAATGGGAAAAATGCAACTGAAGGCCTAATAAAACAGGACTTCTGCTGGGTCTGAACAGCCGGTAGAAGCATCACTTGCGCTGTCTGTTAAAGGGAGGCTTTCTGTGCCTGTGATTTTCCTTTTAGTGCTCCCTTTAATTCCCATCGTATTTGAGTCATTCCCTCTTCTGTTCGTCTTTTGGATTTTAGCTCTTTGCTAATCTTTATAGCCTTTTTACATGTGCTTTATTGACTGTATTAACTATAGCAAATTCTGCTGCCAATAAGGTAGATTGGATCCTATATCGAATGAAGCTGTCGCGTCAGCTCCCCTGGCAAGTTGATGACATTTGTGTTGCGACATAGAATCAGCCTGTGATCTTTTTAAATGTCCATTGTCTAGGCTGGTATATAACTGGGGGTATAAAAGTGAGGGTTTTTTTTCTCTTGGGTTTTTTTTTCCCACATTATCATCCTGGTTTCCACATGCCTTTCATTATATCAGCTACTGCCTGACCTACTGAAAACTGTAAAGCTGGTTTGCCTGCTTTCCTTGAGTTGTGGCTTTCCATAAGGCTTCTGAATCTAATCTTAGCTCGCTATCTTCTTGTTTTGAAATAGCGATTTCCACTTTAAGGATGCTTTTATTCTAGCATACATATGCATCCTGTATTACCTGCCTTCTGGAACTGCTGCTAGGAATCTCAGGTGCATTTTACTTTCTACTGACATTTTAAAATGACAGGGGAACTGTAGCTTTGCATTGCAGCACTTGAGATAATATATTTAGCATCTTGACTAAAACATTCAGCAAGTTGGATTGTTAGTGCCTGAACAGCATTTGGGTGTAACGGAAAAGGTGTTGTCATACTTGCTTACTATGTATATGGCATCCTTTTTTATTGTTCTTTATTATTATTAGTCTCAAAGCCCATGGGAGGCAGAAGAATAGTAAGAGTTTTGTAGTGAACGCTTCATGGTTCTTTTTTTCCTGGTGATGCTATATTGTTGTGAAAAAATGAGCGTACAATCTACTTACTGCTCAGTTGTTTTGCCCACGGCGATACCTCTAGAATGGGCCGTAGTAATCCCAAATCCATGGTAGATGTTTCTTTTACCAGTTTACAATGAATAATCCTCTTAATTTCCTTAAATAGCAGCTGGTATTGCTACAACCTGTGCCTAAAACCAAGAACAGCTTATTCAGAAAGCCTTCTGGCCCTGCGAGCAAGGAGGAATTTTCTCCCAGCGGGGGCTGCGTGGTCTAACTTTCACAAGGACAGCACTGCCGAGACACTGACTTCTCCTTTCTCTCTTCTAGATGCAGCAGCTGTTTTATGAAAATTATGAGCAGAACAAAAAAGGCTATATCCGAGACCTGAGGAACAGCAAAATACACAGAGCTATAACGCTGCACCCCAATAAGAACCCCCCGTACCAGTACAGACTTCACAGCTACATGTTGAGCCGCAAGATAGCAGAGCTACGCCACCGGACTATACAGCTGCACCGGGAAATTGTCCTGATGAGCAAATACAGCAATACAGAAATCCACAAAGATGACCTGCAGCTAGGGATGCCACCCTCCTTCATGCGGTTCCAGCCCCGCCACCGGGAAGAAATCTTGGAGTGGGAGTTTCTTACGGGAAAGTATTTGTACTCGGGTGCCGACGGGCAGCCCCCTAGGAGAGGAATGGACTCTTCTCAGCGTGAAGCGTTGGATGACATTGTTATGCAGGTCATGGAAATGATCAACGCCAACGCTAAGACCCGGGGGAGGATCATAGATTTCAAGGAAATACAGTATGGCTATCGCAGAGTAAATCCGATGTACGGAGCAGAGTACGTTCTTGACTTGTTGCTTCTGTACAAAAAGCATAAGGGGAAGAAGATGACCGTCCCCGTCAGGAGGCACGCGTACTTGCAGCAGACGTTCAGCAAGATCCAGTTTATGGAGCACAAAGAGATGGATGCCAAAGAGCTGGCCAGCAAAATCAACCAGGATTCTGGATCCCTGTCTTTCCTCTCCAACTCGCTGAAGATGTTTGTTCCCTTCCAGCTCAGCCGATCAAAAGTAGAGAGGAAGGAGCACAAAGACAAGAAGATCAACATCCTGATTCCTCTCTCTGGACGTTTTGACATGTTCGCAAGGTTCATGGGGAATTTTGAAAAGACGTGTCTCATTCCAAACCAGAACGTCAAGCTGGTTGTCCTGCTTTTCAATTCCAACTCCAACCCTGACAAAGCGAAGCAGATCGAGCTGATGAGAGATTACCGCTCCAAATACCCCAAGGCTGACATGCAGGTTTTACCGGTGTCGGGGGAGTTCTCGAGAGCACTGGCTCTGGAAGTCGGATCTTCTCAGTTCCAGAACGAATCTTTACTTTTCTTCTGTGACGTTGACTTAGTGTTCACCACAGAATTCCTCCAGCGGTGTAGAGCCAATACAGTTTTGGGTCAACAAGTATACTTTCCCATCATATTTAGCCAGTATGATCCAAAGATTGTTTATAGTGGAAAAGTTCCTAGTGACAATCATTTTGCCTTCACCCAGAAAACAGGTTTCTGGAGGAACTATGGCTTTGGTATTACCTGTATTTACAAAGGTGATCTTCTTCGAGCAGGTGGCTTTGATGTCTCCATCCAAGGTTGGGGCCTTGAAGACGTAGACCTATTTAACAAAGTCATTCAAGCTGGCTTAAAAACTTTCCGAAGCCAAGAAATTGGAGTAGTCCATGTGCATCACCCTGTTTTTTGTGACCCTAATCTTGATCCAAAACAGTATAAAATGTGCTTGGGGTCCAAAGCTTCAACTTATGGGTCCACACAACAGCTGGCTGAAATATGGTTTGAAAAAAATGACCCAAATTTTGGGAAAAGCAGCAATACTAATGGCTCAGTGAGGACAGCCTAATGTCCAGCTATGCTGGAAAAGACTTTTTTTTTAATTATCTAATTTATTTTTGGGAAAATGTTTTTTGATAATTCACTTTTAAAAGACCACACAGGATATATTTTAGAAATCATCATTGTTTTCTTACAAAGCACTCGTTTTGAGAAGAACAAGGCCGTTGGTTTTTTTGTTGTTGTGTTTTTGGTTTTGAACAAAACTGTGATCAATATTTGCCTTCAAACAAAACAATTGTTTAAGAGTTATCTGACCGATCAGCGGAAATCTGACTTGAATTAGAATTTCCTTATGAACAAAAGATTGTTTCCTACCTTTTCCGTTGCTGTCTTCATTGCTGGGATTCTGTAAATTGGGACCTGAGCGTGCAAGCCAAGTGACAAAACGGTGTATCTAAATGTTTTGTTGTGACTGCTACCGTGCAAAGATTCTGCTTCTTTTGTTAAGGATAGCCATTATTTTTTAAATTGCATTAGAACAAAACAAATCAGTGTGGCGACGATAAGGGTATTAATCGCAGGAGGTTTTTTTTCCAGATGGCTGATTATTTCAGTTTAAAAATACACTTCCACTTATTATGGCCAGGCGACTTCAAGGGAGGGAAGAAAGTAAGCACAACCTGCTGTCCGATTAGTCCTTGTAGAAATTTTTGTCTTTTATATGTGGTCCATATATGGACGTAATGTTTTAAGAATCCGTGGTGGGTTCTGTGTATTATCCTCAACCGCTGTCCTGTCCGGAGCTGAGACGATGTGATCAAGAAATGCCGAAGCGTAATGAGGGAGGGGAAGAGGATGGGAAATGCGAACCTCTTGCAGCAAAGAGACAGTACACAACGAACAATTAGAGATCCCTAACGAGAACTTGGAAAAATCTTCTGTACCGAGTGTACTGCACCTGATTGCATTGATTTTGTTCAGTCGGTTACGTGATGTTAATGGGAACAATTACTACATTTGATTACTAGTTTTGTTTTGGGATTATTTTTTTCTGTATCTGATAGACCGTTAATTTATTTAATATCCATTGTCTTAGGTTCTTGACCTTTCCTTGAATATCTGTTAGTCATTTTAATATTATATATATATATATGTGTGTGTAAATATATATATATATATTAGGAATGTATTGCATCTTCTCACTGATAAGGTAGTGTACATCATACTTGCAGTAAATGATCTCCAAAGATTACTTTCTAAAATATTTTTTTCATGGATCTTTTTTTCCCAAATTTCTTTAACATTTTTGGAATGACTTCAGTAAGCTTAGGAATTTTTTTGGTATTCTAAGAGGAACTGGGGATGGGGAGGCCGAATACAAGGAAAGTGTGATCCCTATGAATTAACACCTAGCAAGGTAAGAGAAAATACACTAAATAAAGTGCCTTAAAGCCAGAAAGGGAACCCTTTACAGTGAGACTTAGACAGTGAATGGACATTGTCATTGAAGCAGATGATCTATTGGGACCTACCTACCTGTAAATATCTTGCTCAGCAGCAACAAAAAAATAAAAACCAGCGAACAATATATTTTTCTATCGTATCCTCCAGCACCATTTCGTCTCATTGCTCTCAGTTCCACTTTGCCTACTCTTTGGGAAGTGGAGACTAGCGAAGGAACGGAGAAAAACCGATGCTGAGGTTGTTTCCATGTTTGAAGGGATCTTATGGAGTAATTGCTATTCCAGTAGAAGAAATAACCATTGTTTACACGTGTATGGAATATGAACTGCAACTAGTGTAGAGTCGATGTCTTATAATGTTCATCGTTTTTTGGTGACAGTCCCAAGGATGTAGGTACTTGGATGGATTCAGTGCATGGAAAATCTTTTTTTTTTTTTTTTTTTTAAGACTTGCTTCTAAGATGCAATAAAGATTTTTTATTTGCAATCGGAGCTCCTCATGTCGTCTGCCTCAGTCCGTATCTTTTCGTACAGCGTAGGCACAGCCACAAAGGTAAAGCAGTTTTGGGAAGTAAGTCCAGGTAAAAGGATCTCCCTCTTACAAAGCGTGTTGACCTCCGTGTTGTGTTTCGGCCCAGAATAAACTTAATGCCACATACCTTGGCTCTGGGTAAAGGGAAGACAAATCCGTTCGTCAGACTCTGGTGTAGGCTGCCGTTGCTGCCTGTGCCCGCGCTGATGAGCTGTGCCATTCCCTGGGGCAGCTGGTTGTCACTAACGGAGGTTTTTGACTTTTTCCTCATGAAAAGATTAAAAGTGCTTTTGCTGTCTGAAAACATCCATAACTATACATTTAAAATGCATACGATGACAAGGCTGAACAATTTTGTAAGGTTTTGTGTATTCAAAACACGGTAAAAATAGTTATTAAGTGTGTCGAGCACTTATTTTTAATAGCTCTGCCAGTTTAATCACAGTTGTTCAATATTGGTGTGAGGCTTTTTTATGTAAAAATTAAGTCATTAAGTCCCAAAGCAAGAATCTTTGGGATTACAGAAGTGTTTCTTCACACAAGGGAAAGGAAAAAAAACCCAACTAGTATTTGTGGCTGCAGAAAAGAGCTTGAAGAATATGAACCCTAAAGAACTGTACCAAAAGACAGGGAGAAAAAAGCCCTGTACTTACACTGTATTTATTAACATTTATGATTATGTAGGACTTTTTTTTAGCCCATAACAGCCGGTAAAAGCAGAATGCGTGTAAATGGAAAAAGCCGTTTAATGAAAAGCACCCATCTGGTATTGGGGTTTTTTTGCTCGGTTGCCGCAGTTCTGATTCAGTTGCCAAATCTGTCCAAGCAGCATTAAAAGCGAGTTGTACACCAAGCTTGCAGGCAGCTCTTGAGGCCCCACATCTTAATTGACCACATATTTTATGGACTCGCAGCTTAAAAGTAATCCATTTTGAAGTTAAATTTCGAATTATAACCATCTATGATAAAGTCTAAGCTTATAAAACCCGTTTCATACTAAAAGAAGCGGTATTTGCTGCCCAAGTTGTAAGGAGCTTGACCAGGTGGAAGTCATCGGCTGGCAAGTGCTAACCCAGCCTCTGACAAAAATCCCTTCTGGGGCTGGAACGTTTCATTCGCAGTTTACTCTGGTTGTTTGGTTCGGGGAGAAGTTTACTTCATGCTGAGAAGCCAGCTGGTGTTGGAAAACCCAGGAGGGTTTGCCTCTAGTCCATTAAAAAAAACAAGGTTTGAGAAAACGAGATGGTGTCATCCTGACACTGAAGAACGTGGTGACCGAAAGTCATTTGCTGAGGTTTGCTATATATTGAGATGCTTCTCTTCTTCATTACAACAATTAAAAATGCGAGACACTTCTTTCCCTCGTTCTTCCAGGGTATGTAACCCAGGTCAGATGCTGTGCTGGTCGTGGGCATGCTCACAGCAATAAAACTCCTGCCCAAGCAGAGCTTTGCAGCCCTTCAACGCTTGGGTTTCAACCCTTCCACCTTTTCTGGACACCCATGGGTGCAAGCTCTGTCCCGGCCACCCATGCGGAGGATGAACTCATGAGTCAAAGCTCGGAAACCCTTTGCCGTTCCCGTCTTCCCGGGGCTCACGGTGAGAGATGGTGTCACACGGGGGTTCCTCGCCCACGTTGGCTCCGCTCGCCCTGGCCCGTGGCTCATACTTGGCAGGTTGGTGGCTCTGGAGGGCTTTGGGAGCCCCTTGTGTCTTCTGAGCTGCGGGAGTGGCCACCTCCCACCAGTGACGGGTGACGGACCATGTTTTGAAGCACAGATGGGATGACCCATCGCTATCTTCACCCTTCAGGTATCTTCGCTCCCCGGCCCCGCGTTGCTTGTCAGGGGCTTCATGTCCCCGCCCCAGTGCTCCTCTGGCAGTGACGGTCCCCAGGGTTGTCCTCTGGCAGCCCGACAGCTGCTCAGCTCTGGGGTGGGTTATCGCCTGCAGAAGATGGGGCTGATGAACGGGAGGGGCTGAGCTGAACACTGGGGGGACCTGAAAGGGAGCCTAAAGCCAGCCTTGGTCCTTCCTTCTGGGAGGTTGGTTTGTGGGGTGGAGAGGAGAGCCCGGTTGTCCCGTGGGCTGTCGGGGGAACAGCCAGAATTCACTGTGAGCCTCGAGCTGGGGCGTCTTGAGGCTGCCCTTGGCTCTTTGTTCGTGGACGTTCATCAGTCGCTGGAGTTAAATTGCACGTTGTGGTGGTTTAGCCCCAGCCGGCAGCCAAGCCCCACGCAGCCGCTCGCTCGCTTGCCCCCCCCCCGGTGGGATGGGGGAGAGAATCGGAAGAGCAAAAGTGAGAAAACTCAAGGGTTGAGATAAAAACAGTTTAATAATTGGAACAAAATAATAGTAATAATAATAATGAATTATAACGAGAAGGAAAACAACGAGAGAGAAACAAAACCCAAGGGAGGGAAAAAAGGGGAAAAATATTAAAAAATAATAATAATAAAAAAAAAGATACAACCGCTTACCACCTGCCGACCGATGCCCAGCCAGTCCCCCCCTTCCTGCTTCTTCCCCAGCTTTCTATACTGAGCATGATGCCATATGGTATGGAATAGCCCTTGGGCCAGTTTGGATCAACTGTCCTGGCTGTGTCCCCTCCCAGCTTCTTCTGCACCTGGCAGAGCAGGGGAAGCTGAAAAGTCCTTGACCAGTGCAGCAACAACTAAAACATCTCTGTGTTATCAACACTGTCTTCAGCACAAATCCAAAACATAGCCCCATACCAGCCACTATAAAGAAAATTGACTCTATCTCAGCTGAAACCAGGACACCTGTGACACCTCGGGGAGAGGCAACGGGGTGGAGCTGGGTTTATTGCCGCTGTTTGCTAAAAGCACTTCCCTCCCAGCAGCTCATTTCTTTCGGCTCGAGAGTCAATGACGGTGAAAAGAGGCAAAGGGCACGGGGAAAGTGCGGGTCTGGGAAAGGCGGTGCGGTACGTTCGGTGCCTGTCGTGCTCGGTGTGAGTATTTACAGGTTAAATATTTATATGTAACTTTGCAGAGTCACAGTCCGTGGAAGGATTTCAAGTTTTGGTCCTTTAGGCGCAGTGAGGTTTTATTGCCCTGAAAAATCAGTGAGCAGCTCCAGCCTCCGCACAGCTTCCCTGGACCTGGCTGTACCGTTCCTTTCAGCAAAATCGGCGAGAAAGTCCCGCTGACCCCAAATCTGCTTAGTCTGAGTTTTCATAGAAGCTCTAACTTTACGTTGCAAATTATTAGCCTAAGTCGTTGCGCGTGAATACTTGCTAAAAATACTCCGCTTGCACAGCCAGCCTCACTCGAGGGATTTTTGGAAAGAAAAATCCTCCAGAGGCATTAAAAATGGAGAGCAGGTTAGCGCCTTGCCGGGGGCAGATGCTTCCAGGTCCCCCCAGGTTCCTCCTCCTCTGCCCTGCTTCGGGACATGGTGGTTTCTGGGCTGGTGGGACGCTGCCCGCGTTAGGACCTGCTTAAACAAATGTTTTTGTACCCAGGGCTGCAGTCTCTGCAGAGCAGCACGCTGGCGACGTGAGTTACTGCGCTGACTGGAGCAAATTCGGGGGGTTTTGGTCCCCGTTTGAGCTCGAAGGCCGTCTCCTCCATGGGGCATGGGCAGCCTTGGAGACATCCTAGACGCCCCGGCCGAGGCACGTTTGGACTGCGGTGCAGCCACGTCCCATGAGGTTTCCTTCCCCAAGTCTTTTACAGGATTTCACCTGGCTGCTGCTGCCAGAAGCACTTTCGTGCCTCGCGTCCAAACTGCTGCCGATGCTTTCCCAGGTGCGAGAAACCCGTCTGCGTCCCTGCCGAGCTCCAAAACCCATCTCCCAGCTCTCCTCCAGCCCAGGAATCTCTACCACCTTTTAAATCACGTTTATGAGCGGGGTGAAAAAAATGGAATTAACATCAAAAAAATAACAGACCGAATACTGGGCTGGCTGTATTTATTTTCACACTTTAATTCAATAAAAACCTCAACTTTAATTGAGCTGAATCAGCTCCAACATTTCCAGTGTGCTGGGCTCGAGTGTCTTGGAAATCGGGGGTCCCCACCCCGCGGCTGGGGGTGCCGGGAGGACTTTGCCCGGGTCTTGCCGCGCCTCTCGCCGACGGTTTCTTTAGAAAAGGAAGACAAAAAAATAACACCACCTTTGTGCTTTATGGACTTTTTGATAAAAGGGCTCATACAAAGGGCACAGTTTAAAGTAATTCCGTGATAAAACAAACTTCCAATGCAAACGCGCTGCGATACGGGGCAGATAAAGGCTGTTTGCTTTGCTGGCGTTGGCTCTGCGGGCAGCGTTTGGCCCTGGGGAACCCGAATTGCCGCAGACGTGCAGCCTCGCGGGGCGGGTACGCGCCCTGGCCGGCTGCCCGCTGCCAAAACCCGCTCTTCTGGGATTCCCCTGGTGCTGAGCACCAGCCCCAGGCAAGCTCAGCCCCCAGCACCATCCCTGGCCCTAACCCCTCCACATCCCCGGCCCCATCCTCATTCCCATCCTCATCATCATCTCCATCCCCATCCCCGGCCCCATCCCCAACCCCATCCCTGGCCCCATCATCGTCCTCATCCTCATCCCCATCCCGAGCCCCAGCCAAGGCAGCCTCTGCAGCAGAGGCGCTTGGTCCACAGGAGCAAACCCAGACGTGGGTGAGGGCTCCAGCCGGTCCCCTGCACTCAGCGACGCCTCTGCAAACCGGGGGGGTCCTTCTATTTGCCGCGCTGCTCCTCAGAGCCCAACTCTGCCAAAAACCCCGGTCTGTCCGAAAACCCACCCCCTCCCTCTGGCACCGGGGCTTCCCCGAGGGGTGGCCGAGGCGGCACCAAGCGAGATGCTCACCTGCGGCTTGGTTTGGTCCCCGCTGCAGGAACTCGCTGTGGGGACAGCAAAGTCCCTGTGGGGGGACGGCGGTGCCCCGCCGTACCCTGGCGAAGCAGAGAGGTTTCGATGTGGCTGCCAGGGCTCCCTCCCGAGCCGTGCCCACGTCTGGATGGCAGCGAGCGGTACGCTGCCGAAGCTGGGGATGCTGCCGGGCCCCCCAGATCCCTCCCGCAGCACCGAGGAGTTTGCCCTAAACTAAAAAGACACAAAGCAAAGGGGAAAAGCTCCAGGGCACCGAAAGGCTCCCTTCCCTCCCCGCCGGCTCTCATGCCACCTCCCCGCTTCCCTGCGCAGCAAAGGTAATTAATGTCCAAATGCAAATGGTGGCTTGAAGTGTGAGCCTCGGTGGGAAGGACTTTTTTTTTTTTTAAATGAATTTTTTTAATTGCTTTTTCTCCAGGCAGCTCTGACCTGTGTCAGGAGCCTGTGCTGGAGCTGCCCCAGCCCTTGGTGAAGCGGGACCTCTGGGGTTAGGCTTCCCTTCGGGATTATTTTGGGGGGCAGGAGGCTGGCAGGGACGGGTATGTGCTGCCCCTGGACATGGCAGCGGGGACGTGCTCGGGCCCTGGCCCTGCTCCCCGCCACGGCTCTCCCAGGGGATCTCTCTGCTCCCGGGTTCAGTCGAAGATCTCAGGGTGGTTTTTGGGCGAAGCTGAGCTGGTTTTCACACCGCTATTGTTTTCCACTACCCCGCAGGCCGTGGCATGTGTGCAGAGCTGACTGATGGCTGCTGCCGCCTCCCCAGACGTCGGAAGCCGGGCAGAAACAGAGCTGGGCAGTGTTTGCACAAGGAGACCAGGCAGGTTTATTTTTTTGGGAAAAATTTGGCACAATTTTAAAAGTCCTGTTCTCGCATGGGGCCCCGCTGGTGCAGCCCTAAGGGGTAGACCCTCAGCGCAGTGGAAATCAAAGGGAAACCCCCTTTTCCAGAGGTCAGACCAACAAGTCCCCGGAGGAAGGTTTATTAGGGCTGGAAGATCGCACTGAAGTGTTTAATAGTGCGGAAACCCGCCCAAATCACCACGGGTGCAATAACCAGACCCCGGGGTGACAGCGTGTGGGGTTGGGACCCCCGTCCTGTGCCTGGGGTGGGGGCTCAGCCCCGGAGCCGTGGCCTCGAAGCCGGGACCCCCAGCCGGACCCTGCAGCACCCGCTGGCGGGGGGCTTTCCGCCCAGCGAAACGCCTTCCTCAGAGGGGCTGTGTAAAAGACCTTATTGTCAAAAAAGAGAGAGGGAAAAAACCCACAACAGGACTGAATTGTACAGAGGAGCCCTCGACGTCTAATACTTTTTATAGGGAACAGGGCCCCGGGGCAGGATGCGGCCGCCTTAATGCTCCTTTCAGCCAGTGCGTCCCCATAAAGTCCAGTGCAGGGACCTGGGGGTGAATGGGGACCTGGGGGTGAATGGGGACCTGCAGCGGCACCGGGAGGGCCGGGGACAGTGGGTTTGGCCGGGAACGGTGGCGGTGCCGGGTGTCCCCCCGCCCGCGGCGGGAGCCATTTGTCCTCTGCCGAGTGCGGCCAGGCCACCGCGGCCAAGGCACATTATTTTTGGGGCTGATTCTTCTCGTCTAATCCTCCGAATAGAACCGTGCTTTATAATTTTTGAGAAGGAAAATGGAGAAGGAAAGAGGAAATGCGTGGTACAGTCTGTGGCTCCTGGCAGGTACACGGGGTGCTGAGCTCGTCCTGCTCCCTGCAAAGCACACGGCAGACTGGGGCAGCCAGCCCTTTTTTGATTAAAACCAGCAATGGACAGTGAAGTGTCCGCACCGCTGAAACGCGGCAGTGGGAGGGCTGCGCTCGTGTGATCGCGCAGGGAAGAGCTGGTGGATGGGGGCAGAGCCCTGATGGGGTCCGGGCCCTGAGCTCCCCCCCCGCCCAGCCCACCAGCTCCCCGGGCACACGGCGGCCGCTTCCCTGTGTCTGTACGTCACCAAAGCCACTTCCACCCCTCCAGACTTCTGTCCCTGCATCCCTACAAGCTGCCATCCCTCCATCTCCGCGTCCCTGCAAACCGCCGTCCCTCCGTGCCTCGTCCATCCCCAGGCGCTTGCGGGCTGGAGGACTCGCCCGGTCCACGGGCTGCGGGCACCCCAAGTGTCTAACGGAGGGTCAGCCCCAGAGCCGGCCCGTGAGCGGAGCTGCTCTGGCCAGGGAGCGGGCGGAGGGGACGCGTGGTGGTCAGGGCACGCGGCCGGGGCTCTGTGTCACCGGGGCGGTGGCACCGTGCGAGCCGGCTCCACGCCGGGGCTCTGCCGGTGCTGGCGGGGGAAGGAGCAGGAGGGTCACAGCTTGGCACGAAGGAGAAGATAGCAGGACCCGAAGCTCGGAGGAGCCTGGTGAGGTGCTGCTGTAAACACAAAAGCACAAAAGGGGATGGGGAATAAAAAAATCAGGGAAGGGCTCTGCACGGGCGGAGCGAAGCATCTTCCCGGGGATGCCAGCGCTGGGCTGGGAGGGAGAGACCGGGTTGTGTAAACCTGGCTGAGCGCTTTGGGAACGGGTCTTTCCTAGGGGTTTTGTGGGTTTGGTTTTGGTTTTTTTTTTTTAATCGTGGTGTCATTTTGTTAGGCACTGGTGACAAAGAGCAGCCACCTGCCCCGGCCAAGCCGCAGCCTTCTCCTGCCTGTGGTAAAACAAAGCCAGGGCCACGGTGCCAGTCAAGCCACCGAGGCCCGACGGTGCTCCCCATCCCACTGCCGTGGGCCCGGGGTAAGCCGGGGACAGGCTGGCAGCCCGAAATAGCCACAATATTTCCTGTCCTTTAAAGTTCGCTTAAAGAAAACTAATTTCCTCTGTCCTTTCGGTAGCAGAATACAAAGCAGCCAGTGCTGCCCCTTTCCCCACGTCCCTTAAAAAAAATCACCTTCTTTTCCTGTAGGCTGAAGCCGAACCCTTGGTGCAGTGCGGGATGCAGGAGCGTCCGGGTCACACATAAATGCCCACCCGCCCCCACGCTTGTCACTGGGCACAAGAGGTGGGCTTTGCTCTAATACATTCAATTATGATTTTTTTTTTTCCCCCGGCATGTTGAATGTAACAGAGAAGGGAAAAAAACATTTGTGTCACCCAGTCTTGGAAAAATGAAGCTGAAAATGGCATTTTTAAGCCTCAAAAGTGCAAAGAGCCGCCTGGGCCGTCGGGCAGGGGTGAGCACAGGCGATCGCAGGGTGTTTAATGCTCGTGCTGGTCTTTGGCGGCAGCGAGAGCGAAGGGGAGCGGGAACCGGCCCGGGCAGCGGCCCCCGCGCCTTCGCCGCTCCGGCCGGCTCACGTCCTGCCCGTGCTGCTGGGACCCCGGCCGGGGCAGACGCTGCAGGGGAGCTGCAGAAGAGCCGGCCTGTTCAAGGGATGGGGAAATGAAGTCCTGCTTTTAATTTCTGATCATGCTGCAAGGTTAGAAAATATGGCTGGATTTGTTATCCTTCTTATCCCAGTGTCTGATGCCCAGCTGCCGCTCCCGGTCCCCGGAGCAGCCCGGCTCCTGCAGAGCTGCCGCTTTTGGGTACCGGGGGAGCCGCATCCCCCGGGATGCTGCGGGCCTGGGCTCGGTTGGTGCGACCAGGGCAGCACCGTGCAGGGCACCTATTTTCTGCCAAGGTTATTTTATCCAGCCAGGACTGGAGAAACTTTTAATACCGTTAAATTGCCCTTTCTGTGGCTTTCTTCACAGGCAACGCCTGGATTAGCCAGAGAGATGTGCCGGGTGATGAGCCCCGCAGGGTGTAATCCCATCAGCCCGGTCGGGGAGCAGCAGGATGGGACCACGGTGCCAGGCTGCTCTGGGAGGTGTTTGGGCCCAATCCTGCACCGCTGCCCGGGACAGTGTGAGCAACGGGGCATACAACTGGCCCTTCTTTCCTTTTCTAGCAGAATTAACTTTAATGTTGTCCCGTTTTCCCGCACACGGAGGAGCCGGTTGGTTTTGGACAGCCCCAGGCTGGCGGGGTCAGTGCGCCCGCAGTGCTGGGGCGTTGTGCTGGGTCCCCAAAATGCCCTGAGTGAGCAGCAGGACATGGGGCCTTGGAGATGGGGTGGGACCGGCAGTTTGCATCCACATCAGGCCTGCCCCCGCCCCGCCCCAAAAAATGTTCAGGCTGTGCCCTGAGCCCCACCGGGACCCGGCTGCTGGGCACAGCGGTCGCTCTCCATCCCAGGGCCTGACCTTGCATCCCGCTCACTGCACCGATGCCAGCAAAGAAACAGCCAAAACCAGGACTAGGAGTCAGTGTCCAGATGGTAATTATTTGTATTTATTTTAAAGCAGGTAAAGGACAGCCAAGCACTTTGGGGAAGAAGCCAGGGGTGCAGCGTGCGGCTCCCTGCTTGCAGGAGGCAGCTGGGCAAGGGCTCGAAGCCAAGGTGTTCGGGCAGCCGCGGCTGAGCAGGGGCTCCGGCGCTGACGGCTCAATTAATCCCAGTGGTGGTGGGTCCTGTGCATCTCACTGCTTCCTCGGTGAGTAATTAACGGCCTCAGCACCCGCCTCCCTCCCGCTGCCGGTGCAGGGGGGTTAATCTCATTTGAGAGCATCCGTTTCCCTCCCAGCGCCGAGCCCTTTCTGTGTGCTCCCGCTGCTCCGAGACGGGCTGGGGGAAAACCTGACGTTGACAAAATAAAACTAAGCTGCTTTCTCGTCTCAGTCAGCTGAAGGAAGAACCTCCTCCAGGCCCCTGCTCGGGCTTATTTTTAGAAGCTGAAATAAAATAGCAAGGGACTGCGATATACGCAGCCATCCCAGGCCAAGCGCTGGTAACCGGGACTTCTGTCGCCAGCGTCTGGGGCTCAGGCAGCCCCTTGCTCCTGGGCTTTTGGGGCTTTTCCTGCCTTTAGCCTTGACCCCTCCCTTTCCCCAGGGATGGATGACAGGGGGATGGATGACGCCCCTCACCCGGACCTGCTGTCAGTCCTGCCAGGAGCCGAACAGGCTTCACTGGTGGGAGGGTTGGGAATGAGCATTGAAATCTCAATTAAACTGCCTGAGCTGGTGGGGGGTTTTTTGGGGGATTTTGTTTTTAATTTCTGTTTATTTTTGCCCCTGGGGATTTATTCCTGCAGCATGTGCGTTGCTTACTTAATGGAGCCTTGTGCTAACGAGGTTTCAGGTTTGCTGTCGGGGGGGATTTTGTCCTGATTCCAGGGTAGCAGCACTCAGGCTCTCAGCCGCTTTCGGGAACCGACCCTGTTCCCAGGAGGTTTCAGGACACACTCGCTCCTGGCCCTGTGGCAGGGGACCTGGGGACCTCTCATGCCACCGCGCAGCGACGTTTGCTTCTCTCCCACACCCCTTCCCTGACCATCCCGACCCGGCTGGCGAGGGTGGCAGCAGGGTTTTCGGAGCAGGGACGTCACGGTGCGTCTGGGGGAGGCTGTGTGCAATGGCTGCGTGCAGTAACAGCTCCGGAGCGCTCCGCGGCGAGCGGAACAAAACCCCTTTTGTGGTGGGGCCTCGGCCGGTGCCCACCAAAGGTTTGGGACAGGCTCCGGCTGAGCCCTGTGGGTGCTGGGGAGCTCGTGGCGGGTTTGGAAGCCGGCTTTGGAAGCAGCGCGGTGCCCGAGATGTTCTCCTCAAGAGGGATGATAAGGAACTGCTGCGGCTATTCCAGATAGTGTTTTCTCAAAGAAAACCTGCAAGGCTGAATGAAACAGCTGTTTTATAGCCTCTGTTAGGGCTTCAAGGCTCATGAAACAGTACGTGCGGATAAAAGGGGTCTGGCACCTGGAGAAGGCGACTGTGAGACGGTTAAAGCTCAGGTGACAGGGGTGTGCGTGGCAGGCACGTGCAGGCTTTGGGCTATGCAGCAGGATGGGAGGTAGGTGACAGTTTCAGGGAAATGCAGTTAATTAGCCCTGACACAGATACAGCTATTTCACAGCTAAGCCCGAGTCAGGATAAGCTCTCGGGGCAGCTGTGAAAATGCCTGTCAAACCGCAGCGGCAGTGAAGGGCTGAGCCACCTCTTCCCTGTCTCTGCGACAACAGGCAGGAGAGCCTGTCCTGGCGAGGGAGAGCAAACCAGGGCGCAGTGGTGCTGCCGTACCCGCTTCACGAGCCGCTGGAGGAGCCGCAGGGGGACGGAGGCAGGTAAGGCCAGGTAAGGAGACAGACTGTACTTGTAAACCCGATTCAAGGTGGGCGGATCAGGAGGACATGCATTTTAATCAGACACTGAAAAGCCCAAACACCCTGCAGCTGATGCAGGCATGGGCTGCCAATAAAAAGTGCCACCAACGCAGTGTCATTGTGGGGAGGAATCTGTTTATTTTAAGATACACTCTGTTTCTGAAGAAGGATATTTTAGCAGCCTGCAACAGAAATGTGAACCAGAGGGTTAACCTGCCCGTTCGGCCTTGGCCAGCCTTGCCGATGCTCACACAAGTTTCTTGGGATAGAAAAAAAAAAAAGGTCCAAAATTCAAACTGTACACCTTTTTACAGGGTGCTTAGCTGGGCTCACTTTTTACACTGCTGTACATGCTTGGGATAACTAAGTGCAATTGTTTTCAGAGCCAATATATCATCCCAGGCCACTAATGAAGATAAAATAAAAGCTGTGGTGAGCGGAAGCTGCGCAGATACACAGGCAAATTAAGCTTATTGTGTTCCCGATACTCCAGAGTGCATTTACCAAGAGAAAGAGGAGTGGAGCAAAGACAGTTTATAATCCTTCCTGGTCACAGGGCTCCCTTCTCTTACACCAAGAAGTATCCGTCAAACCGAGTGGCTTTGCTTTGTATCATCAGCTCTATTTACAATTTGCAACAGTGCAATTAAATAGCTCACTTACTTACTGAGATTGTGCAGTATTATTGGCAGATTATTTTAGGCTCTCTCACAGTAACACTGTATCACAATAGCTTTTAGGAACCAGAAACGCAGTGGCCAGCCAAAGCTTATTGCTGGTTCTTACACCTGGATGTCTCTACGCAGCAATCACAACAGGGGCTACTCCTGAAGCAGCCTCTAACAAACTTGCAGGGATGTGGGTAGCAGCCCCGCAGCGCAGGGCTTCCAGCCGACCCATTTCCCCCGGGAGCAGGGTGAATTAGCCCGCAGTGAACCGCACCGCCGGCCAGCAGGCAGTGGGGACTGTAACGTGCTCAGGCTCCCAGGAAAGAGCCCGCTGCGGTTAACGGAGCTCTCCTGGCTGACAATATACACTATAAAAGCAGCAGCAGCAGCCAGGGCATGCTGAAGGTGAGGAAGGAATTTAAAACGGGGAAGAAGAAACTGGAAATAGAGGCATGAGCAGAACTGCAGCCACCTCCACCTTCTGCTCTCGACTATTGCAGGGGAGCGTGTGACAGAGCAAGAGAGCAGAGAGATGGCCCCGCTCCCAGGCTTGTCCCTGCCCTGCTCTCACTGGTTTCTTCAGTCCCCGAAAGCCCTGACGGGGCTCCAGCCACGGGAACCCCGCAGTGCTCGTTAGCAGCAAACCAGACGCACGCTCCCCCCACGCACCCACGTGCCTTCCCTCTCCGGGACTGTGTCTCGGAGTCCAGACGCGCTCAGAGCAGGGCGCTTCCGTCTTTCGTCGAGCCTCGGTTCCCAGCGCCACAAGCACTACCTTCTTTTTCGCATGCAGGTTTCAAGCCTTCCCAGCTCTTCGTAGGCCTGGTAGAAAACGTCAAAGTCTCTGGCACTCCAGCCCCTCCAGACAGCCAGGCACCACTCCATGTTTTCGTTCTCAAAGCAGCACACAACTGTGTCCTTTGCTATGAGAGCAGCATCCACCAGCGTCCTGGGAAAGGAAGAACAGAGCAGAGAAGGGCATTACAGTGGAGAGCAGCTCTGCTAACAGCACACTGCCGCTCATCTGGGAGGCACTGACTCACTAGCTTTCCTTTCCAGCTACTGAATCTCTTTTTATAAACTGCAAATCCTTGAGAAAGGAGAATGTAACAAAGAGAGGGATCAGAAACTATGTCACAGCAAAAGCAAGCAGCTCAGTGACATGGGAAGAGATTTTTAAAGGGATTCAGGTGCCTAAACATGCAGGTGGGTGCTTAAGTCTGCTGTGACATTTTGAAGGTGCTGTTAATCTCCCGATTTGCTAAATCCACAGACTCTTTTGCCTGCTGCCAGCTGGGCATTTTCAAAACAGCCCGCACACCACGCCACAGCTAGCAGGCTGCCGAGAGCCTCTGCAGCCTGAAATGCAGTGTGGAAGCAGGATGGAGCCCACCTCTGCCTGCTCAGGGTATGGGTCCCAAGTCCAGATCAGCAGGCATGGCTACAGCAACAGCCCAGGGACCCACAAGGTTCATGCAGAAGGAGTCCTGCGTGACAGCATCGTGTTGCGTGTGCTTCCCTTCATGGTCTCTGAGCATGGTACCTGACCAAACAAGAGCGGTTGAAGCTGCCCCTGCAGATATCCCAGAGGGAGGTGGCCAGGCAGAAGATGACACTTGTGTCCTTGCAGGGTTCAAGGGAACCTTGCCGGGCTCCTTCTACCGCTCCAGTAGCAGACGGGGGAAGACCAACCCCAAACTGTTTCCCCAGAAAGGCCCCTAGACATTGGTGGGGAGCACTGGCAACGAGGGCTGTCCTTGGCAGCTGGTTTTTATCCCAAACTGCCCCTAAGAAGCCACCTTCCTTCCCTCACCTCCCTACCCTGCTCTGCCCTTGGAGGAGGCAGGCACTATGGGCTGGTCTTTATCCTGCTGGTAAAACAGGGCAAGTCAATGGCCACTGTGCCTGAACCAGCCAGGCTGCAAGGCAGCAAAGCAGGACAAGTCTGAGATGGCCATGTCACCTCGCCTAAACTCCACGCTTAATTTGGGTAAAGGAAAATCAACCTAAGAGTACCTGTGAACAATAAAGAGAATACTCCACTCCCAACTAACTGACAAAGACACTCAGTTAGCAAGTAGAGGGAACGGCAGGAGCACTTTGATCTCCTGTTGTGTTTGCCCAGTGGTAATAAATGATCATTTATAATCCTTAGCACTGCTTAACCTCCATTTGTTTGGACATAAATAGTACAGTCCCAGACTGGTATTTAAGTGATCAGCAGGAACACTCCCATCTCTCTAGCAGCTATTTATTTACTTGGACTCTCGTTCGCTGTATGAAACATTTTAAATTAATGTATATAACTGCTCTCCCCTGTGCTTCAGGAGCCTTCCCCCGGCCTGTCACTGCCGACAGCACAAAGGTGCTCATTTAGAGCCAGAACGTCAACCTGATCCACGTGAATGCAGCCACAGACAAGCACCGCGCTCTGCATAAATACACCTCTTGTTCTTAACGCAGGGCCTGAGTCTGCCAAGCTCCACCGATCTTCTGCCAGGTGCCCTCAGAGCACCGGGAGTCAGCACCAGGCAGGATCAGACTGACGCTGATCGCATTGTACAAGACGGTCCTGCCTGTCTCATTATGGTGGTGCTTGGTCTCTGTGGCTTTTGGAGACCAGACCGTGGTCACAGTGCCTTCCCCTTGCCATCTGCCATGCTGTAAGAGCGTGCACATGCCCTGACGTGCAACCAGCAACCGCGTCTCCTCCAGCTGGGAGCTTCTCAGATGCTGCTGGATGCTGAGAGGAAGCTCCCAAGAGCCCCCGGAGCCTGCAGAGCCACCCTCTGCCACCCAGTGCCCTCGTGCCCCTGCAAACTGGTGTGACAGGCCCTGCCCAAGTCAGCCTCACCCGTAGGGAGCCACTTCCCCAGCCTTCAGCACAGCAATCACTCTGCCCCGCTGGGTGCCGGATTCCTTCTCCAGTCCGATAACAATGATATCCCCTCCTCTCCTAGAAGAGAAACGAGGGAGATGTCACATGTATTCCGCAGGGGAGACTGGTGACAGCCGAGGAAGATCCGTGCTGGATATCCGTCCTCCCTGCTGCGATCCCTCCTGCAGTTACAGACCTTTTGCAGGGAAGAGGGCATTGCAATGCCACCAAGGGACATCTTGAATCCACTACAGTGAGAGCCCCCGTAACAGGCAAAATCAGATTCCCAGTGGTTTCCATCAGCTCAACAGGAGACAACAGGATTTTCCAGGGTTGTGACTGAGCAAAGATGCTGCCTGCTGTTCTTTATTTCCTCAGGAGCTGGGGAAACAGGGCTTTGAGTTTTACCATCCACCCACATTTCTGTTGAAATCAATCCTGCGATACCTTAGATGTGGCCATTCTGCCCAACACTAGATATCTTTAAAAAGGAGCAGAAAAATCGATGTACCATTGCACTGGGAACAAAATTTCTTAATGACAACTTGACTTTCTAGGCAGGCGAATCATACTGGGAACGCAAAGTTTCTGAATTAGCTTGAGCTAATCTCATGCTCAGCCCAGGAGGGATTTTGACAAAGTTGCTTTGATAAGTGACCCACTTACCTGGGGATCCATATGAGGTCTTTTACTGGAAGAATCTTGACAGCTTGAAGATGCTGCGTGTTGTCACCCGCAGGCATAGCATCGTGATCCAGGGAAGGCTTCAGCTCATGAAATTTTTCAGACTCCTCAAAATCTGTGGAGAGTGGTGCACTGGAAGAACTCATGGGCGAGCTGGGTAGACTGGAGGGGTACCGGGTTATTCTGTTAGGAGGCGAGGAGGAGTAGGAAGACACAGAGCAATAATCTGTGAGTGAGTCCTGGTGGTTCAGTATCTGGGTGCCAACCTCCGGGCTGTAGATAATGCTCATGTCCGCCAGCGGGTTACTCTCCATCGCTTTGTGGTTTATAGGTGCTGTAGCTGGGATGGGTGCCGAAGGCTGCTGGATTGTAAACATGTCTCTGAGGGGGCTGCAGTCTCCGCAGAAGTAGCGCGCACAGAGCTGGTAGGTGGTAACGTGATACATCACCAGGAAGTTGCTTTTATTGTCCAGACACCACACCACCTCCTCCCCGTGACACTCAGAGTTGCAGGCGATGGATGTGATCACCGACGGTGGGTTGAAGGGCTCCAGCCTCCTGCTGATCTCCATCGTGGCGCAGTCTATGATGAGGATGCCGGGGCCGTTGCTGTACCAGACCTCTGCTCCGCTGTTGGTGATCTCCATGGCCTTCACGGGGTACGGGTTCTGCCGCGGGTCATCATCAGAAATGTTGAATTTGGACCTGTTTGCTGTGTGGGAGCACAGGTAGGAGCAGCTGTCCCCTGGGATGCCCTGGGACACTGAAAACACTGCTACAAGTCCATCCGACAAGCCGGCCAGCACCACGTATGAGTTCTGCAAGAAAGAGACAGCAGATTCGCTATCCGGATTCTTTACTTCTCTGCAATACAAGAGCTTTCAATCCCAGAGGCTCTGGCTGCCTCTCACAATTCTGCAAGTACATTAGTAACTTACCCCAAATCACTCAGTGATAACAGCAACATAAAAAGAAGTCATTACATAGAAGCTGCTGCAGAGCCATACTCCTCTCACCCAGTATTACCTCTCTCTTTATTGGCAAGGGAGGACAGATGGACCTGGCAGCCTGCCCCGAAGCTTAACAAATTCAAGCTGGAGTATGTTCAGAAAAAGCCATCATGATCCTAGGAATCCAGCTGTAGAAACCCGGCTCATTTCCAGAAAGGAGTAAAGCTATTGCTATCGGTGTAGGTTGGAGAGGAATGGAAGAAATGCAGTAAAAACAGAAAGAGAGGGAGACAATCCCCTCACAAACAAGAGCATACAGTGATCGCTCCATAACCGATGTCTGCTGCTTTAACATCACCGCTCCTCCCAGGGACGTGCTCTGGGTCTGGGATCCCTGGCAGCTCACAGACATCCC
The DNA here is from genome assembly GCF_035582795.1 of Mycteria americana. Lineage (NCBI taxonomy): Eukaryota > Metazoa > Chordata > Aves > Ciconiiformes > Ciconiidae > Mycteria > Mycteria americana. The sequence goes on along the minus strand of NC_134370.1, from coordinate 67,314,852 downwards.
AGCGAAGGGCACAGAAGCAGCAGCAGTTCAGCAACGCGGCTGCCAAGTGCCACGAACCATTCTGCAGGTAGTTAAAAACCTGCCCCTGAACGTACAGATGTGTTGGCTGTGGGAGCCACGGCCGGTGTCGAGCCCCAGTACAGCGCTCCGCGGCACTGCTGCGATGGATACCGTCACGTCCCGTGGACGGGAGCCGGTGAGAAAGCCACAGCTTGCAGGGTCTCTGACTCCTCCAGCTCATCACAGCAGTGCAAAATGCTGTTAAACAGACTGGGAAATGCATCTCTCGGGAACAAAACTCCCCGTGACCTTGGGTCTGTACCAGAAACTCCCCCATCTGTGAAGCAGATAAAACAATACCTGCCTCAAAGGCCTTTCTATTTCCTCCCTGTGGAGCAATAAATTCTAAAAAAAGACCCTTTGCCCAGGGCTTTTTTGCTGTTGTTACAATCTCGCCGGACTAAAGCAAAGCAAAGCGAACAGAACCAGACAGAGCACCGCCAGCTGAACCGACACAACCTCACCCCTCCGCAGCCCTGCCATGGCGGAAAGCCCTGCCTCCCGGCGTGCCTGGGACGCCAGCGACGCTGCCCGCCTCTGCGACATGGGATGGGGACTCGGCGTCACCCCTTGCTGCTCATAAATTAAGGGAAAGCCTGGGCCCTTCCAGGGATCTTGGCTGTGCCAGCCCTGGAAGATAGCTCCCAGGCTGCTTAAGTCCGTAGAGGCCAAAATCAGTATCTTGAATGGCTCTCAGGTATCATGGGGCAGATAGTATAGGGGTAAGTATTAGTTTAATTGATAGCACTGTTTGCAAGGCTCATTAAGAGTCTTGGACAAAAAGACACTATCTGCATACAAAGTATGAGTAAAACCAAGAGTGTGCTGAGCCCGTATGACTAATCCAAATCACAGCAGAATTTTACTGTAATGGGAAAAACTAGGGAAGCAAGTGGAAAGTTGTGAAATGGAGCTTGGACTTTAACTCAGTCCAGTCCCAATTCTCTAACCACTAATTAAAAGAAACCCAAATGGCCTGCAGTGTTTGGTGCCATGTCCCTGCTGCCATGTGGATCTGGTGCAAAGGCCCCTGGATATGAGTTTGCCAGGGAGTTGCATCAATAGGTTGGAACATGGCACTATGCTTTGCACAAGCTGGGTTTTGGGTTACTTTTTTCTTTGGAAAGGAGTTCAATTATTTAAAACAGAACAAAACAAAGCAGAACAGCCCACATTTCTCTGGTGAAAACAGTCCAACTTTTTCAGTCCAAAGGACCCTGCACGACAGGTATTTCTTACTAAAAAGGGAAAATGTAAATTTAAATGGGATCATCTGAAATTAACCGTAATGTGGGTATGTCAACCTGAACTGCTCCTAGCGTGACACAGGACACTATGAAAGTCTTCAGAGATCTCTATAATTTTGTCTCATTTGATTTGAAAATGCTGAATTTTCCAAGCATAGTCTTCACAAAAAATATTTTGATTTCTTTGATTAATGTCAGCTACTGCAGAACAGAATCCAGATTCCCTTTTGGGTTCCATAGGCCAAATTTCCCCAGCACTGAGCAATCGGCACCATAACTGGGCAGAGCTGCGTCAGTGATCCCCACCCAGCTTTACCAGTAATACCAACTCTGCCAAATTCTAGCCTGTCTGGAATAGCACAATGGTGGAAGCAAATCTGGAAGATATTTTATGCTTTAGGGCACTTATTACTCACTGCCTTGGCTATTGGGACCTGTTTCTATCCAGCCACTGTTGTTATCTGTTTGAGAAAGGAGGAGTAGGAACTCAAACGCTGAGAAATGCCCTCAGCCCGCCATCCCTCGCCTGACTGAGACGAGGGAGTGACCCATTTCACAGAAGACCACGGCAAAGGCCGCCCACCCCCGGGTGCCACTGACTCACCAGACTTTATTAGCTGCCGATACAGCCGGGCAGCGAGGCAAAACTCTCCAAATCAGGGTATTACAACAGTGACCAAAGGCAGGCAGGGCAGCAGTCTCCAGAAACCTTAGGTAACTTTCTCAGAATTCATTTTCAACGTTCGAGCTCCACAAAGAGCCAACAAAAACACACAGCAACAAAACTGCATTTGAAGTCTCTGTCCTGCCAGAAGTCCTGCTGTGCCAGGGAGGAAGGCCTCTGAGCAGGGCTGTGACGGTATGTGATGTGCAGGAGATGAGCTGGCTCCAGACGTCCTGTCCTCGCAGCTAAGGACAGCGCAAGGCTTGGAGCCGTCGGGACGGCCACTGTGAGCAGGTTAAAAAAGAAAAAATACAGCCCCCGACACCACAGCCTCGGTCACCTCCTCCTCTCTTCCCCACAGGGTCTGGCACTGCTGGCAGCAAACGCCGCAGCAGGCTGCAGCCTTTAAATGCAGCTTTTGTTTTCGTGTGTTCCAGGTTTTTGCAAGAGGCCAGAGGCTTGCACCCATTCAGATGTCTCTCTCCCTCAACATCTCTTTGTAGGAACGCTGCAAACCAATTCAGAAAGCATCTTGTTTTGCTCTTTTTAACCTGTTTGTTTGCTTATTTGTTTTTTTCTTCTGAAAGGAAATTCACTGAAAACTTAATTGTTCGCCAAAAACAATGATACTGGTGACAGAAAGCATGCAACAAAAAAGCTTAAATTGTACAAGACTTTTCCTTGGCGGGCGAGTTTTGGATTCTGGGCCCCTCTCTGCTGCTTTTAAATTTCCATGATGATTCTTTTGGATGAGAAACCAAATTTTGGAAACTATTTCTTTTGGATCAGTCTTCCCAAGGCAGTCGTAAAGAATTCCCCTTCCCAGCAACATCCCTCGGCAATTCTCTGACTGCTAGTTACCTCACATCTCATCAGCTAAAGGCTTTCTTCCCAGGGAAATGCGAGCAATTCTCTTTTCCGCTGGACAATAATGACTATGTGATAACTCTGATACAGCTTGCTGCACTGTACAGCGAGTTTGACAAGTGTAAGCTTTCCACTTAGCTTTGTTGGAACAACTGGCTGTTTCGAAAAACAGTTTAGTTTCTTGCCAGCCTGGTCTGCACATCCCTATGGCTGCTGCTCTGGCTATTTCACTGCCAAACTCATTCATAGAAAGGAGAGAGGAAAAGGTAAGTCCAATAAACTAAGAAGGAGCGCGCCGAAGGGATGTGGATTTCTGGAAGGCTGGGTAGGGTCGGGGGAGGAAGGGAGGTGTCTAGACTCAATATTACTATTGTAGGGCCTGGCATTATTTATGACATTTTCTAGGCAAGCCACAAACTGAAAATAGAAACCAGGAGACATAAAGCCACTCGTAACCCCTGAGGAATGGCTTTGCAAGCTGTATGACAGTGGAAAAGCTGAAAGTGAAAGACTCGTTCAACTGTCCTGGACAAAACCTCAGGCGGTATGAAGAAGAAATTTGCCCTACACATCAGAAATGAAACTCCATGGCGGAGAAATGCCGCAGGTCTGGGAGCCAAAGAAAGCTGACAGATGCAGCCTCCCGGCGGGTGAAATTAATCCCTGTGCCAAGTTCACATCTATGCCCTACTTTAGTCCTACTTACACCATGTTTGGAAGTGAAGCAGTACACCTTACACTAACCATCTGCCTCGGATTCAGTTTGCAGCGATGCGGCAGTCTGAGCAAACGAGCCAGAAATGGACAATAACTCAGAACGGGCATGTGGTATAAAACAGCTCCACTGTCACTCCGAGAGCTGCTCCATATTGAGCTTTTAGACACATACAAGTCTGCTGGCATTTGCAAAAACTACATAGCTACCAATAACGTTGGAACATAATTATATGTTTTTACTTGAGGTGGCTGTAAGCAAACCGGAGGTAATTTAGCCAAAAACAGTTTTTATACATCTCCCAAGACTTGCCCACAATAGGCAGTCATGTCAGATTTCTCTTGCCAGTAAGTGGATGTTAGCAATTCCAGAACTAGACAGATACTATATCACTTTTGTTATTACCCGTAAGAGTAATTACCCATATTACCCATAAGAGTATTACCTATAAGAGCTGTATTATCTAAGTGTTCTCATTCAAAACCAAAAAAGAAGTGTGGCTGAGCCTAGGTAATATTTAAAGATGATTGTGCACACAAATGATAGCATGCACACACACCAGGAAAAGAGTGGGTACAAGAGCTAGGATATACCCAAGTCCTGCATTAGCAGTTAACAAATCTCTATTCTAATTATTGTTTCATGTCTCTACTTTGCTTGATCAGCCTAAACCTTGTCTTCCAGTGATGTGGAAACACAGCTGGAAAACTTCCTTGCAGAGGAATTTGATCTATTTTGACTATTTTCCCAGCAGGCTTGGAAGTGCCAGCTTTGGTCCCCTGACTCAGGTTCTTGCCCACACCTCTGTCTTCTGGCAGAGGCACAAAGACCTGGAAACCTTCTCCTCGCATTGCCAAAATGTTCCTGGGCATTGCAAAGTCCTTCAACACTAGCTAGTGACAAGCCGCGCAAACTCTGGCAGCGTGGCCTGGCAGCAGACGGCTTAGTTTCACTAATGCCCCTTTTCCTTCACGTTCCTCCTTACCTTTTTGACAACAGGCATTACTAGAAAGCAGCTCACAGTAGCAGGAGTGTCCAAACCCTTCTGCGGAGTCTTTAGAGGACACATGCCCTGCAACCCATACACAGAAATCTTCTGGTCCTGTGAAAGAGCACATAAAATTCTATAAATTGCAATCATCTTCCATGCTTTTCATATCTTGATACCCAAACAAGGTCAAATTGGTTCCAAAAACAGTTTTTACTTGTATTTTTTGATATCCAAAGCCTGCATTTCTCTTTGTGTTCCCTGGAGAACATTTGCTTTGTCTGCAGGTAGAAAGCAGGTGCTGCCTTCCCCAGAATGAGCTGTGGGCAGTATATGCATTGTCCAAAAGCCACCAAAATCACCATTTTAGGTTTTATCACCACATCTAAAAGTAGCATTTGACAACCCTGACTCTGGGTTTTTAAAAAAATTTTTAAACTTCTTACAAAAATAAATTAAAGGTATGGGTCCCTCCCCAACCCCAACAAATCCCGAACGTGAAACATGTCATATGTTATTTTGCATTAATCTCTCAGTTCAAGGAAAGCTAGTATTACATTGTATGTGGAATTACACCTGCTCTACACCTCGTAAATCTACTAAACTAACATAGAGCACCCAGCTTGGGGAATAGCAACATATTTCATTTTGTTCAAAAAGATGGATATAAAATGCTTTAAGATTTCTGAATTGTAATTTGTCTATACTTGTTGTTATGAAAAAATAGGAATATTTGAACTTTACCTCAATTTGGGAACAGAAGAAGTCAAAATATCTTATTTTCCTACAGGGAAAAAAGACCTATACTCTCACTCAGTTCCAGCATCCATGCTAGGGCGGGGTGAATTAACCAACACGAATTATTTATTCAGCAAGCATGGCCTTTTTTCCCCTCTCTGAAACACTGAACTTCAGGAACATTTCAATTTGTTTCAGCTATTTTTTGTTTGTTTTGTGTCAGAACCGGCTGACACTTAACACAGTCCTTTTTGATGAGTGGACAGGGGCTCTGAGGGACAAAGCAGCCATGCTCTCTTACTCTTATTTTTTTAGCTGCAGTTTTCCATGGTGAACACAAAACTTGGGTACCCATTTCCCACCAACTGTCAAATCCCTCGGGCCTCTTTCAAAACCCCACCCTTAAACGCATGGTTTCTTTCACTGCTTCCCTTTATCGCTTACAGATAAGGACATTTCCCAGAAGAAACCCTGGGTACAGATATGCTTCAATTCGGAGAGTTTTGCCTTGGAAAGCCGAGGTTCCCACGATCGCTTTGAAGACCAGGAGGCATGATTTTGATCTAGGTATCAGCTAAGGAACAGGCAGAAACAATACACCCCAAGACAGCAGATGCAAAGTCACGCTGCTCATCTGAGACACCCATTGTCTCAAACACTCTTAGCTTTACTAATTTAATAGGCTCTTTCTCTTCATTTGTGTCTCTTCTAACGAGGCCCCTCTTGAGCCAGGCACTGAAGCGCAGGCAACACTCACCTCAGTGGCAGCCCAGAGGGCATTCTGAAATTTTAGTTGGCAGCATAGCTTCATTCCTGGGCAGCTCATCCTCTCCACTTCTATGACTCCTTTCTCTGGATTCACCACCGTGTAGTTTCTGAAAGGAGCAAATAACAATTTCCTATAGCCAACATTCAGCCTGCAAACTGCTGCAGGACGGCACTTGGCACTTTTGGCCAAGCCGTAACACAACCGTCCAGATGTGGACGATGCTGCAAGGCTCCCCACCCCTCCAAATGGTCTTTGTAAAGGAAGAGAAATACAGATGTGCCACGGCTCTTCCTCAGGAGGCAGATAAGCAATTACTTCTGTGAAGATTTAAACCCAGCTATATGACTTTGCGCGGAAATGGATTAGGAGAATTTAAGTGGTCTGTTACTATAATTCAGCTGTGAGACAAACAGCTCCAGCTGAATAGCAGTAATTAATAGCTGGGAGGTCTTAGCCCATCTTGCCCATTAGGTTCTCAAGAGAGTATGTGCTCCTTCTCCAAGTTCACTGCCTCAGTATTATCTGGCTTCATTACTTATTTTAGTACATAAACGGAAGAGCATGATTCTTCCAAATAAGAGCAAAGATCTGTAACCTGATAAAATAATTTATAAATATGACTAATTAATATTTTTGTAGCTAAAAGGATTTTGTTTGTTTAGGGTTTGGGGAAGCTTATTGGGTTTGGGTGTTTGAACAATAACTGGATATTCACAATCACATCTGTGAGCCCCAGATGTTTTACCAACTGTGGCACAAGCAATTACACATGCTGAAATCTGTCACATATAAGTAATTTGTTATTCAGCAGTCTCCAGCAAGTGGATTGTCCAGTCAGGAAGCAGATTCACTGAGATATATTGCTGTGAATATTTGGACAACATCCATGTATTCAAAATACATCTGTGAGCCCCATGTGTTTCACCAGTTTTAGCAGGAATAGTTATACTGTCTGCACTGAACGACTGACCAGGCACCACAAATAGCAAAGCAAATCGTTCATGAACAAATCACGTACCTTTCCCATTAGGTTAATGGTTACAAACAATGAACACATTGATAGAAAATTCAGATCAGTTTGTGAATGTTTCCAAATAAGATTGGGGCTATAAAAATCAGTAACATCCATAAAAATAAACCTAACTAGCCATGGGTCACATGTGGCTGAGCAAAATACCATCATCTCAGTCACAATTTAATAACATTTAAAGCACATGCCTATTCAGTATAGCACACATTTTACTGGCAGTATACACTTGGATGCACACACAGCTTCAGGCATGCGGTTAACTCCTGATGATTTCAATAGGATTTAAGCATGTGCTTAATTGCTTTGCAGAACAGAGATGGAACTGCAGTCTCAATTAGGAAAGGTTTAGTGTTAAATGGCCTCATTAGGAAAGGCAGAACACGTCTGTTCTCATGTGCAAATGCTTCATCCTGTGTGTGTGAATCATTACACTGCCCTAATCTTCTCCTCATATTAACTGAAGCAGAGTTAAGCTCATTAAATATCCTTTATAAAGCAACCACTGTTCCCAATTAAAAGAGTTTGGGAAAACAGTGTTCACCGTATCCTTGGCATTCACCCAAATTCACTTTCACCTTCTTTACCTCCCTCCCAGAGGCATAAGTGAAGACGCTGAAGGATTTTTACTTGAAAAAAGAACAAGAGAAAGAAATTACTACTATGAGCCGTCTCACCTGGTGTCTTCCTTCCCATCCCAGAACACCACAGTGTACTCCTGTCCTTGGGAGCAGAAGAAGGAAGACTGCTTCCCACAGGATAGCAGGTACATAAATGTCGCAAAGGTAGGATCTTTCATCTGTCCTACCACAGAAATGGCCAGTGGACGCTGTTGGGAAAGTAAAAGAGAAAGACATATGTCACACAGGACAGCTGGAGGTCCAGATGAAATAAAAGAATCATAATAATCATTATTTATTAAAGCTAGAGAGCCTAGAAGTAGGACTTCTTTAATAAACACTTCTGCTACTTTCTCAAATCTACACCAAATTCTTATAAATCCCACCTGGTTGGTTCTTAGCATCCTCCATACCCCCCACACTGAAAACAAACCTCTTCTGTACTTCCATGGTTTGGCCTGTGTTTCTCTTACACATTTTATTGATTAATTTCTTCAGGTTTATGAATTTTGGAAGCTGACTCACTGTCATGACGGTGTCTAGCTGTTTGTGAGTCAAACTGACCTTTGTTTGAAGGACAGCAGCTCTGAAATGGCAACTTGCAATTAATGAAAAACATAATGCAGCATAAGCCTTTTCTCATACTTTGAACCCTTTTCTTCCTCATACCGCATTTTATAATCTTGGGGTTTTTGAAGTCTTTGTAGTTACGTTCACAGCATGATACTGTAGCTGTTTCTAGAAATTATGGGTAACGTCTTGCTCTGGTGAAATCAATAGCTTAACTGCCATTGACGTCAAGGGACCTTCATGTCACCGCAGATGTCTAAGGCCAATCTGCCATAGTTTCATTCATAAAACTCTCGATTAAGTCAACAGAAGTTCTGGGCCATATCAGCAGGAGGGGTAAATGGGCAACTGAGCTGTTCTGCTGTACCGAGAGCAAGCCTAGCTCTCCTGCGTGAAGAGGGCTGCTGCCAGATCGCTGTTAGCTACACAATCAGAAAACACTGGTCATGAGGGTTGTCATGTACCTTTTCTGGCTTAGTGTCCCAACACTCCATCATGAGTGCCTGCATCCTATATTGCTGCACCTCTTCTGGCTGCCCAAGAACAGGACGGATCCCTTTAGACAGCTTCTTTGCAATCTGGAGCTGGTGTTGTCCTAGCACAGGCCGCTGACCAGACAGCAGCTCATACAGGACCATCCCATATGAGAACATGTCGACCTAGAGCCAGAAACGGAGAAAAAAAAACAGGGCAAACCTCCCTTGGTGGGTGGAGAGGAGACAAGGAAGGCTATGGTAGGAAAGCTAGTGCTGCATACCATGCACGTATAAGGGAATTCAGCCCCATGCATGAAGCCAGCCACCCACTGCTGTCACGCAAGGGCTGTGCCCACGGATACACCAGAGTTACCTTCTCATCGTAGACTATGCGAGGCCTGATCTCAGGAGCTTGGTAGCCCGGCGTGCCTTCCACGCCAAGCGCGCCTTCGTGGAACGACTGCCGGGAGATTCCGTAGTCAGAGAGTTTGATATTGATGTGCTCTTTGACGTCCAGGGACCACACCAAAATATTGTCCGACTTCAGGTCGCAGAAGATGATGTTCTTCTTATGCAGGTAGGCGAGGCCTGTTACAATCTGATACGCTATCTTGTGTGTCAGCATGTGTCCCAGCGGCACAAAGGAAGACCCTGGCACAAAGGAACAGCCTGTCTTCAGTTCTTGTAATTACAGTAACTGCTTTTTTCTCCCCTTTCTCTTTCTCTTTTAAACTACAGAGAAATAACTAACAACCTTTTAAAACATCACTCAATGCCACAATTTGAAATGACACTGTTTGTGTTACTACTATACACGTCTGACAGTGCTATTAGATTATTTTTTTAAACCCTTTCACTTCTAGACCCCTAAATCTTCTGGTGAAAATTAGTGTTTGACTGGAAGTTGACACAAAGCCAAGGTGCTAAGAGGGTCCGATGGCCTCAACCTATCTTGGAATTAGTGTCATTCATTTGACAGCGACAGAATTACAGATAATTATGAGATAATTTAGAGTGCCAGAGACCCATCTGCAGGAGGAAGAACACAGCATTACCCATGCAGCACTGAAGTGAGATGCACTTCTTATTAATTTGCAGAGAAATTGAAAATCCAGGTCTCCAAAGTAGTTTTGAAAATCCTGAGCATCAATTTTTACTAGGTTCCCAAAGGCACAGTTTAAGAGCAATTCCATCCCTTCCACTTCCCCTAGTCTGGAAAAAAATACCCTTCAGTAAATCAAGCAGTAATTTAAACGTTGTTGACCATTTGTCACTACCATGACTCGGAGAGTGAGCTCTCCCAGGAGGGAGACCCTGTTTTTACCTTTGGAGTTTTCAGACAATACAGTGGTGAGGCTGCCCAGAGGGGCCAGCTCTAGGGCAAAGCAGAGAGGATGGATGCTGATGCCAATGAGGGAGACGATGCAGGGGTGTTGCAGCGAGTGGAGCATGCTAGCCTCCTGGCGAAACTCGGAGAAGTTCTTCATGGCGTCCATGGCTCTCAGGTGTTTCAGCATGGTATCTGGCAAGACACACAAACCCCTTCTCACTCCCCAGCTGAGAAACCAAGTCAGAAACTCTTTGGAAGATGCTAATCACTGAGCAAATGCTGCAGGAGAAAGGTAGCTTGTAGGGTTATGCCAACAGCAAGGCTCTAAGTTGCATCCTCATGTTGATGCATGGGCCACTAACAGACATTGGCTATAAGCAGGATATATACGCTGCCTCAGGAAGCAAGTGCTCCCCTGGTGCTTTAACATCAACCTCGACTGTGTCTGGCACACACTGTTCTCATATATCACCTGGATGATTTTGAAAACTTGTGCTGTGCTTTTTAAAGCAGGCACTCTCTGGGTGTGGATGTCACATTGCAGACCCTTTGGTGGAAGGAGTCTTCCCTATCCTTTGCCAGCTGCCCTGCCAGAAGACAGACCCTTCACAGTAATTGTCCTTCTGCCATGGGACACCACAGGCTGCTCAGGCACGTCTGGTCTTTCCAAAGGTTGTTTGTCACTGAGACAGCAGCTGGCCTCCTCCGCAGCTCAGGGGTTCACTGCATCCTTCCCTGACAAGAATGAGGAAAGTGAGGCACTTTCCCCTTTCCTTTGCCCGTGGACTGAGGCTCTGCTGGAAACCTGTGCTCAACGGCCGGCACGTGCGGTACGAGAGCTTGTCCCTGCCTGGAGGAGCTGGCTGGCTGAGAAGGATTTCAATTTGCTTTCTGTAGCTGCTAGTACAGATGGAGTAAAAGACTTATTCAAAGGTGGAGACCCACAAGTCCTTAGTGCAAATCCATGCAAATCCACACTTCTCATTGCCAAATAGCTTGGGAACAGGAGATGAAATCTTGCCTCCCACCCCAGTCAAGAGCTCTGCCTTGGCACCCTATGAGTCCACCCATTGACCTGCAGGAGAGAAGCTCCCTGCAGTGCCAATGACCTTCATCGCTACAAGTACTTTCGTGAAGGACTCTTTAAGATGCATCCTCCTCCTCCATGGAAACACATCAATTTTGCTATATATTTCAAACCTGTATTTAAACAGGTGCTGCCAGCACTTCGGAGAGCGAAGGCTCTTTGGTCTTAGCTTGGGATCACAGGCTGCAAGAGCCGATTCCCAACACCAATTCTGTGTACTGTACCTGCAGCTGAAGTGGGAGAACCCTTGCATTTTTTAATCTGAAATCTCTTCACAGCCACCGGTTTTCCTTGGTATCGTGCCCGATATATAACGGTCCCACTTCCACCCTGGCCAAGAACGTTGTTTTCATTTTCACTGCATTCCAGTTTGCTATTTTCCAGGAACAGTCTGCCAAAAAGAGTTTGGAGCTTTTTAATTAAGAGGAAAGTTTCAAAGACACTGTAAATTCATGTTTTTAACGTGACTTCCATTTTCACAAATCCCTAATAGGTTCTTGTCTTATCTGCTGAGAGGACTGGATCACCTAAACTACCTTGGTCGTCTCAATGTACTCTATGCTGGCTCGTGTACAACAGACCTCTTGCAGAAAAACGTAAGTCAGGCAAATAAGCAAAAAAGGATTTTTACTGCGGCAATTTATCCCACAAGAATCAAACAGATCTGGAAAGCACATAAGGTCCTTTTCCAAGCAGATGACACAGGTACAGGTATTTCTATCATTTATCTGTATTAACGATTTTTTTGCTTCATTTACCTCCTGTTCCTCTTTTCTCTACTGAGGCAGGGCAGGATGTTTATGAACAGCCCCACACTCTGAAACCTGATTATTCAAATCAGCTTACTGTTCCCAGGCTGCAATTCATCATTTCCCCACTCTTCCAGAGACTACTTTTACAGCTGTTCACACTTCAAACATCTCCACTAGCCTCGCACCCATCAAATAAATCTCTAGGAGACAGCACTGCGAGGAGGGCTGTCGTGACGAGCCGATGGGGTGTTTGCCCAGTAAAATGACCCCAAGAAAGGAACAGGGGCCAGTGGGAGCACAGAAAGCTCCAACAGGACACAGTTTGATCTAGAGGTCTCATGGCTCTGCACTGGGCACGGAAAGGTCTGAGAGAGTGTGAACCAAAAGAGACATTGGTCTCCTGTCCTGGCTGCTGTCAGGAGGTCTCTTCCTCTACACACTAAGTAATAAGGGGTATAAGACTGAACCCATCTGGGAATGCAGTTAAGCAGCTTAAAGATTTGGCAGTGCTGCTATGGGTAGGGAAGAGCTGTTTCAGCTGTTCAGGACTGCCACACTACTACAACACATCCAACAGCCCTCAGCCGAGCAGGAGCCTTGACTCAATGTGAATTCTCTAGTGGTGTCTATATAAATTCACTCACCTACAGGCTCTTCAAAACTAAAGGCAATTTCGGTGCCAATCTTGTGATGCAGCAGCACTTCCTTTTGGTTTTGCCATATTAAAATCTCCTTTCTGGGATCCCAGAAAGACTCCCAACTACAGAAAGCTCTGGCCAGAGTACTGGGCAATGCAGGACAGCTGCAGCTTTAAAAAGGGACTTTCACATTGCACCACAGTAATCTCAAAGGACCCCCTGAAGTGATGACTCGGGTCAGCACGCAGCGATTGTCTAAGCAAGTGTGCTGACCACCAGGAGTGCAGTTTAGGATGAATTGCTAGAGCAGGGATTGAGAGCGGATGAATTTGTTTCCTGTGGTCAGTATGTTCCTCTAGCAGAGATGACTTAGGAAAAAAATCCAACCAAATTACATAGGTACACTGAAACTTAACCAAAGGCTATCACTTAACATTACCTGGCAGGAAAATCAGTCATGAAAAGCTCTGGGACCAGCTCTTGGAGAGAAACGGGGATGTCAGGGTGGTTAGGACATGTGATGTAATCCAGTTCAATGGCAGTCAGGACACAGTCCTCCATGTTAAAGTACTGCACGTCCTCTGCCTTCTCACCACACTCGTTCTCCTCCGGCTTGGAAGCTGCACAGATGTGGCAGGGCACATACTGTTCCATCAGCAACGTGCCATCACTCTCGGTGGCTGTGAGTGCTTCAAAGCAAGCAAGCAAACAGAAAACAACGTAACCCACACAAACTGAGAAAGCACAACAGCTCCTAGCGCATTCAAATGTCTACAGTCACTACCTGGATCCACTGGCTGAAAATGGTCACACTCACGAAGGCAGCAGTTTACGGCAGTGTATTGACTGGAATAAGAAAATAGCTTTTTGCAAAGTATGCACAGATAGCAAGAACAGTACTGAGGAGACAGGACTGTTGGCATAACTTAACAGCTACTCTGCTTTGGTCACAGGGAATGCACAGGCTTGAGAAGAAAATATATTCAGCACCAGTAGAAATTAAAAGGATATGAATAAAGCCTTGGAGAAAACCTCCTGCTTGCTGGGTGTCTGTGTGTGAACTGCATATAGGGATCACTGCGTATCCTGAAGGGCATGACCGTGCAGTAGAAGGATGGCAGCTGTGAGGCTGCCTAGGAGCCCCAACCACGTCTGCTTTGCAGACTGCAAGCTGCCAGATGGCTTCAGGCGGAGAGCAGGCATGGGAACGGGAACGGGAGTGGACTGGGAGGCACGGCACGCTGCGCTCAGGCTAAATGCTTCACGTGCAGGCTAGGAGTAAGCACTCACCTGCAGCACCCAACTTAGGAACACAGTTACTGTGGGCTCCCTCATGGGCAATGTCTTCAGCCCCTCCGGGGGAAATGTGGATTCTACCAAGACTAAACCTTTGGGAGGTTCACACCTCTCCCACTAACTACAGAGGGGTTTTGTGGTGACAGGGTCTGTTAAATGCCTACAATTAGGCAGGGTGAACACAGGCTGTAGCCTTTGAAGTCATGACTCTTCTCAAGCTTCAGTGATTAACGTTATCATTATTTTAATCCGAAGGCAAATAAAATCTTCTTTTATCTTCATAACATGCAGAACATGAATATATGAGAGTGCACAACTGTTTCCTCCAGAGAGCCTCCAATTAAGAGATTTTGGCACTGTTTTCTAGACCAGTGTGGGACGACAAAGAACACTTCAGATTTTGTTTTGGTTTTAAACAAAGTGTATTGGGGTTGCAAACAGCCCACTGGGTAACAGCAGGATCTGTGCTGATCACAGGAAAAACAACTGCAGGAGTCAAGGAAGTTACCTTGGCACAGAGTCCTTGGTATCATATTCACTCATGCCTCCCACATCACAATTTTATAAATTATAGGGTGTTAGAAATGGTGGGCAAATGCTGACCCCAGCTGATGCCAAAATGAATTCTGCCATCAAGGGACAGTGCCAAGTAGTTTGGGCCAAATCCTGTGCCTGCTATGAGCACTGGAAGAGTCTCTTGAACTCCTACAGAAGCAGGTCCTGTTTGAACTGTAGTATTTCACCTGGGCTTGCTGTGACTGACAGACTGAAAGACACAATGTCTAGACCAAGGTGTGCTGGCAAATGATCTGTCTGCAGGTTATCAGCATTTCTCAGACTTTATTGGCTTGAAACTGTCAGAGCCTGAGGGGTCTTCAATTAACACACAATATTGTGTGCCTGGAGAGCTCTGTCAAAGAACCTTCTGTTAAAAAGACATAATACTGCACAGAAAATTACAGTAGTTCTCTTACCAGGAAACCACTGGTCTATCAAAGAGTTGACATGATCTGTGATGAACGCCATTGCTGAAAAGTCTCTCACTTCTGACTGGCAAATTATTTTAATTCCACCACTTTTTTTCTTTTTCCAGTTCACATCAGAAGACTCGACACTGTGTAAGAAAGCCAAAAGACATGAAGCTTTTGTGAAGTATCAGTGTCAACAAACTTTCTTTCTCACAGGAAACCTGAGTTACATAATAACACATAGTTCAGAAGTAATCAAAATAAAAAGCAATCTAGCTTTGAGGATGATTTTCAATTCCGTCTGTTCTGCAAATGACTTTCAGAAGAGAATTCTTGCACAGAAATGCTGGTTGCTTACAATGGGTAAATGCTACCGAAGGTCAGACCCAGAGAAAACTCTGGCCTAAGTGAACTGATTATGATGGAGATTTTTGACAGAAATGCCCCATACAGAATGATGGAGGGTTAGGAGTTTTAAAAATCGGTAATAAAACTCCAGTGGCATAATAATAATAATAACAACACAACTTCCAAAAACTGTTTGGAAAAGTTTATGGACATAATGTTTGTGCAATTCCCACCAAAAAAAAAAAAAAAAGCTTTAATACAAAGAGCCAAGTTCCGTAACTCCCTGAAGTACATGGGGAGATAGGAGTATGACCACCACCATGGTCCGCAATTAAAGATTCCAGCCTGTGATTTGCAATTTCTGGGTCCAAGCCTCTACTCAGCTGCAGACTGATTAGATGAACTCAGGAAAGTCACTGTGCCCTTCTGGTCTCCAACCATGCAACAGCACCAATGGTTCCTCCCTACCTTGCCAGGGACTGGAAGAGAAAATGCATCTGCAGATACTACAAAGATGAAAGTCTTACGTGGCTGCCTACTCTGCATTTGTGAAAGAACATGGACAGCAGGTTTTCTCCAGGCTTGCAGCCAGCAGACACTCTGCCTTGGCCAGCTTAAACCAGTTAGCCATAGTCCCTGTTGCATGCAGTCTGATAGCACAGAAGCACCTCCATTGATCTGGATTACTGCCACACAGTGGTGAAGTTTTAGGATTCAGTGGACAACTCATTGACATAAGGAAATCTTTGCATGTGAAAATGCATGATTTTACGCTGGCAAAGAGTTCTGCTCCAAATATCGCTTTCCGTTTTCAGGCCTCTTTAAATTTGTGGCTGCAATAACACATAAGGTTGATATATTGAGAACTGCCAAACAATCAGTTATTCATCATTTTTGTCACCAGTTGTTACCAGATGAGTTATGTCTATTAGAAGAGCCTCCTCTTCTACTGATGAGTGAGCATATAGCATGAGTCAGGCCCATTCATTTCCATTCAGATGATGTGTTTCATACACTCTATTAGTCCCCTGTCATGCATGCTGCATTACGAACACAAATTACCTAAGATAGCCTCCATCAAAGGTAACGAACAGACCTTCCTGCCAGTAAACAGTGTGAGTCCTTTTGACTCGGAACGTGCTGCAGCGGTTCCTTTGGGTGCCTGTGAAGCTGTAGATGGTCACCTTTTTGTTTCTTGTCTTGGTGTTCTTCTTGTTTTCAAAAAGCTGAAACAAGCATAAAAGCACGAAAATCATTAAATTATTGAAATTTCTCATAAGGATGTCGTTTTAATCAAGCAATAAGATGACTTCTTTTTTTGGCTTTCACAGGTGCTATCATATGTCTTCCATTAAAGAGTGACTTGTGCTCATAAAAAAATTTTGCGATGGAATGAAAATACACGCAGTAAAAGTTGGTTTTGCAGCAATGGAAATATTTTTCATGCCACTCAAAAAGGAACAATTTCATATCAGTGAACAAAGTTAATTCTATAACTGTGACATTTGTTATATGAATTCTGCATTTGCAAAAGTCTTATAAACCTGAAGAAGAGCTAAATGTTCTAGTGAATGATTAAGTCTGCCCTCAATGTAGAGAGTTAACTTTTCCACCTGTTTCAGTGGGAGGAAGATGGCTTTTCTCCAAGACACTTCAAACCAGCACTTAGAGCAAAATGTATTTTTGTTTTAAAACCAAAGACTTAATCTGCAGAACTCCACTGTACTCATTGCTCTAACGCTTATTTGTCTGCAGACGGGTCTGACACCTGGGATCCTTTCCATTCACTTCAGTGAGGACTGGATGAGGTCCCTAGCAAAGGTGCTCTAGGGTTATGTAGTGCCCATGAGAATGTAAGCTAGGGGTTGCCAAGACAGCCCGTTAAAACAGGTAAAGTTATTACATGGTTTGAGAAGCCTGGAACACAGAGGACCTTCCAAAACCAGGTATCATGTTTTCCATGTTCTGTACATCAACGACAGAACACAGTTTAAATGGATAGCTGTTAAGCAGATACCACGGTAGTACTAAAAATACTTTGCAGGTATTTATTACAGTTTCCAGCAGGGCTATGTTTTCGGATGTAAGCTGCTGCAAAAATATGTCTGTAACAACATTAAAATTCACTTAGCTTTCAGAACCTTACAAACACTACTTTAATGATATGCATACCACTTGCACTAATAGGGTGCCTGCTTGCACTCATTATCCCATTAAGGCAACAGTCCCGTAATTTTCTTCTCATTTAAACCCATCTAGATTCAGATAGCTGACTTTGGTGGAGCTATTCCAGATCTCCACTGGCAAACAACGTGAGCAGAGTCTGGCCCAGAGGAACAGTCACGGACAACAGCCGCAGGCAGAACTCCAATTACTTGTAATTGGAAGATGCTGGAGGTACCGAGACCTTCCAGGGGATCATGGAGGCTGTGGAGAATGCAGGCTTTCTTCCCCAGTGCCAATTTGCTGTTCTAAATGACACGTACTGTGAAAACAGAATCAGATTTTGATTGCAGAGTCTCATCTCTCCCTATTTACTCAAATAATGTTATTGAAGTATGCGACTGAAGCAAGCTGGATGTAAAGAGACACCCACTTACGCTTATATTGAACAACAACTTTGGCTGTCTTCATTTGCTTGCAGAGAGATACAGTAACCTACCTGGAGGTCCATCTCCGCCAGGCTAATTAACATTCGGGCTATGAATCTTTGCCAAAAGCCAACTGGGACAAAACTCATCTTGAAGACCCTTTGGACTGTGTTTGCGGTCTGGTGGCAGAGCCCATGGATATCTAATGCTGGCTTGGTAGGAAGCAGATGAGGGAGGAGGTAGCTGAAACACATCAAATTCAACAGCTCAAATTTTAGCTACAGCTTGTAACAGTGAGTACATTGTTACTGGATAATAAGGCGATTCAGTCTCCAAAGAGATTTTTAATGGCACAGCCTACTGCATATAAAAAAGCTTTTAGACTAAAGGCACTGCAGCAATACATGGAGAAATTAATTTACACTATGGAAGCAAGCAGAGGCAAAACAGACATTACATAATTCAGCCAGGGCTATTGGACAGGGTTAAAATTGATGTAATGAGCAGGACATTTGTGTAATCACAAATTAAATGCATTAAAATATAAGAGTCATTAGAACAGCTGTCATGTTGGGACTCATTTTTGGTATCTTTACTACTCTGCCCTGGTAGTAAGCAGAGATTTACAGCTGTGCTCCTGCGTGGAACGGAAGATAAATGCAAAAACAACATACAGCAGCTCAGCTTCAGTAAGCCCAGAAGGTGGGGCGAGGAGGTGTCGTGGGAGGTGGCAATGAGGCAGTTACAGGCTGCAGGGCCTAGACTGCTCTGGCTCTCATCCCAGTCCCAGCATGAGAGCATCTTATGGGTCAACATGACAGGGTTTCCTGCTGCACCATACTGCAGCTGATGGCCTCCCTACCACATCCCTGACAAACTCCTAGGGCAAGAGCTCACTTTGCCAGACTGATGCCAGCAGAGATATCACTTGTCTTGCTCAGTCTCCTCCTGCAATCAGGTTATTAGGTTCTTTGCCCAAGTGTGGAGGAGACTCGGTGCTGTCCGAGTCTGACTGGTCAGAAGTAAAAGAGCTACGCTGGTGTAAAGGACAACAAAGTTTTCAAGTTATTTTCAGATGTCCCAGTAAGCACAGAATATTCATTTGTCCTGCTCTTTAGCATTTGGGAAGCTAAAATCTTTTGGAAGACCAGAACTGTTTTGAAAACTTTGAGCTTATGGCTTTCAATACCTGCCAATAAATCTCTTGACACTGATACTCTTCTGTACCAAATACATTCCAAGATGCCTATACGATCAAAAATCTTATTTGCTTATAAACAGAAACACTGCTGTTTTATCAGCGTTGAGCCTGAGAAAATGTGTCGGCATCTGGGGCTCATCATTGATGGGCATAATGACAGCAATGAGGCATATGGCCAAGGGACTTGACCAAAATAACAGTGGCAGGGACTAGACACACAACTAGAACTAATGCTGGGTGCAAATCCAATGCTTTAAGCCTATCACATTTTCTCTCTAGCAGCTGCAGTATTCTGTAAAACCTGAAATATCAGCTCAGGAAAACCAGCCATCACTAGACAACAGCTCTCTCCATATGTCACAGTCCATAACATCTGATGACATTTTACATGATCGAATTATCCGTTCCATGAAACATCTTTGGAATGTAAAACTGATAAAAATTTTTCTTCCCTTATAAATTACAGTAAGAATGGTCATACTTTCAACCCTATTTCAACAAGCAGAACAAAGCTAAATTACATGCACCTTAGGCAGAAAAGTGGAGTGCATCAAACTAAAAGTTCTTGCTCTATAAAGGTAGTGGATGCATTGTATGACAGCCAATAAAGTCTCCTCAGCACATCCAAGAAAGTGTCTAGGAGTATAAGAAGGCCAGTGAGGCCCTTCTGGACCACAACTATATAGTGGATTATAATACAGATGGTGATTCGATGCTCTTGAACAACAGCCAATGCAAATTTTGAAAATATGTGAAACATGCCCCCATCCACCTTTTCAGAACAGAAACTGGCAGCTGCTTTCTCTACTGACTGCACAGAAAGCCTATCTGGCAATCTAGACAATAATTGCAGAAGCACAGTAACAAATAACTGCTCTGTGTCTGGCTAGTAGATTAAATTAATCCAACCTGCTATAGCTACAGTCCATCAGTGGGAAGAATATTCTGCTAATGTGGCTTGGATCACTCTAAAAAAGATTGGGCAGGCCATGAAAAAGCAGTTTCCTTGTTCCCGAGGCACAGACAATGTAATTGCCTTGGAGAAAAATGGCAGATAGTGACAAGGAGTCCAAAAGGCATTTTGGACTAAGCAGAAACATTGCTGCTTTATCTGTGTTAAGCCTGAGAAAATTTGTTGGCATCCGGGACTGGATAAGTGACAGGCATAATGACAGCACAGAGAATGCTGCACTTGTGCTGGCATTCAGAGCTCCCGAGAGGCTCAGGGCGATGCAGCCATGCTGTCCTGGAAGGGCAAGGAAGTGAAATGCAAATGCCACATCAAAAGTGTAATACAACTATGGTTTCACCGTTAACGCAACAACAGGCTGTCGCCAAGCAGATGGGAGAGAGAAAAATAGCAGGGAACTCTGCCCAGAGGAAAACGAGATCGGGGGGCAGGGGGGAGGAGGACTCATTAACATTTAAAGAGAATGAGGTTTCCTAGACCATTTCTAGAAAAACGATTGATCAACACCTATTGAGGCTAAAAATTAAGAAAATCGCATTGCTACTGAAGCTACACTTTCCTGATTTCACTAGAAATAAAATACTACTACTTTCAGGGCTGACATAATTATTGATTACCCAAAGTTTTCTGCCATACTCTGGAGTGAGGATCTTTCACTGGAAACAGATGACTCCAGCCCATCTGTATTTCAGGCCCGGCAACCGCGAGTGTCACATCCCCTCTCAGCTGCAGCTGTGCCAGCTAAGTGCTTACAGCTTCCACCTGCTCATCGCCACATCCCTGCCGGTGTCACTGCCCCTCCGTGCTGGTGGCTGAGCCTGTCACCAGCCTCAATGCACCAAGTGGACAAAGACCTGCTTTGGAAAGTTTTCAGACTAGCTTGTTTGGACCAAAGGATGTTCATGCCAGGAAATATAGCCCAAATGGATGGGTGCCTTCCATTATACTGTTTAATGCACTCAAATATTTTCTCATAGCAAGATCCTTGTCAAGACAACCGCTTAAAGTGACAAAACCTGTTAACATCTGCTGATTAAATGGCCATTTTTCTCCAGCCTGCCTAAGCTTCTCTAATTATCAACATACCTGTTATTGGCCACAGGCAGTGCAATTTCAAACTTGGCCAAGAACTGGAAGTACTGCTCTTCGGTTTGCTCAGTGAAGCCCGTCCCAACCAGCAGCATCCTGAGATCCTCTGCTCTGATGACTCCATTCTTAGCTACAGACTTGGAGCTCTTGATGTTGAAAATCCTCTGTAGACACTCCGAGAGCCAGACGGGGTCAAGGAAGTAGAGGTTTCTCAGGCCATGGCTTGTGTCTGGGAAATGCAGTAGTGTACCCGTTTCTATGAGAAAATTAATTGCTGCAAAAAATAAAGAATTGTAGATTAACAATAGACCAGCATTAGGAAACCACAGTGTGGATGAATAAGATTATGAGGCAGTCTGTGCAGTTTTATGCATACCAGATATAGCCAGCACGTAGCCAAGCCAAGAGAGTAACATTTATCTGAGGAGTGCTGCTATCTGGCACTCCACTTGTTAAACCCACATCTCACTGCTTCACAGTCAGTATTTCTGTCCCCATCACACCTCCCCTTTACCCTCCTCCTCCATCCTCACAGGAAAGGGCTTTCCCTGGCTCCTGCAGAGCAAGGCCTCCGTAAAGATCACAGGACTGGGGCCCTACAGAGAAGACAGCCTTGAAACTATGGCAACCCTCATTCTTCACAGAGCAGAAATAAAATCAGACAAAGCTTGTTTAAAAAAAAAAAATAGTAGCCTCAGACCATCCTAGAAACTTCCCAGCCCTCTCCCCAAAGCCCCATTACTAATTTTATATATATCTTACCAATTTCCAAAGTGACCTCTACTCAGGTGTAGAGCATTCTCTAACTGTTTTTTTGCACAGCAATTATCTTGTGGGCTTTTTTCCCCCCAATTTTTATTATTCAGGGAGTATTCCAATTGGTCACACATTTCCAAGAAATTTCTGGTCTGCTCTGACCTACCAGTTTGCAAGTCTTCATAGTCTTTGATATCATTTCCAGGCGTTTGCTCAATGATCAGTTCTATTTGTCTGTCTGTTAAATACTGTACATCATCGTTCTGACTTCTTCTATGCTGTTCTGCAAGGACAGCTTCTTGAAGACTAAGGTAACTTCTTGGTATCTGCAAGCCATGTGAGAAAAATAGCAGGATCAATATCAGACGGCAATCGCTCTGCTGGAGATCAACTGGCTAAGTCATCTCCCCTTTACCAGGGATCTTACAGTGCTGTCTTTTCCCAAAGCCAGATAGCCATCTTATATACTTCACATGCCTCCTGCATCAACAATACCTCCTAAAGTTCACCTCCCAATCCAAAACCAAGCCCCAAAAAAGCCCCCCTTTGGTAAGGATCACCACTAGAAAGCACAGTTCTCACCAATCTCCCTGCAAGTTTCTGTGAGCAAATTGAGCTGCCGATGTCCTTCATGTTGCAAGTGACATGAAAAATCAGCTGTCGGAGTCCATCGAGGCCTTCCAGAGTCTTACATGAGAGCTCACTGCAAAAGTCATGCAAGGGTGAAGATTATCAAACCTTATCGGCACACTGGCTTCCTTTCCAGGCTCACTTTCTCTTATCAGTAACTTTAAATTTCCTGTGCCAGATGAATGGGAAGAAGGCTGTCAGTGAGCATTTTTAGCTTTGGAGAAAAATACAAAGAAGCCTGGAAAGGATATATTAGGCCAACCTCTGCTCTGCTGCCTTCATTCACTGTGCACTGCTCTTCTATCCCCTATGTACCGTGATCTCTGGGGACTTCCCTGGCAGACTGACCAAAGTCATCACCTTTTTTCCCTTCAGTGCTGCACACATCCTGGAAGGGACTGCAGGAAGGAGGAAAACACCGTGCTCCGGCAATTGCTGGAGTTGAATCCAGTTCTCCCCACCTCAGATCAAAGAGGCACGATGATGACTACCAGACACCTTTTCCCACCCTCATTCTGGCCCTTGCTCAGCTGGGTCCTGTGATCTAGGAATTGAAGCTTACATCCTAAAAGCTGGCCTTCATCATCTCTTTAACAGCTAAAAAGCTGCTCTCTCCAGCTCCTACTATTTTTGGTCTTTTTGTGGGCTGGATAAGAACGGTTCTCTTCCACTTTCCCCAACAAAGGGTCTTTCTAACTGATCCTACACATGTTCCCATGGCAGACAGAAAATACTTTTCTAAAGCAATATGCTTTATCTTAAAACTCAGCCATCAGTGGCACTGGGAAGCGTGAACTCACTGGGATGTTGGAGGACCAGCACTGATAAAAGCACCCTGGGCTCACCCACATAAGGCTTTCACAAAACACGCTCCTCGCGCTCCTCCGGCTGCCCAGAGCACTGCTCAGAGGAGCCCCATCCAGAGGGACAATGGGGTGTGAAGGAAAGGCACGGGAGGCAGGAGGTAGGAAATCAGGCACAACTCTAACTGGAAGGAAATGCAGGGGGAAAGGAAGGTGAAGAAGGGGAATGTGCAGGATGTGGGGCAGGGGGAAAGAAAGTCCCCTTGAGAAAGAATGATTGAGATCATGGTAGGATGCTCTGTGGTGGGAAAAGAGGCTTGAGGAGACCGAGGCACAAAGCTTTCTCTTTCTCACTGTGAGTCTCCACGCCTCACACTGCATCCCTGGTACTCCTCCTAACGGGAAAGAGCCAGCTGGGATGCCCAACGCAGCGCTTGCGTCTGCAGAACAGAGCGTGGGAGGCCTCCTGATGACTTTGCCAGGCAGCAGATGCGAAGATCTGGGGACATTGCAGCACCCTTCTTTACTTGCCAGCTGCCACCTGCTCTTGCCCCAGGCGTTGGCGATTTCACACTGTTTGGTGCCAGCCTGCTGCATCCATGCTCCCCTTGTGCTGTGCACTCCCTTGGCTGACAGACCTGCTTCTTTCCCAGCCAGAGAAGCCTCCTCTCCCCAAGGGCGTTCTCCATCAGCCGAAGGGAGGGAGCGGCATCAGACTCCATGGCCTGACTGACACCGATGTTCCAGACAGCACCACCCCTCCTTTATCACACCCGGAGAATTCAGATGGCACAGGTTTGGACTGCTGGGGGCTCAGGGGGCTAACCCACTCCTCACCCTGCCAACACTGCCACGTGAGCTGCGTTCTCACGTCAGGTAGCAAGAGGTTCCCATGCAGCCTCCCCTTAACAAACCCCACAGCACCCACCCTGTAACAGTCGTGCTCTCAAGCTTTGCAGCATTAATTACTCAATCTGTACCTTCTCTCCTTGTGACTAATAAACTCTATCGCCATTTAATGGTGAGAAACCTGAGTGGAGCAGGAGCATTAAAACAGGCTGGCCAAGGTCATGACTTTAGCGCTTCCAGCTCTCAGACCCATGATCAGACCCTCGAGCAACACTGAACTTCTCTCTGATTATACTACATTATCTCAGTCAAAAATAGATGAAATGCAATGCTGACGAGTCTTTAAATCAGTTCCGTTGCCAAGGAGATCAAGTATTATAAAAT
This sequence comes from Mycteria americana, assembly GCF_035582795.1. Taxonomy (NCBI): domain Eukaryota; kingdom Metazoa; phylum Chordata; class Aves; order Ciconiiformes; family Ciconiidae; genus Mycteria; species Mycteria americana. The sequence goes on along the minus strand of NC_134370.1, from coordinate 67,290,419 downwards.
TGTTTAAAGTGACATAAAATAGAGTGACTGAGCTTCATAAAGGCACAAGTACTTACTGTAGGTGCTTGAATGTGATATCGGGGAAGCCGGTTGCTCTGGATCCAGAGGGAGACCGACAGAGAGCCAAGACATATGCCCTCAGAGTTGCTATCCTCTCAACACGGAATTTAGTTTCAATTAAATCAAGGTGCGTTCCTACCACTAACACCGCTGAATTTGGAGCTTTGGCCTGTAAGAGAAAACACTGACAATGAGCTCATCCAGATTACGTCATGGTAAATTCAGTGAGGACATGTGAAAAGTATAATATTTAAGAGAAGGCAGTCATATAAATTAATAAAATGGAATATATACATAAAATAGAGGCAACCTGTCATGGCAGCTTGACAACAGCAACAAGTGGTCTGGGTATTACAGAAGTTCTCCTGCAGAATATGGCTTAATCATCTGCTACTACTGCAGAGCAGGAAACTGTCAGTTTGGGTTTATTACATCAGGGCTTACCATAAAGGGAGTTGCCATGTGGTATTAAGTTGCTACGAGTCAGCTAAATGATGGGAACTATGTCCTCCCAGACAAAGGAAAAGAAGTTAGCTTAACCTGTAGCTAGAAGATCTAACTTTGATATCCTGAAGAAGGCCAGCTACACTCCAGAATGGACACCTGGGGAAGTTATACAAACTTTTTCACTGGAGGTATATGGAGAGGTGAGATAAGCTGCTAGAAATGTCTGAATCTACTTAATCCTGAATCAGTGCAAAGGAATGGATTAGATGATCTCATGGTTTCTTCCAACCCTTCCACGATTCTCTTACAGGACTGGAACGTATCCTGATTTCAGGGAACATGCTACAAAATACAATGGGATTGCACAGGCTTAAGTAGGGATCAGCCTGCTGATCCAAATGACTTTGACCACAGAAGAAAATTCAGGTGCAGAAATATATGCTTATTTGCAGTCGATCCATTTCTCTCTTGCAATGCCCACTGAAATCTCAAACCTGAATGACACCAAACTTGAACCCTGTGCAGACACAGCAATGATGGCTGTACTAAGTCAGACCAAAGGGCCCACTTGGCCCAATATTCTGCCTGGAGGCTAATGAAGAGTAAGCATATAGAGATTTTCGCTGGTGTGTTCTCCCAGTATCCAGCAGCCTGCAGCTCACCAACTTCCTGAGCATGAGGCGGTATCTCTGAATTAATAACATTTGATGGATTTTTCTTCCACCAGTCTGTTTTTTCAACTTCTGACACCCAGAGCACATTGTAGTTCCAATAAATTCCACAGGTTAGTGACCTGTTGTGTTTAGGATAGTTCCTATTGTTTGTTTCAAAGCCACCATCTCATTATTTCATTTGATCTCTCCTAATTCTTCTATTATAAAAGATCATGAACAAAGACTCCCTTGTGGTTTCCTCCTTACCCCTGGTAAGTCTACATGCGGCCCTCCTCATTTGCCTTTTTCCCAAGCTGAAGAGGCCTAATCTATTTAATTGCTGTGCACTCAGAAACTTTTCCATACTTTTAACCATGATCATCTTTCTCTGTATCTCTTCTGATGCTACTATGTGCTTACTGGGATGTATTAAGGACACAGGCACATCATACACTTTTGAAATATCATCATTATGCTTTCGGCTTTGTTACCTAGTTTGGGTTTTTGATTGCTGCTGACCATTAAGCTAGTATTTTTGTAATGTCAAGATGTTTCTTTTTTGAGAGGCACTAGCTTAGAGCCCATTTCTGTGTATGTAACATTAAGACAGATATCAAATAATAAACATTTAGAAAAAATTATGAACATGGTATTATAAAAATCATTGAACACCAATGAATTCACTGCAGCTCTGACTCTCAGCTGAGAGCTGTCTGGGAGATACTCTCTAGCTTACCTGAATCTAAAGTGTTAAAAACATAACCTCAAGACTAATGTGTGCCTAGCCCACACAAGAAAGAAAATGCTTCAAACCCCCCTCGGAGCACAGTGTGGTCAAACACTAATTCCAAAATAAGTATGTTCAGCCATACTTAGCAAGGGTTTATAAACCTGCTTTTGTTTCGTTCTCTGATGCGTGTGAGGGAGAACAAAGCAAATGATAAATTTAAACCATTAAATATAGCGATACGCCTACAGCACAATGGAAAATTAATTCCAAAAGCTATGCAAAATTCATAGCTTGTGGAGTTTTTAAAAGCAGACCAAAAAGAATCTGTAATATCACATATCCGTGTGCTGAGCTACTACTTGATAAATAGATACCCCAGAGTCCACCAGTGACTTCTTACCTCAATGTTCAGCAACCAGAACTGTAAGTTTGCCACAGCTTCTTCCCCCAGCGCCAAGTTCCATACCACTATGTACAATGCTTTGTCTGTGAAGAAACACTGATTGACTGTAGACATGCTTGCTGGGCCTCCGATATCCCAGACATTGAACTCCACTGAATCAACCTACTTAGACAAAGAGAAGTGTTCAAATCAAACGGTTGCAGTAAATCACGGGGAGATAATAGCCGAAGTATAAACCTACGCCTGCATAATGTATGACACAAGAAGGGTTTCAATGTCGTAATTGTGCCTCCAGGAAAGAAAAATCAACAAGCAATTGTTAAGCATGGCTACTACTTCCCCACAGGAAATCAAGACTAATTACTTGCTGCTAAAATGATAGAGGTGCCCTTGATGCTGGTAAATCTCCAGTTAATGCTGTGGATCCTCCAGCACAAACAAGGGTCTCATTCTGAGCCCTGTATTTCACTGCATCTTGAATAGAAACTGTTTCATCCTTGTCTGTGCCACACTCAACAGGACTGTTGAAGCTACTTATCTGCCACTGCTGTGGGGAACAGGAAACCCCCTGCTGAAATCACTTCCACTGAACTCAGCCCTAACTGAGCCAAACAGAATATAGATGCTCAGGAGATGGGAAACTTCTCAAGCCTTTCATAAACACCTCCTGCACGTTGCTCAGAGGCTTCTGACGTGTGTGTCACACCAGAGATGGGCCAGAATTAGAGCTATGGTAAAGCAGACTCACTGATTTTTGTGGGAATGTGTGAATGCAGGCCTCTCTAGCTCTGTCTCTCTTCCAAGTATCTTGGCATCCGTTCCTCCGTGCAGCCCCACAACAGCACTAAGAGGGAGCGTGGCTCTCCGCTTAAATGGTATTCAGGCTCCCAGTTGCAGTAGAGAGCACCTACGTGGCTTGGAAGCTCTGTCCCTAGATCACTTGGCCCTGCCTGTGACTGAGCAGGAAATGAAACCCTGCCCCAGGCACCATCCTCAGAGCATCATGTAACACCGAGTGGGCTCTGTTTACTGGTCCAGGTCCAAGTACTGACTGATCCCACATGACAAGTTATCCTATGAGATTTCAGCAAGGAGCTAAGTACCTCAGTAGGGCTCTGATCTCCTAGCATAATCTCCTAGCATAGTCTCAGTTTGAAGTCTCCCAGAAACAGCTGGAAGAACTTCCATATTGTTTAAACCAAGCCCTAGCTAGCACCAGGACTGCTTTGTTCATCCAAAAGACCTTCAGCTGTGGGTGCTTGTACGGAGAGACAGAGACTCAGAGGTAGGGACAAAAGCCCATGCAGCATCTTGATCCCACTCCAGGTCTCTGACGCTGTCTAAGGTTTTTATTTTATTTAATTGCTCGTCAACACAAAATGCACACAAATCCCTTCTCCCACCAAAGTCTTCTCTTTAAAGAGTCAGGCTGTGCTCGCTCTTTTTCTTTCTGTCTCTGGCCTGGCACTCTTCACTGTAGAATAGCTGAACTCAGCAGGCTCCTCCACCCGTTCCAAAACAGTCTGGTGGTCATGGCTCTCATCCGGGAAGGAAGAGCCACGCGTTTGCACACCCTCAGCTCTGACAAGACCTCAGGAGCAATTCTGCATGCTCTAATCCCTGTGTTACTACGCAGGCGGTGGACAGGGCCACCTACAAATGCTTCAATGAATTCAATGCTGTCCAAATGAGTTCAGTATGGGTTGATACACTCCCTGAATGAACCATCTGAGATTTGGGTGTTTAAGGGATGCCTTAGAGACCCCTGGATCACACCAGAGGTCAGGCATCCTACCTTCCACCCACCTTCCCCACCTAGGACAGTTCTGACACCAAGGGAGTCCAGCTTTAGGTACTGATGTCCCATTTTCTGGCCCCAAATGAAAGGACAATCTGCTTTAGAGAAGCTGATTCAAAACATTCTCTCAGGATCAGCATCCAAAAACCACCCGAGCTGAGAGAGCCTGAATTTAGGCAGTCCACACATGGCTCTTTCTCTTTATGATACGAAGTTGAGTGCTCAGGAAAACAAAACTTCTCTAGTACCAACTGGAGATGAAACAGAGGAATTGTGGTGGGTCTCAAGACATGTCACTTGCAAGGTCTAGCTTGCAGGTAATGGAAATTGTACTTTGTGAAAGGGCGAGCAATTTCAGCCCACAAGGGACACTGCGGGGCTCAAACATCCCACTGGGGGCTAAAGATCTTCGATTGTTTTTCACCTTTGCCTTGTGTCCCACTGGCTTGGGGAGCTCCCATTTTGTTGTACGTATGGTGGCATCGCTGTGCATCATCTGAGGGACTTTTCCTGTCTGTAGGATCTCAATCAGTGTTGACTTTCCCTGCCGTGGAGGACCGATGACGATCATCTTCATCAGCTTACACTTTTCTGCTTTGCGCAGCTGTGCTCGTAAGTATGCCAGCACTGTTTTAGGGCCTGTGGGGGGGAAGTGAACAGGCTTTATCTGTGGTTAGCAGTTACAAATGTACGTATGTACAGCAGGACTGCACAAAACCTACTGCTGCAGACACATCAGCTGAATTAATATTTTCCCTGCAGTTTCACTGTGGGCTGAGACAACCCAGAGAATAAACAAAGAAACCTCTAGTGGACAAACCTGAGACAGAGACCCCAGAAAAAGGTCACTGCTCTGAGACTCTACAATGGAGCACTGTAAGAAGAAACAAATGCTGTGACTCGTATGCTTCAGAAGCTCAAAGGAAACATAAAATACTAATTTAGTATTGGAAAATACTCAGTTTTTCCTTCTACTTTTATGTTTCCAGTTAAAATTAGATTTAGGCTTCAACAGTGTGCTGGAGAAGGAATAATTCCTAATAACTTTGTTCCCACAGGATTTTCTTATTAAAACACACAAAAAAGAAGACAGTATTGTAATAGATCCAGAAACCTAGCAGCTTACAATAAAGTCACTTCAATGTGACTGTGACTGCTGATCCTAAACACTTCAGTCTTCAGAAAGACCGTCTAAATACCCTAAAACATACCCATTCAGGGAGCAAGCCATGGAATTTATCCGGCATGCATATTGCAAATGAAATATTACATTTATAAGTCACCGTTTTAACTGTGATCTATCTTAAATTGATCATATAGCCAGAGCTTAGCACCAATTATCAAATTTGCAAATATGCACAGGAGGTTTCCCTATGCAATTCCAGTTAACTGCAACAAGGGCTTGGGCACACACTGTCTGTTCCTATTCAGGACCATTAAAAGGAAGTAATTTTCATTATATATTCAGTCAATTTAATAAAGAACACACAGGATCAGCCTTACCCTCTTTTCTGATCTCTGCAGGAACGTTACTGATATTTAGTTCCTCGATATCCAGCTGCCAGAGATTAGCCAGCTGTCCAAGTTCTGGAGGAAGCTCTCGGATACCAGGGTTACTGTAGAAAAACAAATAAATCTACCAACAACCAGGCTTTGTGTGTAAGTAGCTGCTCTCACAGACTCTCAGATTACACTATTCTCTCCTTGCAGAAATCTTCCATTAACATTTTAATAAGACTACTCAGCACTTTAATAGTAATTTCCATCCTAAAAGTGATGTATAACCTCAATTTATCCTCCGAGGCAGACAAGTGTAATCATCTTTACTGGATAGTTGAGGAAATAAAGGCAAAAATGATGAGTTATTGACTCTAACGCTATAGAACCTGACAGCAAAAAGCCAGAATGAACTAGAGGCACATTAGATTCCCAGGCCTGTGTTCAAAGCATTAGATCATCTTCCCTAATTCAAAAGGCCGGCCTCGTCCTTATCTAAAGCAAATGATGGGCACAGTTCTAACAAGAGGCTGACTATTTCCAGCTTTTTGACTTCAAAAGCACTGGACATCTGGGGTGGGGCTCCACAGAAGACTGGTCACTAAAACAACATGGAAATAATACTACATAGCTTTTCCAGGACACGGACTTACTTTCCTAAATAAAGTTCTGTTAAACCTTTCAGAAGGCAAACAGACTGCGGGACAGAGTCCAGCTGATTGTCGTTCAGATAAAGGACTTCCAGAGAATCACTCAGAAATGCTGGGAACTCCAAAAAAGGACCTGGAACAAGACAGGAAACAAATTGCACCTTTAAAACATAAGAGGCACCGATGCTCTGAACAAAGAGCCTTCACCTTAACTTTGCAGGCAGGACATGAGGTCATGTTCCTTGGCAGGAACTACCACGAAGCAACAGCAGAAAAGCAAATGGCCTTCAGTGGCGATCAAGCATCAATGCTCACATCTCAATTTTTTAAAATCATGGTGATGCACGTGTTTGAAGATGACAGTCTCCAGGACTTCTGGGGTACTGAGGGAGGAACTCCAGGCCTGCCAAGATGACTATACGTCAGAGGACGAGTGGCATTATATTTCTTGCTGTTGAATAGCTGGTAATACCTTGTGAACTGCCCCTATTCCAGCCTAACAGCTGGCAGTGAAAGGGCATACCAAGGGCACAAGTCATTCTCAACATGTTTCTTCCATGTTGCCTGAGAAAAGCCAGAAGCCAGTCAGAATTTATGTTCAGGCCCCCACATTGCATCCTGGAGCAATTTATGGTGAATCAAAGTCAATAACAACAGAGAAGAAAGCCCAAACTGCAGCTGACAGACTGCTAACCTATGTTGCCTCTAAAACACTGCTCGCATTTGCCCTTCTGTTCTGTTTTAGACTGCAAGGTCTCAGGGTACTTCAGACTTCCTACATGTCTGAGCAGCAGCTAGCGTATTTTGGGAGCAACCCAAGCAATAACAGCAACAACTGTATGGCTGAGTTGCTGCTGCTGCTGGAGAGGTTCAAACAAAGGGAAATTCAGCTGGTTCCAAAGAGCATCATTTCGCTCCACAAATTACTCCCCGGACAGTGGCATGAAAAGCTGCCATGAATTGTGTTGCTGTCTTAAGTGTCACATGTATCTACCAAGAACCATCCTGAAGTCAAAGAAAACTAGGCCACACAGGGACAATTAGATTCTGAGTCTCTGATTAGGAAAGTACAACCAGCACCATCTGCTGCCTCCACGGTCAATAAAAGGAACTCCCTGAGATGCGAGACACACCCTTCCTCAAGGATAGGACAGTTGCACTTCCACCAGGATCGTCTTCCCTTACAGAGAAGACCTGAGGAACTCTAACTAGACTTAGCCGAAAAAGAAAAAAAAAAAACAAAAGAAAATGGAAGAGGTTTTCTCAGGAGAAAATTCCCCAGTCCTAATATTAACAGCATTCCAAGCCTGAGCTATGATCAGAAAAGAAGTAAGATAGAGTCCCACTGTCTGCAGGGGTGTTTTATGTACGTGACAGGACTGTCTGGTGTGGGTAGGGTGTCACAGTCTGCCTTTGAGTTTTCAAATAAAAAATCATCGTTGAGATTATTTTAGGAGAACAGCAGGCTTATTCATGGATTCAATTCACTTCCTTTCTGGCTCATCACTGGACTTAAACTTTTCATTGTTCCTCTTCAGTACGTACCTAGGCACAGACAGATTTAGTCCCTCTTGGACACGTAGGAGCAAACAACTAAAATAGTAGCAATACTCTCAAGTCACCAAAGAGTCCCAGGCAGAAAGGAGTGTACTATATTGGAAGCAAGCTCGAGGTGTTTATGAATTGTAATTATTTATTCATGAGTTATTTATGATTTCTCTGGCTTGAGCTCAAATTTTCTTTTAAAGAACTGTAGAAAAATTAAAACAAATCCCATCTTGAAAATATATTTTTGGATGAGTAAACGCCACCGACACCACATGCATGTGCAAGAAGTTATTCTGAGATTTATCAATCAAGTATAGTGAGCATCCATAAATTATTTTCTTTAAATAATCTAGACTTAAGTAAATAGCTTTGTTGGTAAAATCATCTGAAAACCTGCCCCCCACCTCGCTAGGAGACCTCTGTGAGCAGCTGATGTACTCCAGCTTCTGTTTTCTCTTGATGTTCTTTAAATTCTTGGCCACATCCTCTAGTCTCACCAAGCTATACTTGGCAGAGGAACAGAGAGAAAAAGATGAGCTGGCTTTGCTCTGTCTCTGTGGCTATTCAACCATGGCACCAGCCAGGTGGGCTACTCCGTGCCCTCCTGCAACCTGAGGCAACCTCAGGCAGCTCAAAGTTGCACCAGGGTATTATGTGCCAAGGCTTTTCAAATGGTACTAATGCAGAGTCCATCCTCTCCTCCTTTATGTAGAGGGGTTATGCTGGGTGTGCAGCACGTGGAAATTTCCACTAGGACAGCAATTCCCTTTTATAGCTGATTTTAGCTGCCTTTGCCCACTGCTCCTGCCCTTCTCTCCCCATTGGGAAATGCTGCTGTAGCACTTCACAGAGAAGCTCTGAGCATATGTCAGACTCCACAGATTCGCAAGATTTAGACTCCTTTTCCAATTCTTCCGTGTTCAGGATTTCACTGATGTCACAGCATTTCTATTTCCATTTCCTACTTGCAAAACAGTGCAGGCCAACCCTTTCTCCTCCTTAGGGTGCAGATACAGGACTTGCTGCACAGCAGCCTCTACTTCCACTGACAGAAAAATGAGGTAGGATTAGCCTTGCCTGGAAGTCGAGGTAGAGCCTCTGCCTCCCAGATGAGCAGACTGCAGGTTAGGACCTCCAGTCCTAACCTACTGTACTTGGTTTACCGATACAGTAGGTATCGGTAAACCGTACCTTTTGGTAAATACAATTGGTAATTACAGTACATTTACCAATTTTACCTATTCATGTTGACCTGAGATCATGCACAATTTTCAGGGGAACTGAGGAAAGCATTTGCTGCAGGAGGGCCTCTCCCTCCTGCGAGCAGCTGAGGACTGCTTGGATGTGCGTCATGAAGACGCCAGCTCTTCTTGCTGAGATTTGCAAAGAATGCTTTAGAGCAAACCATTCTTCAGGCAGCCGAGAATGAGAAAGCTCTCCAAGGGCTTTAAAATAAAACAAACAAACAAAAAGAAATGCAGATGAATCCCACAGAGAGCAGGAAGCAGTGCAAATATCTTCAGATATTCCTTTGTTCTCTCTGGGATTTCACGTGCACTAATCCAGAATATCTCTTCTGCTCTGCCCCAAACTGTGGGTGCAAATCACAGAGATGGGAAAACATGCAATTTACAAATTCAGCAACAGAAACAACCATAAGAGTAATAAGACTAATTATGGGTTAATTTTCCTTCAACATACCACTTAGTACTCTGGCTAAAAAGAATAACCTTCATGAAAAGAAAAAAGCTCAGTGAAAGAAACAGGTTTCACTCATTCTTCATCTTTCTATATTGATGGTATCAACCAGCTGCACCACTTCTTTAGAAACGTTTTATCTAAACATATTTCCTCTCAATTTATATGCTGTTGCACTTAAAATTGCAGATGAATCTACAGACTTCCCTCCAGCGAAACTCCCAATACCTACTGCCTCACAGCTCGCCTGGCATTCTCAGCACTTGCTTCCCCGCATTTGCATGGCCGTGTACCTTACCTGCCTCTGGGCCACAGCGCACCCTGCTCTTCGTGGTGAAAAAGGGAATCCGCTTTGTTTTAAATCCCTCGTCACTCCTGCGGGGAAAACAAAATGGTGACGTGGAGAAAAGAGCTTGGACGCAGCAGTTGAGAACTGTGCTGGAGCTGCATGCCCAGGACACTACGCCGTGTGGCTTGCCCCCACTCAAGGCTGTGCGATTCACAGCACAGCTCTTACAGGTTCCTGTCTGCTTTTGAGAGATGAGATTGAAACCTGCTGGGCAATCACAGAGCTAGACTCCACCAACACTTGTCCAGGCCCAATGGTTTTCTTCTGGCAAATTAACAGAGCCCTGCAAGGCAGTGCTTTCAGCTCCCGGGGCAAGAGCACTTGACCCCCAGCTTTATGGGTGTCAAGGTTAAGTAGGCTGTCAAACAGCAAATTGAACAAGCTTCACGAGAAGCATTGGAGAACCGACCTGCTGCCATTCCCTGCTTTCACCAAAGAGTCTCTGAGAAGATGACCCAACAACATGACTCTGGAAATGCACTGAGACATTCAAAAAACAATAATTTGTATTTTGCAACTGACACAGCAACTCATAAGGACTCCAGAAAATTTGCTGGACAGGCAAATGAGAAGATGGAAGTATGACACAGTTCGATGCAGTTCTGGAGAAGATAAGGGACCTTTAACTCTCTATGTTAAACATGCCTATTGTTATTTCTAAATAGGAGAACATCACTCTCTTATTGGATGACCTTATTAACGTCAGTCTTCTCTATGAACTTGCAGCGGGTTACACTTCCATTTAAAAAAATAAAGATTTTTCATTTTTTCCAAAACAATACTCCCGTGCTAACTACAAATTTCAGTCCAGCCAGATGGTTTATGGTTAAGATATGCTCCCCACAAACTAGTATTTGTAGTGATGAACCACACATTGGGTTAAAGAAATTTCTACATGCTCTGAAATTAAACTGCCATTATCAGTAATCTATTCACTTAATAAATGATATAGTGTGCTAAATGCCCAAAGAATCAGTAAAGGATAATTCATCACTGTCACAGACACACAATATACTTACAGACGTGGTATGTGGATATCAATGCCTTCTATGCAGGTAATTAATTCACTACTGACACCCTTTGTATTGCACAAGGGATCGGGTTTGCTATTATTTCTTCAGCTTTTGTTTTCTCAGACAAAATTTGAAAGAAACACTTACTTCCCAAGTTGGTTTTTTGAAAGATCCAGCGATTTAAGTTGTTTGCAATTCCACTTATCTTGTGAAGGCAATGTAACTAACTGATTTCCCAGCAGCTTCAGGGACACCAAAGCCTAAAAGAGGAATAGCCTAGAGTTAGAAGACAGAGTCCATCAAACACAGAAAGGGGTTTTTTAGCATGGCTATTAAGTAACAGAAACATGAAGAAAGTACATCTTATTCATCAGAACATTCTGTCCATGCTGCCTAGCATGCAAACATTTCCTTTTTGTCTCCAGCAAGTATATTTCCTGCATGAAGCAACACCACTATTAGTTCTGGGAGATCATTAGTCTACTTGCTGACAGATTCAACTGGAAACAACCCATATAAGAGGACATTTTACTTTTAGTGAGAAAACCTTTCCAAATGGAAAAGAACAGTGTGATTTACCTACACAGTATGCCACATATAGATGAGAAGTCTTACATGTGCGTGCAAGCTAGTGTCAGAGTGGGCTTACACCTGTTGTATATGCATAAGATCAACGTGCAAAATGTGAACTATTTTGCACAAGGAAAATTTTTAATTGCTTTGTTATTACATGTCTATTAAAATGGAAAGGATTTATATTAACTTTCCAAGATTTATACAAGTTACCTATCTGCTTTTTTTTTTCCTCACAACAGAGACAGAAATTTTAAAAACAAGAATTGAAGCTGATTTTTACAGTTAACAACACATAGATAGGACTCAGCTGCAAATACCACGAATAAGGTTAAACACAAGATCTACTTTAAATTTAACTGAAATGTAAAAGAAAAAAATGCAGTTCCCATTCAGATTTGTAAAGTTTATGCTCCTCCATCTGTCCTTAAAAATAATGTCAAGGCTCAAATGATCATTTTCATTTGGCTGAAAATCCAATTTTCCACTGAAAAACAGACTTCTATGTAGAGTTTCCAACCAGGTTTATTCTGCAAGTCCCCCCCATGAAAACTGAGATAAGCAGAATGTCAGCTGAATTATCTCGTGCCACAAGTACAGCAGTATTAATGAATTATACCCCATGGAAATCATGTTTTACCAGCAGAGACTTCAGCTTCAAGTATGTTAAATGTTTTACGTGCTCCACATAATACAAAAGGTTTATGCCCCTTTTCATCAAGCAGGATTAACAATGCCTCACGAAGTCAGTCTGTTGGCCTTCCTCTTCTTTTCTCAGATTGGAAAAATATGAGGTATCCATGTGACAAGCAATGGACAACCGGCAGTTGCTGGGATGGCAACTATCATGCAAACCGCTCCCTCTAGTGATAAGAGAGGGGCAGCACTGGGCCTTGGTGGGACTTGGGGAAGGTAAAGTAAAATACAAAACTGCAGACACGCAGAGTGAACCACAAGAGGAAAGGGTTGGAAAACCGTGCAAACTATAAAACCCTCCCTGCCGCTCGAGCCTTGACAGCCAATGCTTTTACCATCATTAGTCTTCCACTGGCTCAAACCTCCCGTTGGAAGGAAGACCCAGTCCTCCCTTGGCGCCTGGTGTCAAGCTCTCTCCAAGTATCAGCATGGGGCTGTTGAATGACAATGCTTCAAACTTCTCCCCCGAAATATCCCTGAGCAGGGGGCGGGAGGAAAGGGAGGCTACACGTTCCAGAATTAGCACAAACTTTGTTCTGTGTGGTCTAGCTGGGGTGCTTCATTTTCAGTCAACTGTATCCATGTTACATGTCCCCCACAAACGCTGACAAAGGCCACTCTCCAGGAGAGCTGAGAGCCTAGTGAGATTAAATGCAATGCTTATGTGCCTGCTCTGTAGGGGGAAAATTAGTGACTTTCAACTGGCTGTGGCTTTTCATGACTATAATTCTGGAGATCACTAGTCCTTGTTTTGCAGTTGCCTCTTCTTTCTCATCTCCAACTTCTCCATTTTTGCTGCCTTTCAGGAAGAGAATGGGTGCCTCCAGAAGTGAGACAATGGCAGCAGCAGACAACTTCCTTCAAACCTACTGCCGCAGCATATAAAAAGGGCTCTGGAGCCTTAGATTATACTAGAGGGAAGGAACTGCAGCATCCAGATTAGGCTGCCTCAGTCAGCTCGTGATGTGGAAAAGCTGCCAGAGCCTTACCTGAATACTTCCACCCAGTGAGGGTCAGGTCTCTTCAAGAGAAGCGAACTAGTCTAGAGAACTAAGACATGGCTTGGAGCATGTACAGTTGGTTCCTTTAGAAGGCAACAGACAGGAAAGCTGAGAAGGCCTCTGCTTCTCTTAACACCATATTTCTAGTATCTACATCATATTAGCAACTGTGAACCAGTCCTAGTCTTAAGACCTCTCCAGAAACCAAGCAGAGGCCAGTGATAAACTACATGTCCCACCAGCCTAGGTCAGAGACATGCTTTCAAGTCACAGGCCTTCTCTGCTTTCAGTTTTTCCCAGGGAGAAGACAGTTTACTACTGTTCCTACATAATAATGTAGGAACATAATAAACATATAACGTTTCCTACATTATATGTAGGACCATGTTACTGCCCATTTCTCCCCCTTTCCACATCTACTTCTGGAGAGGGCTGGAGCATGGGTGCAGCCCTATTCACCGACACAAACTCTACAACCACGGATTAGCCCAAGCCAGGGCTGATCTAGGCATGGGCTTTCACCTTGTACTTGCTCACCACTCTCTAGCCGTTGGGGAACTGAAAATACCTGCTATTTATTTCTTTTATGAAGGTAAGGCTGAAGAGATATGGATAAGAACCGGCATTATTTAAGGCAGCCAAAGCTCGCTAACTTTGATGACAGACCATCAGCAGAGATTGCACTGAGGTCTTCTCTGATGCCCTGTACTGGTGCCTTCACATCTTTCTGAAGCCTCTGAGCAGCAGCACCCAAAGAAATGTGCCCTTGAAGCACCATCTAGTGTTTAATTTCTGTCATGGTAGTTCCCACCCACTGGGCTTATTTTTAATGCATTCAGAAAAAACAAGTTTCGGAGACAATAGTCCATAGGATTTATTCTACTTCAGAAGAAATGCCAATTGAAAACAAATGGTTACCAGAAAGCAAAGCCAAATCTGCAGGGATCATTGAAAACAACTGAGGGAGCAAACGACCCTCAGCACTCTTCTCCCAGGCAGGAGCAAGAAGCACCTTTGCAGCAGACTCCTGAGGTCCAAATTGGACATGGATATGAACCATCACTTCTGCATCCTTCCCACACAGGCCAGCGGTGAAAATCATGAAACTTCTGCACAACAGTTTAGCTCTGTTTCTACCTCCATGACTCTGAGTTTCACAACCTGGAAGGGAAGCTTGGAGGAAACCCCCAAGTTCTGCTTCGTTTCATGTTGAAACCATGTGAAGCCACAAACTCTGAAGAATTTTGAAGTAAAACTATGGATCTCTGATGCCCACTGGCAAGAATGATTTAATCTGCACAAGCTTAAAGATAAGAGATATGCCAACTAGCACTGTTTAGGGCATTCAAACATGCTATTTTCAGCATAGAAAGACTAATCCTTAATTATACAACACTGGTGTGCCAGATGAAGAAAAAACACAACTATTTGTAAGCACACTTGAGTACATCTATATTTCAATGGTTGGAGCTTGCAGCTACAATGCAGTGGTTGTCTTCCAAACCACGCTCCCAAAATCTGAAAACCACAGACATCCAAAGATTTCTCAGAATACCTGTGTCAAAAGCTAGATACCGTATCACACTGGACGAGGGCCTGAAGGTAGTCATTCAGGAGGTTACAGGCTGCTCAGACGCTCTGTGCAACTGCTGTGTTCATCAGCTCAAAACAGCAGGTAGTCTCTTACCTTAACCAGGCAGCCACTGCTATGACTTCGAGGTCTGAGTAGGTGTCCTGGTTTCAGTTGAGATAGAGTTATAGAGTTGAGATAGAGCCCCATACCAGCCACTAGAAAGAAAATTAACTCTATCTCAACTGAAACCAGGACAGTAGGTATTAAGAGAAATACTGTGAAGTAGGAAGAAATGACACTTACTTCAAGCTGGAAGAGTCCCGGTGGAACTTCTTTTAGTGAGTTCTCAGAAAAATCCACTTCTCTGAGGTGATTTTTCCAGAAAATAGTCAAAGCGTCAGGCAGGAATTCCAGTGAGTTTCTAGATGCTTTACAACATTTCTGAAAAACATAAAGGAAAAAACACCCACAGAGTAGTAATAATATCTTTAAATTATGAGGTAGATCAGCTGTCACATGTTTAAGGTATTAATAAATTCATTCTAAGTGATCTCTTTAGATATCTAGATAAATTATTGTGCATGCAGGCACATAGGATTTGCTGAGGAGACGCACTCAATTGATGGGCAAATTCTTTGGTGGGCAAAAAGTATTTCAGAAGTTATTTTTAAAATTATCCCCATTTGCTTTTCAACCATAAACAAACACTTCACGAAAGAAGACTGTTCTCCTGCTATCCCTGTAATAATGAGGAATAAAGTCATAGTGATGGGTGGATATAGATGCCCTAGTTAGCCATGGGTTTGGGCAAAGATAACTTTGAATGAAGGCTGAGTGTTCTGTAAAATGATCCTAACACTACTTCTGCTCATATGAACTATAGAGAAAATGAATACATTCATATAAGACATGTTTCTAGAAGTTTTCCACCAATACCATCAACACGGTGAGAACAGGATAGAACCTCAGAAAGACTTGATCTGAGACCCATAAACTGAATCAGGCAGGGGAACTCATACAGAAACAGAAGAGCCTTTTAGCCTAAGAGGTCTGACAGCTTTTTAAGCATCACAGTATATTTTTTGCATTGTTTCAACAGCTTTTTCAGCCTCTGACTCTGTCAGAGCAGTTCAACTTACCAAGGGGCAGGCCCAGGGATCTGGAAACACTTTCAGCTGATTTCTGGAAACATTCAGTACGTTTAGGGACTTGAAGCAGTATAGAAAAACCGTTGGAAGTTCCACCAACCTGTTGTCAGAGACGTCAAACTCCTGCAGCTTCCTTAAGCCAATCCAATTAGTTGCTAGAAAACATGAAACATTGTGGACTTGGTGTAAGCACGATAGCAGTCTGATCCAGGAAGATGCTGAATACTTGCTAGGTAAGAGCCAAAGGATTTCATGAGTGATAAAAAACAACCAGGCCTTTTCATGTACTTTGGACAAAGGATTGAGAGATGCTAAGCATCTTTAGCTAATATTGGCTTTAAGTTGTTATAATAACAGTTTGGGGTTCTCTCTTACAAATCAGGCCTTGAAATATAAGCGTAACACTGGACTGTACGTACTGTTTTCCTCGTCAAATAACTTCTCCATATAATTTTTAGCAGCAATGAGTTTTTTAAGGTTTTTAAGATGTAGGAATCCAGAAGGGAGAGTAGAGAGCCTGTTGCTGGATACATCGACCTCGAGTAACCTGTGAGTACAGAAGATACTCAGTCAGGCATCAATAAAATGCTAGCAAAGACTCCTGTTGCCATAGACTTCTATTTTACCAGGACAGCTTTAGGTCTGAATGAAAGCTGCTGGAATGAGCTCTCACACAGCAAAGCAAAAAAACCCTGTTTAGAAAATTAACCCTTCCAGGGAGCAGACAGAAGTGGTCTGGATAGACAGCAGATTAGATAATTGATACAAGCCAGCAAATGTCAATCTCAGTCAGCTCAGGGCTTAGACTTAGAGGAGTGGGGATCACCAGAACTGGAGAAAAGCAGAAGCAACATGAGACAATACAGGAACAAAAGCCCCTACAATTGTCCTGACAACTAACTTGGAAACACTGAGAATGCAAAAGAGCAAATCTTAAGTTAAACCTTGCAGCAGACAGAAAATAAACCAAGAAGCTCCTGCATATGCTCTTCACTTACGCAGTTTCACACAAGCACAACTGACTCACTTGCACCTGCTCTCTGTATGGGTTCAGTTTGCCGTAGGCATCCAGCGCACACACCTTGTACATATAATTTCGTCGGATGACTGTACGCTGGGTAACTCCGTCAGCTGATTGTCAGCCAGGCTGAGCTTCCTGAGGTTTATCAGGCCCCATGGGATCACGGATGGAAGGGAGACCAGGCAGTTAGCAGAGAGATCAAGCTCAGTTATCTGACAGGAGATATCAATCAACCAGTCCAGATCTACCCAGGGCAGTTTGAGGTTTGACCAGTTCACACACAAAGCCTGCATATGTCAAAGAAAGAAGAGAAAACCATGTCAGTAAAATCCCAGTTCCTCTCAGCCTGTGTTACACCACTGGGAACCTGGCAGATCAGAGTACAGACCATAAACATTTTGCTCACTTTCCAATCTGCTTCTATGCATTAAACTGACTCAGAGATGAAATCATGCCTGGATATTCCCACCATATAGCTGCTCCTTAATGTCACTCCAAAGACCATGAGCAACTGCAAGCAGGGGACTTGGACTTCTTCGCCTGTCCATACACCAGCTCCAGCGTGCTCCACAAAGCGTGAGCTGCCCTTGCCTGAAACCAGCAACTCTCGTCCGAGAGCTGGACAGACTCTAACGGTTTGCTCATCCAGCAACGTGCAGTGAGTTTCCACGGGGCTGGGCTCCCTGCCCCGCAAGGAGCATTCACACCCTACACTAGCAGCGCAATTTGGACAGATCATGGAAACCCATCTTAAACCCAGACTCCACAACCCAAACCCCACTCTGTCTCTTGGATATGGCCTGTATCACTGCTCAGATCTCCAAGGGACTCTGAACACCAACAGAGGCCAGGCAGGTCCAGAGGAAGCCCCGTGGAGCAGTCCGCCTCTGAAACGCTTGTAGATCATTGCTTGTGCATCTGTAGAGAGAACAGGGACAGATCTGCTGAGTGTAGTAATGACTTCTTAGGAGGAGGCCTGTTGCTGGAGTAATTAATATATGCCCAGGCACTGCTCTTCCATCTTAAACCTTCCAACAACAAGCAGCCAAACCGTTCTGGGCAAGTTTTAGGTTTTGCAAAGGAACATCTGGGAAAGGCAAGGAAAGGCAAACGCCCTCTTGCAAAGCATTTCTAAACACTAGAAATTTGCTCAGTATCATTTAGGAAGACATTTTAGTATCTGAGAGACATGATTTTGGCAGTTGCCTCCTTTCTAGATAATGTTCTGCTGCTTTTGACAGTAAGATGAGGAAGTCGTTTTATCCTCTTTTGGAAGAAAACCCAGAAGTTGTTGTGAAAGGCATAACTACTTATTTCAGGCTCCAACTTAGACAGAAGAAAACATGAACACGTTAACAGTCATCAACGCAAGAAAACAACCCAAGGCTTCATTTTCAAGATCACCTCATTGCGTTCCAATGAGATCTATGTTCCAAAATACACATTTTTAAAATGTTAGCCCCAAAATGTTTTCATAAGCTCAGTGTTTCTGGCATAACTCATCCCAAAGACAGCCTCAGTGAACTGATCGCTAATTCTCCACCAGGAGGCAGCAAGGACCCAACAGCAAATTTAATTTGCTTTCCCATTTCCAGTATTTAGGTCTTAAAACTTGTAACCCCAAATTTGAAATTAAAAGGAATATATTTTGGGAAGGGAGAGAAAGAAAAGGGAAACAAAGGTCTATCTCAAATGCTTATTTGAGACTCAGAACTCCAAGTAATGTAAATCACACAGTTCAAATGTCTAGGAGAATGGAATAAAGGGTAAGCACAAACAGTTGCACTTTTTAGAAACTGACAGTGGTTGTACTTTGTGTAGACATAGTGCTTTTCAAATGTTCACTAGTGAAGCCTCAGGACAGCCCTGCAAATATAAATGGAAATACTTTGCCCATTGTATCACTGGGAAAACCAAGGCAGAGAGCACAAGCTGTTTGTCTAAAGCTACATTCACTGTCATGCCACAAGGCATCTATATAAAACACAGCAAGCCAGCAGCAACGAGAAATCAAATTAACCAGAGTATCCACTGCTACTGCAAAATATACAGTACCTAATGGGAGTTACACTGCAAAGCTTTCACACCAGCACTAAACATATTCTGCTTTACTGTTAGATTTTCCAAGTCTGTATATTTAACAGCTTCCTGCTTACAAACCCTTGTTTTAAATTCTGTATGTAGTTTTCTGTCATTTTCTCTCACCTGTAACAGCCCAAGAGCTGTTTACATCACTGGACAGCAATCAGTTGTGAGTTATGGTAATAGAGAGTATAAACACACAGGTCAGATTCCCTTTTCCATCCCTAGCTACCCCACGTTTCAGGAGAGATGTAGGGATGTGGTACTGATGCTAAGGGACTGGAAGACCTTCCCAGCATGAGGAAGCCTCACTGAGGAAGAGCGCATTTGTGCTGAGACACTTGATTACTTTTTTCTGGTTCCTTGAATTGCCCCACAAGCTCATAACAGGAGCCAGATCTGTAAATCCAGATAATGCAGGAAACCAGCTCTACACTACAAACAAAATCCTCAAGCAGTATTAATATCTGTCTGGCTACTTACATGCACTTTCAGGGCACCACCCTATCTTATAATATTATTACTCTTTATTTTAGAGAGAGAATTTTCAGCTGGTTTAGCTCCCGGCCAAGGTCACCAAAAACTGACTTACAATGGTACTGATGCAAGAGGAGGGAGGAGCGCGTGGCTGGGGAGAGGAGGAGGGCAGCATCACTGTAGCTCCCTCCTAGATCAGCTAAAATTGTCCCTGATAGAAATACAGTTTAATCAGCAAGGAAATTCTCTTACTGATGTCATTTATACCATATTGTGGTTTATACTGATGCCAACAAAAGCCTTTTTATGCCAGGATAATTAAACCTACACCATGACTTCTGCTCATACAGAAGAAAAATCATCACCCTCCTACCTAACAGTGCTGGATAAAATCACATACTCTGCATTAGTACAAACAAACCCCTTGGCTTAAGAAAGAGTTAAGAAAAGGCCTGATCCCCAACTACATGCACTTCATGTAGAGTTTTAATAAGAATGGCCTTATCAGGCTAGAAGAGAAAGGTGTAACAAAGATCCAGCTACTGAAAGTATAATACAAGCACAGTCTGCCTAGATACGTCAGAAACGTTTTAACAGAGAATTAGCCATTTTAACCACTAACCTTGGCTGGCAACGCATACTCCGTCCTGATACTTTCTTTCCAGGAATGCCAATTTTTTTCAAAAGCTGTGCTGAGACTCAGCCAGAATGGGGGCGGAGGGGGTAAACCAGAATGAATAGGGGAAAATCCAAGCTTTTAGGCAGCAGTTACAGACAACATGTCTATGGTCTAAAAACTAACTGCTAGTAAGGAAGGAGCTTCCTGCTTACCCATCTTGTTGTCAAGACATGGAGTATGGAAATACTAACACAGCACTGAGGGTTACAGAGAGGTGGATTTGTCTCAGCCTGCCTATCAGACCCATCAATTATCTCCCGTAACCATCACAAAGACCTTGCTCAGAGGGAGACTAAACCTCAAAAATGAAGCCATGAAGATGAGCCAAGCTCTTTCCTCTACTTTCCTTTACAGCTTGCCATCTGCCAACAGAAGGGAATAGCAACACCCTTCATGGAGATCTCAGGCAGTGGCTGAAGCAGCTTTTTACTGGCCCCATGCTGCTGGAGCAAGGTGGTAGATCAATCTGGGATGAAGATCTGGCTGTGAGACTAAAGCTACTTTTCACCCTGCAACAAGGAAAACAGTGAAATTACATTCAAAGTTGGCCTCAGTGCTGAAGCTGTTAATTATTATCCCATGTATATTATGATCACCAAAGACTAGCACTGCATCGGGCAGGACACATAACAGAGATGTCATCCAGAGGAGATTTACCCTGGAAGTTCAGGACAATTTTCAACAGTACACCAAGATGGAAGTGGTGGCATCCTGGCACTTTTTCCTTTGGCAACGGTATTGCCACAAAGGCTGTGGATGCATAGGATCTGCACCATGGCCCAAAAAGAAAACAAGGAAGGAAAATTTTCCTGGCTTTTTTTTTAACATCTTTTAGCATCTGATCTAAAGTGGGATGCTCTGTAGCACCTCTCCTAAGATAAGCATCCATGACCAGAGTATTGAACCCCATGAACTATTCACATATTTTACATAAACAAACAGAAGCAAGAAAATTGAGACTTACAGCCAAGAATCTGGGCAAATATTCCATGCAAAAGGCTATCCACAGGCCATTCAGTTACATAGAGGATGCATATAACCATATAGGGCTTTGAAATTCTGGCAGTGGTGGGAACGAAGGCCTGGAGAGCTGGCTTGCTCTTTTGGTTTCCTCCTCACAGGAGAAAGCAGGTGCTTGTGGTTCAGATCCTGAATTCAGACTCCAGAGCCCCAGATTTCTTGTGTGACACCAGTCACTGTCTCAGGCTACCCAGACTCTGTTTGCCAGCCCATATAATGGGACAGTAACATCTCCTCTTCTCCCAGGGGAGCCAGGAGTAAAAATGCACAACTGACTCCAACTCCCTCTTTTCTCTTCCTGCTTAATTAAACTGCGCCCAACAAAGCTGCAATAAAAAAACCAAACAACCAAACCCAGAAAAAAGAACTGATGGTGCTTATCCCCTCCCTTAGTTCCTGCTCTGTTTCAAGATGATGCTCTTCACAGTGGGCCCAGGCTCTTATTTCAGTACAAAAAAGTACTTGTCCTTCAGTACACTGACCAATGCAGTAATAATAAGATCTACAGCCTGCTTTTAGCAGGTGCAAGCAGGACCATGCGTCTCTGCCGCATCTCATTTCACACTGATACTCATCTCTATTTTGCATTTAGATTGCTGTGTATCATTTACCTCAAAAATGCAGAGCCATGGCCTCAGAGTATTTAATGTGATAGAAAGATACCTGCAGAATTCAGATAGTGACTTCTAAAACCACAGACAAGATTGTGAAATCCAACACCTGCTATGAATGCTGCAGGGTAGGTATCCTCATCTCCTAGGCAGCTTTTTGAATCTCAGCAGTAAGTGCCTTGCACTTAGTCCTTCTCCCCATCCAGAGCCAAGGACTGACAGTGTGTCTTCTACACAAGTACTGCAAACTGGAGGATCAGCCAAGCCCCTTCATTTGACTTAGGGACAGTGGATCAAATTCACCTTGGTGCTACTAACCTGATGTCAGTGGAGTTACCTTAGGGATTTACTTGGCTCAGCACTCCGCAGTGAAAACGTAATTAAGTGAAAGAAAGCCTGACAGCAATGCCACGAAGAGAGGGGATTTCCTCCCCAGCTCATACTTAATGATCTCCGCTATCTTCCCAGAAAAGCCCGTTTCTTTGATGCCAAATTCTGTGATGCTGAACTTGCAGAGCCCATCAGCTCAACCCTTCTCCATTTGGCAGCAGCTGGTGAGTTCTGTGCTCAAACAGGAGAGGGATGGTGTTCAGAGGCTGTTAGCTCCTGGGCACAGCCTGACTCTGGGCGGCTTACTGCTCTTCAGAAGGGCAAGGAAAACCTCTCTAGACTCCCCTCTCCTGCCAAGGAAAGAATTTCTCAATATGAGTCCTGAAAACTAAATGGAAATCTTCTACTGCAGTCATGTCAGGGGATGCACTGAGGAAGGCAAGGGACTGGAAATTCTGCAGAAGCAAGAAACCCCACTGCTCTTGGGCAAACAATGAACTATAAATACGAAAAATATTTACTTAGATTTGAGACTGTTTGGTAAGGTGATTAAAAAAGGCTGTTGTGCATTTCTCCTAAATGACGTGACATGCCCCAACAGAACCTCACTCTTGCCGTAGACGGGATATTCTGAGGATGGTGATCTAATTCCTCCATCAATAATGCTGCTGTGAATCTTGAGTGGAACTGCTGCAGATTTCTTTACCAATGGTGATGTAACTGAGATTAGCCAGTCAGTGGATGAAGAAATCAGAGGAGGATCACACACATACACATACATTTGTATGTTTGTGTATAAGATTCTTGGCAAAACATTTTCGAGGAACAGTGCAGCAGTTTAAGCTCTTTTCTGGTCTGTAATGGGGAAAAAAAAATATATCTCATACTGCACACACTGGAAAGTTACATGTACCTCCATGCTGATTACACGTATCGAAGTCTGGAATCTGTGCCCAGCCACTTTACTGCAGGGGTGGTTTTGGCATTTGTTACCTGTTCCTGTAAAAATGGAGCACTTCCTCTCTTTAGCAAGATAGTGGGTTTGCTGTGGGGATAAATTTATGCCAGAAAAAAAAAAAAGGAGAAACAGATATCAGAACCATGAGATGTAAC
Organism: Mycteria americana; assembly: GCF_035582795.1. Classification (NCBI taxonomy): domain Eukaryota; kingdom Metazoa; phylum Chordata; class Aves; order Ciconiiformes; family Ciconiidae; genus Mycteria; species Mycteria americana. The sequence continues at coordinate 67,267,249 of NC_134370.1, read as the reverse complement.
TCCCCTGGTCTCAGAAAGGGCAGCACTATGCACAGTGCGATGGCTGCCTGGAAGGTGTGGCAGCTAAACGAGCTCTCCAAGCAGATTTTATGCATAGCTGGTAGCATTCACTACTGTGAAATCAAATGGAGGTCAACTGTGCAGTGTTTTCACTCAGAGAGAGCACAGATGGGACAAACCCTTTTGAAGTTCTGGGCTTATTCTGAAATGATCGGTGCTTGGTCTGCCCTGTCCAAGAGGAGAGACTTTTTGACATCCAGCTGGCTGCCATACACATCGCAGTCTCCGCACAATCTTTTTTTGCCTCTCCCCAGTGCAAAATGCATCACAGCACCTACGCAAGGAGACTTACATTCGTGAACTTCACGAGATATGAAGAAAGCGCTGAGGCAGCTTGTTTGCAGCTGCCATGAAGCCGTGTTTTAAAAAATTATCAGGGTGTGTGACTATCACTTCCCAGAGACCGGAGCTCTGCAGGCAAACTAGGACAAATCTTTCTGAATTTGGCCCAGTCTGCCAAAATGAATTCAAAGAGAAAGCATTAAATAAGCAAACATATTAAAAATAAACAGCTACTAGAAGAATCCAGGTTCAGTTTCTGGGTCTGATTTTTGTTTTTTTCTTTTTCTTTTTTTTAAACCAGGCCCTTCTGGCAATTAGCTGATGCTTCAAAACTGCTCTCTTCTTCGCTCAGGGTGTGACAACAGCAAAGCTGACTCATTTTTACAGCAGCTAAGTTAAATATTGCCAGCAAGTTCACATGGAAAACAGACTCTTCCCTGTGATTCAAACATTTATTCCAAAGTTTACTCAAGCTGAATTATCCAGTTAGTTGGTTTTTTTCTTCTAAAAGGCATATCGTTTTATCAACTCTTATCCAGAAACATCTAGGATTTAGCTTCCTTTTGCTTACCTGTCAACAAAACTAAGAATTGCACAGGGAGGGCTCTAAATCTGCTGATTGAACCTAATGAAGTCAAGCTCACATACGTGGACTGCAGTCCTTAGCATTCACAGTATCGTCCGGAATCCAGAGAGACAGGGTTTTGGCAGAAAAACAGAGAATGGAGAAGTTCGTAACACTATGAGAACCTCTCTGCTTATTTTTACTTAACACCAAAGCAGAATCAGCACCCCGAAATGTTACGAGCTGAGCAAACAGATACTTAACTGGCAATGGGATTCATGCAGACAGAGCCTTGATCAAAACATTTCCCTCACAATTTTTCACTGCGCAATTTTTATGACCTGATGAAAACTGTAACTACTGAAAGCTCAGGGCTCTGATGCTCCTATTCAGTGTCGGTTAATCTACACACTGAGGGGAAAAATGAAAAATGCCTGATAACTAAATTGCTGGGTAACAGTAGAAATAATACGAAATACTAGGTGTTTCCCTATAAAGCAGTAACAGTGCGTGTTGTGAGACATTTTTCAGTTCTGAGTAAAGGAGACTTGGATAACAGAGATTAAGAGAATGAAGAATATAGCCTAGTTATACAAAGATATGCAATACTCATGAAATGTAATAATACCCTGCATGAAAACAACGCCACTCATCTCTGATGCTTTGTAGATCTCAAAGCATCACCATCATGTATTAAGCCTTCCAACAGCTGTGAGATGTGAGGAGTTTAAATCTCCCCATTTTACAGTGGAAGAAACAGAGATGCAAATGCATTACCAAAATTGTCAAAAGGTTGTAAGTGGCTAAGTAGTGAACAGAGGTCTTGCCAACCTAAAAAGGCTTCAATTGCTTTTTGTTGGCCCCTGTGTCCCATCAAGAACCATTTCTGTGGGAGAAGCACAGCTCTACTAATCTGATCTGATCACACACGGTACTCTCCATACTGCTCACTCTCCATGCTGCTCCAGAAAGCCAGATCTGTTCTGAGCAAGTGACAGTAAAGGCTACCAGCCATCTTTTACTAATGAGGATCTGAAGTAGGGAAGATATTTTGAGCAGGTGTAAGCTTGCTCTACTCATGCTCCATGTTAACAAAAAGCCACATGAGCCTATTTGTATGTGCTGTATCTGAGCTATCAGACGCAGGGGAAGAGAAAGGTTTACACGCTCAGCTCTGCAACATCCTAACACTCTGGGACAGCACAGAGCTTGTGGCACTACCTTGCAATCAGAATGCACAACAGAAACCTAAATGAAGTGCTTATCCCGGGGTCACAGAGGAAGCCTGTGGTTGTGCTTATTTCTCTGGAAGACTTTGAGAACAAAGTCAATGTTTCCTTTCTACAGCATATGTCTGGTTCACACGCCGACGTTAAAATTGCCAAGCAGAAGCTGCCGCACACAGCGTCTTGCACAATGATGCCTCTTATTTTACACCTTGCAATTCAGCACTGGCATGAAAGCCACTTCCACAGCTTGTTCTCTAAATGGGTAGCAAACCACAAGGCTCTTAGCTGAGAAGAAGAATCACCAGCCACATGGTACACAAAGACAAATATAAATTATTGACATGATGCTCCTTTAAAAGAATGTCTCTTCAGACAGATAAATGGCTACTTACTGTTTTTGCTGGAGCACTACCTGGTAGTGGGCTTGTCTCAATGAAATACTTCCTCAGAAGGTGTTTACTGGATTCAGGACTGTCCATCAGGATGTAGGAACAAAAGAAAGCTCCATTCCGTAATAAAAACACGGCTACATCTTCATTCCCTTTAGAGAAAAGACAGATTGTCTGCTTTCTTCTTCTCTTGTAAATGAACCAACCAGGAGCTGAACAGAAATCCTGGGAAATAACCACTTCTGAAAAAAACCATGGGGTGTGCAAAAAGGGAACTGAACTGTATAAAGACTGTTTCCTCCAGTGATAGGATTTAGTTTGGTCAAACTGAGACAGCAAAGACACTATGCAAAACCACTGGCCCAGGCTCCTTCTTTTTTCCCCTGTCTTATTAAACTATACACACAGCTGTGCTTTGAAGTGTAAATTATTCAGCCTAAATCAAGCATGTGTGCCAGAGTGTCCATAACAATAATGCTTTTACTTGCAAGGTTTCTATTTTTGAAGGGTCTTTTCCCTAGGAGTTTAAAGAGGAAAGTTCAGCCTCTCAGCATTTACAGTAATCTAACTTAGGAAGGCCCTGACTTAAATTTGGCTAAGTCAAAAGATTCAGAGCCAATTTTATTTTAATTTATCCTACTGGAAATCCAGAACAATTCCAGGCAAGCCAGTCCACAGTGATACCTTCGTAGATGGGAACAACTCAGCTCATTATTTAAAATACATTGCAGAAAAGAGGCAAAGTTTTGAAGCATGCAAATACATACCTGCCTTTATAGCAGCGTACAGGGGCAACCGTATAAGAACTGGAAACTCATTCTTCCTGACTGCACAGCTCTCTGGGTCAGCACTGTATGCACGAATTAGGAGTTTTACTATGTCCAAATGTCCCTGCTGGCAGGCTATGGCCAGCATCCAATTCAGGAGTTGCTGGCAAGTACTAGGACCTACCGAAAAGATAGAGCGTTTGACTTAGTTGATGCCACTGGGCTGTGACGCGCAAGAGTCATCCACAAATAATGGCTATGCAGAGTATAGGGTGAAGCCCCTGAGGACAAAGCAGCAGGCTGCACTGCAAGAGCGTATTACAGAAGAGCCCTCAGCTGTTCAGGCACAAACTTTTCAGCTTTGTTTAACTGTTCTTCATTACCTACCCAGCTAATGGGCGGACTCTTTTGACTGTCCCTGATCTAAGCATGCATAAGCTAGCAACAGTGGGAGGTTCTGAGGATGCCTGCTAGGCTACCAGCAGAAAAATCAAACACCTAATCCCAAGCAGAGATGGCAAGGGACTGTCTTTGCATCCAGAGACAACAGGCCTGATCCAACAGACATTAGATCCAAACATCCAAAATAGGCCACTTCTTCCAAGTTCATGAGAGAGGATACAAAGAATGGGGAAAAACAGCTGACTTTTCATGCTAGTGGATGAATAATACAAAAATAAATGTTTCAGACAACACAAAATAATTGGTTTAGTTTGTTTTCACTGGAACCTAAAGTCTTCCACAAAAAAATTTAATTTCCCCTTGAAATACTTTGGGTGAATTCTTTACTATCAATTCTTAGTAAAGTTAGACAAATGTCATTTAAGGCTAAAAACTAAAATACCATGTTCTGATTTCTGCATGAATTTGCTAATGTTTTAGTCATCCCCAAAATGCTTTTTTTACTGAATTAATGTTTTGCCTGTAGAACACTGCTTTCCTCTAGGTGTGCACAATTCTGGACACGTAACTAAATGCCCATGACAGGATTATTTCTGCTAACAGTAAGCAGTCTTCAAATCTTCCCTGATTCACAGTATCACCTCCATTCACAAGTTCACATCCCCTTTGAAATGCCTACAGAAACGTCCACAAGCCCAAGTTTACATCTCAACTTTTTTTTTTGCAGCTTCTCCATGTGGAAATTACGTCCCTCTTTGCATTCTTAACAACTTGACTATATCACTCACCCTCATGCTGCTAAAAAAAGGCTCCACTTCAGCTGTAAGCCACAAGAAGTTCACACCGAGCCAGAGAGAATCACTGCAGTGCATTAGCCAAATTGCAAATTCATGCAATTTATTCCTAAGCTCTGTGACTGGTTTCTATGTAACTTCCCAGGGAAACAAATGGAAAGTCCTGCATAAAAACTTCTGAAAGCTGCTGTTTGTATAGAGCACCTCCCCTGACCCCCCGAAGCAAGGGTTTAAGGGAATTTGGTTAGTTCTAAACTGAGCTAAGTTTCCAGAAACTACTTAAATCACTTTTCATTACTGAGAGATTTATATTAATATAATTTAATTTTTACTACTAGGTTACAAAACCAGCGTTGTCAGCCTCCTTTCTGGCTGAAGGAAATATTACGTTTAATTGCATCCCCCAAACTGGAACATTTCTTTTGCTTATTAGTGCCCTAACAGTTTAAGAACATCAAATAAGTATGTTTCCCAACAGGTTATTCCTGTTCTCACTGAGGTCACTGGCAACTATATAGCTCCAGTGAGGAGCCAGAGCTATATTCAGGTCAAATATTGCAGAGGCCTAGCTTAGCTGTTGCGGTTACTGCAGTGTGTGAGGTCAAGACAGCAATTCGCCCTGGCTGCTGTGCAGGACCGCTGGACCCTGAATCCATAGAGGGTCCTGGTGAGAAGCAGCTGCCATGCCTGCAGCACACTAAGGGAGCAACAGGGGACCCAAACACAGTTCCAGGTCCTCACTCAGAGTACTGCTCTCCCCCCTGCCCCCACAGCTGCCTTAAGAATTGTGTCTAGGTCTAAAAAAGTCTCTGTTCTGCTATAAAATCATTTTTAAAATAAAATGTAACTAAAATATAATGATGATTCTAAATAAGGAATTCCCCTGAAAGTCAAAACAAAATGCCAACAAGAGAGCATAGAGCATGTTGCCAGCTGTGCACCCAAACTATTACTCACCAGACAGTCATGCTGCACTCTCGCTCCCAGCACCACTGTGTTTGCTGGATCAGCGGAGTTGGATGATGCTGTTTCCTGAAAATCCCCTAATTTCTCTGTGGGCTCTGAGACGTTACCCAGCTGTGAGGGCTGATGGGAATGAATTGTCTAAATGGCATCTTCCTCCACTTCCAATTTGCAAACACGGAATATTTTTATGCATGTGTTTTTCCCCCCATGGGGAAAGTTTCTTCAAACACAGCAGAGATTAGATCCCTCCATGCACTTTCCCATGACTATGTCCCTCCCCTTTCAAGGGACATGAAAAAAATAAATAAATGCCTGCTTAAAGCTATAGCACACAGCTACTGAAAAGCTTGAGGAAAGGCAGAGGCAACCCAATAGGCTTACCATGCAAGGAATCCAGCAGCTCTTTCACAACATCCTTATGTCCAAAATATGCAGCCACCACAGCAGCATTGTCATCATTAGGTTCTGTTGGTAACACCACTAATGCTTCCTTCAGTAAATACCTCACTGCCTGCAGATCTCCATATGCTGCTGCAATACCTAAAAGCTGACACTGGTAAAGAAAATAAGCAAAATAAACTCTCTGTAAAGGCATCGGGCAGAGAAAGAGAGCACTTCTACAGCCACGTATTTATTTGTGCCCAGGCAAATGCATACCCACTGTCACTGTGGTTAACTGAGAATGTCATAAACACTAGTAGCCATTATAATCATTGCTGTCGATATATTACTTATATTAATTTGTTGGGGTTTGCTTTATAGTTTTTTGTATGGTTTTACCGCAAAAGTGCCCAAGGCACAGAATGCTAAGTGTAAAACCATTTTTCATAGACCAACAGAAGTATTTGCACAGCTCTGCTACAAGGTGTAGCACTTCCACTTTTGGAGATGGCCAATATGCCTGGACTTGGCATGCAAGTACTCTCCCAAAACACTAAGATAAGCTCTGTGCAAAGAGCAGGCTCAAGATGAGGGCCCTGAAGGCAGAGCAGTGCAGAAGCTGGCATAGGGGACATAGTTCCAAACACAAGCAGCAAAATCTTCCATGGGACCATTAACCATCTTTGTACTGCTGGGGGAATACATTTTTTTGCTACATCTATAAACTGCTTCCTTTTTACGGGGAAAAATCTATTTCCCTGTTTTAGTGACCACAGCACCAGCACCCCTCCTTGCACAGCCTCCTGTTCCTACATACGCTGTTCCTGTGGTCTGTCTCGTCTTTTTGATCAGTGCTTTCAAGGGCAAATACTGTCCCTGAGCATATGTTCCTGAAGTGCCCCACACAACCAGCCATGTCTGGGACCCTGCAACACCAGCATAACATATATAACTGAATGGATTTTCTGCATGAGAAATGACAGAAGCAAGCAGCGTGGCATTTGGGTTTCTTTCCCAATAAAATTTGAGAAAGAGTAGTAACCTAACCCTACCTTTTCCACTTGCAATGCAGTCTCCTCACATGACAACTTAATCAACTCTTGGGCCTTACTGGTGTCTCCAGCTTTGTAAGCATCCTGAATGCTTTCTGTCACAGGTGTCTGAATTATGGAGACTTCGCCGACTGTGGACTGTTTGCCACCCATGTCCACAGTTCCTGCAGTAAAAATAGAAAAGAGAGGTCAGGAAGAAGTACCTGTTCATTACTCATGCACAGCTGCAATGTCAATGCATCCTGGCAACAAAAAAAAAGGGGGTGAATTATTTTCAGTGGAATATTTACTGCACAGAATTAAAAAAGAGGGAAAAAACTCAACACTCAGTTGCCTGACAAAAGAAAGTGATAATATGTTAAAGTACTTTCCAATAGGAACATGAAACTAAAATGGACAGTGAGTTCCCCAGTTGCTCCCAGAGGTGGTTTCCAAAGGACGGTGTGAAAGCTCAGCACACACAGACATGCTCTGCAGCAGCCTGCCACACTCGATCTCCTGCTGCAGGAACCAGGGAAGAGAAGGGCTTACATGAGATTGGCACCTGCAGTACTTCTGAAGGAGCAAGGAGTCTGCAGGACCTGCAAAGCTATTCTGGTATTATTAGCCTTGCTTCAGTCACTCTTCATTCACCTCCTGACAACAGTCTCATAAAACCCCACTATACTTCTCCAACACTTTCAACCAGAGCTTTACACACCTCAATGAACATGAAAGAAAAGAAATTGGGAGTATTTTTACTCTGGGAAAACAGAGTAAAAGGAGATTATGCAAGACGCCCAGTGCCATCCTGATCAATCCTGGAGAGTCTCCTAGGCGAGACTTTTTTTTTTTAAATGCCGTTAGAAGCCAGAAGAGTTTTTACATGTCAAAGATTAAAAGCTGAAAACCATTAGAGAAGATGCTTGTGGTGGGTGGCTAAGAAAGGGGCAATCATGAAGTCTCACACACACACCCCCAACTACCAGGACAGGGAAATTTGCAGGAAAGTCACTGAATTGCGAGTAAGATGTTCAGGTCCACTTCTGAACAACATGCAAGACAGAGAAAAGAAGCACTTTTCACTTGAAAAGAGACCATTTCATACTCACTTTTTCCTGCTAAAACATTATTAATTGTTACTGCTTATTTGCAACTACTTAAATAAAGCCCTTAAACCCACAGATTTTCACGTATGTTAACAAGGATTTTTTTTTTTTTTTTAAATAGACACATATGTCATGCAGGGCTTAGTTCAATGCAGCCTGGAAAAATAAGTAAATTTGGACCAATCTATAACTGTCAGTAAGTATCTTTGAATAATGCAGTCTGAATCACCAATAGATTCTGACTAACACTTCTCATCAATTATTTAAATGAAGCTCAAATCACTCAGACATCGGAGACGGCTCCAGGGATTCATGCCATTAAAAATGCCCCCACATCAATAACCTTTCTCAGATGATGCAGAACGTGTGAAGGACAAGCAGCAGAAATCAAGGCAGATGAATGTGGTGTTAAATTACAGCATAATAAACAGCATCTCAGAGTTCATGTTAATAGTTGCAGTGCCTTCATAATTCTGTAGTTTTAGGGGTACGTGGGGAAAGAAATTCATCCAGCATCTGGTCAACTCTTTTTGAGCAGAACACACACCTGTAAGGGATCTCTAAGAATATTGCATATGATTTAATTCTCTTTTTAATGGACACCAAGGTAGCAAATGCAAATGATTCTTAGGCAAGTAACTGTTTCAAGGGTGACAGAAGAGAGAACTTGAAAGCAAAATAGTTCTCCAGTCTAAACAACTCGGAACTGGACTAAGTAAAATCAAGAAGTATGGATCCAAGCAAACACTGTAGTCACTGGAACATGCAGCCTCCCCGCACTCAGCGCCCTGTGATGAAATCCTGAACCTAGAGAGAAGCACTGGAATTCCCCTTGGAGGAAAAAATGCCTCACATCAGAGATACGAAACAGCTGGAAAGCTGAGCAGGAAGCCCTGTACATCGGGGCTGACAGAGCACAGCAACTTTAATCTGGTTCCTAAAAAAATGCTGAAAGGAGGGACAAATTTTACTTCCTTCCAGCCTCAATCCTGATTTTGGGGACTATCACTCAAGACCCACATCTGCAGCCAATTCCACATGTAAAGGCACATCCTTTCTGCCAAAAAATTGAGCAGGGCCATCCTTCTTTCCTTTTAAATCATGGCCAGGGAAGATGAAGGTACGAGTATCTCATGGTCATAGATTCGTTCAGGATCTGGGAGATGCTGGTGTAACTTCCTCATCTATTAGAGAGGTCTCCAGCCAACCTCTCATGTATCCTGCACACCAGAGCTCTCCTTACAGGAGCATTTTCCATCTCTCCTACTGGAACTGCCCCACCGTGCAGTGAGGACTACCAAATCAGTTGGCCAGGGAGCACAAGAAGGACCACAGTGTTGTCACTGAGGGAAGGAGGAACTCCCCAAACTAGACCCTAATCCCAAGACAGCTTCTGTGTTTTACCGAATGACTACTTCACAAAACTACTTGGTTAAATGTGTCATGCTTCCTCTTCCATTTTCGGCCCCCTCAAAATTTCTTAAGTCTTTTGTAGTGTAATGGCTTAGTTACAACCATTGCTACCATCACCACTGTTTGGAGCACATGGGCTGGCCATCAACCATCGCAGTCTACTCATGTGTTAGGTGTAGACTGCTGGGCACTCCAAGAACAGGAAGGTCACAAACGGCTGGTTTCACAGAGTTTACATGCTCCCAGAGTTAGCTGGCAGTTTAATCAGAGTCTTCGGGATATTAATTTTAGTCCTTAAACTCAATTTTAGTCTTGTCTTAGGCAAATTTGTATTGATCTAACCTTGTATTGTATTGATCAAAACTGCCTAGTTTTGAACATCTGAACATCCATCAAGTGGAAGTCAATAAAAGCTTCATTGAATGTAAGAAATCTGGGCAACTCTACTGTTTGAAACCAATATATTTATATTTAAATATTCTTGGCAGAAAGATAATGCTGCTCCTCATTCAAGTTTCTTATGTAACTGTCATCAAAACTTCTTTCTATGATTGCATTCTGCAGAGTAAATTGGCCTAAGACCTGAGGAAAAAAGCTGCCAAAGGTCTTCAGCAAAAAAAGACCTTGCAATTGAACTAATTTACAAGCCTGAAAAGAGCAAAACTGGTGAGATACAGAGTGATTAAAAAGCTTGCCCTCAACCAACAGCTGTACTCACATGATTCTGTCAAAGTTAACTTGAGCTTTCAAAGGTTAAAGGAGAGAAGGTGGGCCATTCATTCCTAAATTCCCCAAAAACACAGAAGCCATCCATTGCAAAGCTAAGCATCTCACCAACCAAACTACCCAATTCACAGAGGACTTCCTGGTGACTTGGTAAATGATATATTGACTTGTGAAATACAAACAGAAAACAAGCAGCATGTTTTATAAGCTTAATTTATACTCACCAGTAGGAAAAAAAAACCGAGGAAAATTACATTCTACTGACTAAAGACTGTTTTATTTCTACAAGATGCATGACTGAACTATCATCAGTACTGGCATTCACGTAGGCTGGGAATAAAGTTTTGCAAATACATGCATCAGCCATTTTTAGCAAAAATCTGGGGCAAAATCCAAAGAAATTCTGCCTATGGTTTTAACCCTACAAATCTCATGCTCTTCACCTGAGCACTTTGTGCATTTCATAATAGGGTCACCTCACTTGCATATATCCTTGAACAACAAGATATAAGAGCAATACTGAAGTTGAATAATATTGAACCTCTGTTTTTGGACTTGATCATGCAGCATGCTGAGCATTTAAGCCTGGATGTAACAAAGTGCCTTTAATTCTTAGATTGCACGGATTTAGGAACTGGCTTCTGCACTTTGCACAATAGGGTCTACATTACTATTTGACAATGCATATTGCTATAGGCAATACAGCATAGCAAGTTATGATATTCTATCAGTACTTCTTGGATATTCCTGTAATAAAAAGCTACTAGAAACTCCAGAAGCTCTTACACACCCGTTCTGATTTCCTTTAGTTTTTGCTTTATTGCACACAGATCTGGGAGAGAGTTCCTGTGTTGGCACAGGTTCCTCTAAAACCACTGCCCTAAATCAGCACCCCTCTTCTGAGCTTTCAGCAGGAAAGCAGATAAATGAAGCCTATTTGAACTGAGATGGCACGGTGTGGGTTCATTTCTCTAACACATTTAAAAGTCAATGAAAATAAGGTCATGGGGTTTACTCCCTATCATTCAGATCATCTCCGCATCATCTTTATTTAACTTCTCCGTAGACCCACGGCTTCTTTTCTTTGCTGGCTTTCTAATGACTGTAAGCAAACCAAGTGCTGTTTGTAAGGGGGAAATGGGAGGCATTTGCCAATGTTGAAAATGCATCTTTCATCTATTCTTCACACCACTTAACAGCTTGTATCAAAGCAACTAACTTTGGAAATATTTCCCACTCTTGATTTCAACGTTTTATACTTTGGAAGTAGCCTTTAAGCTTGGCTTTGCAGCAACAGCCCTTTACAAAAGCTAAGGGCAAGACTAATTTTCTTTTAAAAAATATTCCAATGGAAACAGCAGTTATCAATAAAAAAGCAGTGTTATTTTATTGCCATTCAAAGGTTACAGCAGTATCAATTTTAAAGTGCAACAGACTGCTATCTCAGCTCAGAGAAACAAAACAAAAACAGGTCTTATTAATAATAAAGGGTACCATGAGAATTTCAGAGATATATGTAGTTATATCCAGTCTCAGGCCTTGTAATTAGAGCAGGTGAAAAAAATCTAAAATTTCTAAATTGATAGTACAGCATTTTCAGTAAAAAGGTGAGGGTTTGCAGGTCAATGCTGTGAATCAGCAAATGGCTGCATAACAAAACAGCACACTATATAGATTATTATCATCTTATATCCCAAATCACTGCATTCCTGTTTCTGACACATTACCTCACAGAGTTTTAAGTGCTACCTTAGTCCCTTTGATAAGGTAGGAGTTCTGTGGCAACTAACGAGGATATTTCTATTTAGCAGAGAAAGATATAAATGAGATGCTTAACAGAGGATAAAATAGGGCGGGAAGCTAACTTACTCCAAAACAGAATTACAATAATAATAGAACTTTAAAACTGCTACTGACCTTGTCATAATGTGTGCAGGTATTTCCAGAGACAGGAGCAAATCAGGATGATGACTTTAACACAGCATCCCATTCAGTGATGCTCAATTAAGCTATTAATTCCTTGGACTGTTAGCCACCCACCTCTGCTTCAGCACAAGCAGCTCTTACAGTGTCCACTGGATATAATGTCTTTTAGCTTGCTGGCTGCTTCTTTGTCTGAATTAACTACTACATTTTAGCCTTGAGAGTTATTTTCATCTCCATGTCCCATTACAGCGAAATCCAAGCCTCTGGTTCAGAGAGGATCTGGTGATGGGGGTGGGTAGGGAGGCCGCCTCTCCGGGCTGAGCTCAGACATTAATTCCTCAACAGCACCAGATGGCTAGAGCTAACCTTTACCAGCTTAATCTTTTGCCATTTTGACTCCTGAGCGCTGCCACAGAGCAAATAAAAAATGGGACAGAGATGAGGTTTAAGATGTGCTGAATATTTAAAGCCAACCCTCCCAAATTCTTAAAAACTCACAAGCGTCGCTGAACATTTTTCAATGCTACTCTACAGAAGCTTTGGCAGGCTGGTTTGCAAAATTAACGGAAAGCCATGTTATTTCTGAGTCTCTGTAACAGACTCATGTATCTTCTGTTGCTTTGAAAAACTAATAAACTGAACAACAGCCAACAGGGAGCCTCCAGTGATTTCAAAGGATGATGGATCTGTCCTACATTGCGCTTTCAACTTAGATGGGTAAGAAGAATTTTTCAGTCCTCTGCAAATCTTTGAGATACTGAAAAATAATTCCCATGCCAAACCAGGAAGAAAAACCAAAACCCTGGGTTGTTTAATTAAAAAAAAAATACAATTTTTAAAATCAGCCCAAGTCAGTAAAAATGCCTTATGAAACAAAGATACCTTTTGTGTTCCTTCTCTAATTAGCTGACACTTCAAAACAGGGTTTCATTTGCAGTTTGAAAAAGTTAAAAGGTTTCGTTCATTTATTTCAATCATTCATTTCTTAGAAGATACAGTCACGGACCAAGGTCTGTTCCCAGGAGGGAAGTTGTTCCTCTGCCTGTCCACATGCGTTCGGTCCAAGTGGCCCCGTAGCCAGGACCTGGCCCAGGGCCATGCAAAGGAGGGTCCTGCAGCAAGAACCCTATGATCTATTTCACCTTGTTCTCAGATTTAGGCAAAATACATACGGCCCAACCAAGCCTGCTGTAAAATGCCCCCAGCAGGATTCAAAAATGGTCAGAAGCACTTATAAACCCCCCTGTGAGAAGGCAAGGATAGAAAGTTATGGTAAATCCAACTGAGAGATAACAGGACAGTTTATCTGGGAAATTCAGCATCCCCACTGGAGAGACCACGCCAGAACTGGGCCATGTCCCTCTGACCCTGATTAGCATCTCTTCACAACGAGTGAGATGTGCCAGCTTCTCAGGACAGAGAGGGAACCCTCCACGCACTTTTTGTGCCTATTTTTTGTGGTTCTATTTCACCCAAACATCCATTATTTCAGCTAATTAAAGGAGTGGCTCTACACTAAGATCTGCCTGCCAAGGCAGTGGAAAAGATGATGTATTGAGTACAAAAGAAACCCGCATCTACAACATAGTGTACAATCAATGCTCACTGCCCCAAAAGGAAACTTACAACCCTACAAAAGACCGGATCTGAAACAAAGAAGAATGCTTCAAAGACAAAAATCCAGTACTGAAGGGATCTTTTTCACTATTATTGCATAATCTGGAATTATTTTTAAATTGTTTACGTGCCAGTACCACGCATGCAAAGTGCTGATCTGCATTAAACATTTTCCAGCAAGCATACAGGATCTTGTAAAGGGCATGCTGACAATTTTAGCTACAGCAATGCAAAGTGACCAATTATCACCAGAGCCCTTGGAAATTTTCTATTTAGAAACACTTTTAACCTGCAAGGAAAAAAACATTTGCTAATGCAAACCTGAAAGGAAAATATTAAGTCCTGGATGGAAAAATGCTCTGGACTCCTGCCTTTTTCAGGGGCTCCAGAACTGAATTACAAAAAACAGACGCCTCCGAAAACTTTAGCTCTACACTTACACAATCGTTTCTCCATCATCCAGGATAATGGGAGAAGAGGGGACAGAAAAGCCTCAAATACTAGTAACGCTGAGACTCAGCAGTCTTTAGTGGGCAGTATCACAGATGCCTGAATGGCTGCGTGAAGCTGTCTGTCTGTCTGTCAGAGCCAGCACTGGAGCTGAAAAGCTCTACCAGTTCTGAGCGGGCTCCTGCATTTGTGCACGCGCCTCCCAGATCCCTGGGACTCTGGAAATTATTTGCACCGTCCAAGAAGTTCAAATGAAACTGAGCTGGTTATTCTTACTTTGCTGAAGTACAAAAGAGGCTACACAAAGCCATTACAAGGCAATGAGCTTAGAGAGAGCACAAAGAAATACACACTGGAATACGACCATCAGAGCAAACCCATCACGTCAGCATGCAAATCACATTGGAAAGCACAAGGTAGCTTCGGGGTCACTAATGATACCTGCAGCTATCCAGGGCAAAGGAACAAGGGCTACTACACATGAGGGCCTGGGACGTGCCTCTTCTCTTGTGCTCTGCAGGAGGACAGCTCTACCTTAGACACGATGCTCCCCACAGGCTGTTTTAAAAGTGCAGGTACCACTTCCACTGCCCTGGGCTACTCCTGATGGAAGAGAGACGGCAGGACTGCAATCCTCACTGCAGAGTCAGAGCGGAGGCAGCTCATCAGCACCGTGACTGGGCACCCCTTCCTCCCACCAGGGCTCCAGGGGCTGCAGCCTCTTGTGTACTGATAAACCCTACACAAATCCTTGTCTGGCCATGCATACCAGCATGCAAAGCTCCCATTGCTCCACGCCCCTCCTTTAGTTTCACCCTCCCTGTTTATAAAGCTTCCTTAGCTGCAATAGATAACACCAAGACAAGCTCCACATCCCAAACAAATGGCAGCAGACGACAGCAAACATGGAGCTGCTGCCTCCTCCTCTTCCTCTCTCTTCTCCTTCCGACTTTTCACCAAGCGGCTGGGTACCCAACACAAGCAGGCAGCCCTTTGCTAACCCTGCCATCCCCAGCTTACCAGAATGATGAACTGGGCCGTTGTCGATGACAGTGGTGGTTTTAGTCTCTCCCCTGAGTACACGTGTGCCCTGGTTTCAGTGGGACAGTTAATTTTCTTCCTAGTAGCTGGTATAGAGCTGTGTTTTGGATTTAGTATGAGAACAACATGACAACACACTGATGTTTTAGTTGTTGCTAAGTAGTGCTTACACTAGTCAAGGACTTTTCAGCTCCCATGCTCTGCCGGGTGCACAAGAAGCTGGGAGGGGGCACAGCCAGGACAGCTGACCCCAACTGGCCAAAGGGCTATTCCATACCATATGGCATCATGCTCAGTATATAAAGTGGGGGGAGTT